>NC_044391.1:46687875-46997125 GCF_006542625.1 Nomascus leucogenys | reverse complement strand
ACGTTGGGAGGCTGAGATGGGAGGATTGCTTGAGCCCAGGAGTTTGAGACCAGCCTGGACAACATGGCAAAACTCTGTCTCTACAAAAAAAATGCAAAAATTAGCCAAGCATGGTGGCACCCGCCTGTAGTCCCAGCTACTCGGGAGACTGAGGTGGGAGCATTGCTTAAGGCCGGGAGGCAGAGGTTGCAGTGAGCTGTGATCGCACCACTGCACTCCAGCCTGGGCAACAGAGCAAGATCCTGTCTCAAAAACAAAACTGTCTAAAAGATATAAAGGGAATGAACATATGACCTTTTGTGACAGTTTGAATGTCATGTTTATTGTATCCCCAGGGTCTGGATCAGTACCTGATATACAGTAGTTGCTCAATGAATGCAAGCTGAATGAATGGATGTTTTCCTGATTTGATAATAACTGGGTCTTTACCATTTGTTTTTTTTTTTTTTTTTTTGAGATGGAATTTCACTCTTGTTGCCCAGGCTGGAGTGCAATGGCGTGATCTCGGCTCACTGCAACCTCCGTCTCCCACGTGCAAACGATTCTCCTGCCTCAGCCTCCCGAGTAGCTGGGATTACAGGCACCTGCCACCATACCCAGCTAAATTTTGTAGTAGAGATGGGCTTTCACCATGTTGGCCAGGCTGGTCTTGAATTCCTGACCTCAGGTGATCTGCCCGCCTCAGCCTCCCAAAGTGCTGGGATTACAGGCATGAGCCACCACGCCTGGCCCCTGATCTTTACCATTTTCAAATGTACTCTATCTTATGGTTCTCCCAAAAATTGTATGAAACATTAACTTAATGAAAGGGGGAGGTATTATTTAGTGATTGTATGAGGCCCACACCTAGATAGCAAGAAGGCTGGAACTCAGGTTTTCTGACTCAAATTACACTCTCTGTTTTGTTACTTTTTAGCTATAAAAATAATTTTACAGCTCCATATTCCCTTTGCAAATAAGGACACCTAAAATTTAAGAGTTTCTTAAAATTTCTTTTTCTTTTTTTTTTTTTTTTTGAGATAGATTCTCACCGTGTCACCCAGACTGGAGTGCAGTGGCAGGATCTTGGCTCACTGCAACCTCTGCCTCCCAGGATCAAATGATTCTCGTATCTCAGCCTCCTGAGTAGTTGGGATTACAGGCACCCGCTGCCAGGCCTGGCTTTTTTTATTTTGTTTTTTTTGTATTTTAGTCGAGATGGGGTTTTGCCATGTTGGCCAGGCTGGTCTAGAACTTCTGACCTTAAGTGATCTGCCCTCCTCGGCCTCCCAAAGTGCTGGGATTACAGGCATGAGCCACCGCGCCTGGCTGTTTCTTAAAATTTCAACTCCCTGACCTGCATATATTGTCATGACAGTGTTTATAATTTGTATTTGTGGATTCGCTGTGTTTCAAAGGATCCACCTAATCATTGTTTTCAGCAAAACCAAAAATGTGGACAGTTCTGTAATTTATTATTTACCTTCTTGATTTCCCACCAAAATCAAACTACCTGTAAATACAGGACACATTCAGATTTCCAAAGAATAGAAATGGTCTAAAGGTATAATCTGTTGGAGTGTGTCTTACCTCTTAGCTAAGCTACCTCTCCTCCTGAGCCTTTGGTAGTTCATGGGAATAAGGAAATGAGACAGTATTTTTGCTTTAGAAGTGGGATAGTCAAGAAGTCTTGAGAAACGTGAAATTGTCTTCTGAACAACCCACACTTTAAAAAAAATTGTGCTGAAGAATTTTTCAGTAAGTAAGCCTATTAGACTCCACATAGCAGGCCTCAGCTTCACCCGTTCGGTTTTCTCTTTCTTATTCAAATATTTTTGTGCCTCAATTATTTGGTTATGTCATATTGCTAGAATCAACAGTAATGAGCTGCACTCTTTTATTAGTGTTTCCATTAGAAGTTTTAGAGCTAGATCACTGGGGTAAAAGAATAGTGGCTTATGACATAATAGGTATTTTGACTATACTAGCCTTTTTCTTTCTTTCTTTTTTTTTTTTTTTGAGACAGAGTTTCGCTCTTGTCACCCAGGCTGGAGTGCAGTGGTGTGATCTTGGCTCTGCAACCTCTGCCTCCTGGGTTCAAATGATTCTCCTGCCTCAGCCTCCCGAGTAGCTGGGATTACAGGCTTCCGCCACAATGCCCGGCTAATTTTTTGTATTTTTAGTAGAGACGGGCTTTCACCATGTTGGGCAAACTGTTCTCGAACTCCTGACCTCAGGTGATCCACCCACCTCGGCCTCCCAAAGTGCTGGGATTACAGGTGTGAGCCACTGCTCCTGGCCTATACTAGCTTTTTAAATGCTAATTTTTAATTCCTGTATTATGGGGCATAAACATTTTCACCAGACATTTTGCCTAGCGCAAGGTGGTTTACGCATCTTTTCTGCATGTCTGATATGTTCTGTTCTTACACTATACTAATCCATTGGAATTTTGTGTTTGTGTGAGCAAGATTCACAAAGGTATATTCCTTTAAATGAATTTCAAAAGAAAATTAGTTCCCAGTCTTATAAAGCCTCATATTTGAGCAGTATACTCCTTATCCCATTTCTTCTTCTGGCTAACTCGCAAGATTTGGAATTATTTGGAAAGCAGTGACACAAAACATTTTTGAAAAGAAAGGCTAAAAATATCCAATAATATGGTTATTCTTTTTAGACTTCCTTTGGCAGTCAGTGCATGTCATACTGTTAACATTCTTTTTCTGGGAGAAAAAAAACTGAGGCTGACCAAATGCTTTCTAGTGTGGCCTGATCACCAACTCTTAGCCCTGGGCATTAGCCCTCGCATTTTCCACCCCCAAGTCTCCAAGCATAAGTAGCTGTCTTTCAATAAAGTCCCCAGTTTGAAACATGCATTTCACTCCTAATTTGGCCAAAGGCCATTGGCTAGCAGTCCCTCTTCAGAGGGGATTGTGAGAAGACAGTAGGATATATGATAAATGCATGCAAAGGAGCTTCTCTTCTATATGACAAGTCTTGGCTAACTTAGCCTCTTTGCATCTTCCTCTCTTTGAAGAGCTACAAACATTTGCCTTGTAGGAAGTTTTTATTCTCATGGCAAGCAGGCATTACCTCTATTACAAGGCCCCGCTTATTGTTCACCCTGTGATGTAATAGCTTTTAGGACTCTAGCCATATTAGCCTTCTCTTTAATTCCTTTCAGGCCCCATCGCCATCTCGGAACCATGGCCTGGAGTTGCCGCCCTCCATTCTCCTTAACATGTCGACTCAGAAAAGTCTTAAAGCCCTCTGTTCTTTCCCTTCATAACAAAATTATAATTTGTCATTATATTTTGTTTAATGAGGACAGAGACTAGCATTTTTTAGCTACTACATAAAATAAATGCTTGGCACTTAAGATGCTTGAACAAATGAAAGCCTGCTCAGTTTGGATGGATGTCCCAGTATTTGGTACTGTTAGTTTTCCTTTATACACAGATGTACACAATGTCTCCCCCTTTCCAAACTAGACCATAAGCCTTCACAGTATCTTACAGGTAGTAGTGATTTAAAATGGGATGATATTGATGATATCTGTGATTACTGGTTAGGCATAATTCACTTTATATACTTAACCCTTGTTTTAAGAAAGCTCATCATTTATTCATTAATCTATTTAGCTGACAATTTATTGTGTGCCTACTATGTGCCAGATACTGTTCTAGCCTCTGGGGTTAGGGTGGTGAACAATACACAGTCCCTAGCCTCTCTTGGCAATGTTTTTAAAAAGCTTACCCAATAGGCAAATGAAAATATCTCTCTAATTTTTCCCTAAAGAGCTTGCTCCTTTAGTGTATTTGAGGAAACTTGGAAATGTAGTTTTTCAGGAACACACCTATTTTGTAGTGTGGTAAAGCTATACATTGATTGATTGATTGATTGATTGATTGAGATGGAGTCTTGCTCTGTCACCCAGGCTGGAATACAATGATGCAATCTCCACTCACCGCAACCTCTGCCTCCTGGGTTCAGGCGATTCCCCTGCCTCAGCCTCCCCAGTAGCTAGGATTACAGGTGTGTGCCACCACATGCGGCTGATTTTTTGTATTTTTAGTAGGGATGGGGTTTCACCATGTTGGCCAGGCTGGTCTTGAACTCCTGACCTTGTGATCTGCCTGCTTCGGCCTCCCAAAGTGCTGGGATTAGAGGAATGAGCTACCATGCCTGGCCCCATACATCTATTTAGATGGGAATGTTGACGTGAAAGTGTATCACTTCCTGTTTTACATCCTTGTGTAAAACAATCACATTTCCTTATTGATGACTGTCTTCCAACAGAAACATAATCATCTTCAAGGTTAGAAAACGTTTTTTAAATAACTTAACCAGAGTTAACCAAACTGGTTAATTCACCAAAATGTTAACCAAAATTAACCAAATAACCAAATTTGGTTTATTTTCCAGGTCTTTTTTTTCTTTTCTTTTTTCGTTTTTAAAGAGATGGGATCTTGGTATGTTGCCCAAGCTAAAATGCAGTTGTTATTCACAGGCATGATAATAGTGCCCTATAGCCTCGAACTCCTGGGCCCACGTGATCCTCCTGCCTCAGCCTCCTGAGTATTCCAGGTTTTTCTTAATAGTTTAAACAGGTAGTTCTGGTTTGGCTATCAGTAGTGTTGTCAAATAGCTTTTGTTTGCTTAATTTTTTTTTTTTTTTTTTTGAGACGAGTCTTGATCTGTTGCCCAGGCTGGAGCGCAGTGGCACGATCTCGGCTCACTGCAACCTCCGCCTCCTGGGTTCAAGCAATTCTCCTGCCTCAGCCTCCTGAGTAGCTGGGATTGCAGGGGCATGCCACCATCCCCGGCTAATTTTTGTATTTTTTAAGTAGAGACGGGGTTATACCATGTTGGCCAGACTGGTCTCAAACTCCTGATCTGATGATCCTCCTGCCTCGGCCTCCCAAAGTGCTGGGATTACAGGTGTGAGCCACCACACCCAGCCTTTTTTTTTTATTTAAATGGAGAGGGCCAGATAATGCTCTAGGAAGGATGTCAGAACCCATAAAAAATGATGAGTCCTTGAAATATATGTAAAAACTTATGTAACCAATCAGAAAATATATTCTGAGATAGAAGTGACCATTCTAAAACTGTGCTGTACAATAGAGTAGCCACTAGCCACATGTAGTTTTTGAGCACTCGAAACGTGGCTAGTCTGAATTGAGATTGCTGTGAAAAATACACACTGGATTTTGAAGATTAGAAAGAAAGAATGTAAAATATATTACGATAATTAAAAAATTGCAATTACATGTTGAAATGATAATATTCGATAATATTTGAGTTAAGTAAATTTAATGTTACTTATTTTTTAGCATGGCTACCGGAAAACTTAAAATTATGCATGTGGCTCGCATGATATTTTTGTTGAACAATGCTGTTTGCTGAAGCAGAGCTGGCAGCCCTTGCCGGAGATTTCAATCTCCATTGTCTTGGTGGCTGCAGATGGATGGATGTGGGGGTACCAGCCCGGTGTGTTGGAAAGATTTTTCTTTGTGAAGGGGAACTTGCCCTTTACTGTTGGGGATAGTTTCTTCTCAGCCTATCCAGGGACACACATACCAGCATTTTGGGGTTGTGAAACTTTTGTGTGGGGAACTTCCCTTTTTTTTTTTCCACATGAGCCAGTAAGATAAAACTGACCTAATGGCATTCTCAGTGCAACTCTGCCTTCAGTTTAAGGAGAGAAGAGTGCTCATGTTTCATAGAGTATTAAAGGAGCAAGCTTAATATTTTGCATTTTATGGACTGTAATTGCTAACTGCTGCTACATGATTCAGTCAGCTAAGAATAATTTACTAATTATATATTGCAGCACTCGGTTCTTTTTCCAGATGCTAAACAAAGTGAGATAATTAGAGGAGGAAAAAGGGTGAGTTTGGGAATTGGAGACCAGAAGGATAGATTTAGAAGATCTTGGAGTTAACAGACTTAGAATATAATCAGCAAAGGGTTCGCTTAAAAGTAGTGCAGGTTGCCAGGAGTGGTGGCTCACGCCTGTAATCCCAGCACATTGGGAGGCCGAGGCAGGCAGATCACGAGGTCGGGAGTTCATGACCAGCTTGGCGAATATAGTGAAACCCTGCCTCTACTAAAAATACAAAAATTAGGCGGGTATGGTGGTGCATGCCTGTACTCCCAGCTACTCCAGAGGCTGAGGCAGGAGAATCGCTTGAACCCGGGAGGTGGGGGTTGTGTTGAGCCGAGATTGCGCCACTGCACTCCAGCTTGGGCAACAGAGTGAGACTTCTTATCAAAAAAAAAAAAAAAAAAAAAAAAATTAGTGCAGGTTGACCGTGTGTGTGTGTGTGTGTGTGTGTGTGTGTGTGTAGTTTCCTAAATTCATTTTTCAATTATTGAATATTCACAATGATGCTAGACTAAGTGCTAGAGATTCGGTGGTGAACGAAACAGATTGAAACCTGCCTTCATGGGAGGCCTATATAGGTTCGTCTGAATTTGACTAGTCTAGATAAATGAATTTGTACAGTAATTGTCTTTTTGTAACTGGCTTAGTTTACTTAGCTTGGTGTCCTCAAGATTTATTCATGTTGGAGTATGTGTCAGAATTTCCTTCCTTTTAAAGGCTGAATAATATATCCATTGTATGTATATATCACTTTTTGTTTATCCATTGATTCTTCCGTAGACATTTGGATTGCTTCCACCTTTTGGCTATTGTGAATAATGCTGCTATGAACATGGGTGTACAAATATCTCTTAAAGACCCTTCTTAAAACTTTTTGCGATATATACCCATAAGTAACAATTGCTATAGAATCATATGGTAATTCTGTTTTTAATTTTTTGACGAATAAACTATACTGACAAATTTGAATACTTATTTAAACCCAGGATTATGGAATACTGCTGCTTGATTTCAGCTGTCATTTTGTTTTCTACATTGTATTTTATTGAATTGGCGTTATTCCCCAAATATTGGAAAATGTGGAGGTTTCTAATTTTTGCTACTGTAAATAGCACTAATAAATACCTTGAGTATGAAACCTTTTCCATTGTGGATTAATTTTATAGGACAGTTGTACAAAAATGGAAGTTTACTGATTATGAGGGTGTGACTTTTTATGATTCTAGTTATATATTGCCAATTTATGTCTATTTTTAAGTTTCATTACACCCTTACCTCCATTGGATATAGTCATTAAAATAGAGAAAAAAAACTTCAATAACTAAAGGCACCTTATTGCTATTTAATTTGCATTCCTTTATTATTATTTTTTAATTATTATTATTATTTTTTGAGATGGCGTCTTACTTGTCACCCAGGCTAGAGTGTAATGGCGCGATCTCGGCTCACTGCAACCTCCGCCTCCCAGGTTCAAGTGATTCTCCTGCCTCAGCCTCCCGAGTAGCTGGGATTACAGGTGCCTGCCACTACGCCCTGCTAATTTTTGTATTTTTAGTAGAGATGAGGTTTCACCATGTTGGCCAGGCTGGTCTCGAACTCCTGACCTCAGGTGATCCACCCACCTCGGCCTCCCAAAGTGCTGAGATTACAGATGTGAGGTACCGCGCCCAGCACATTCCTTTAGTTAACTGTGAATTTAATACTTTTTTAATACTTCTGAGTAAATCTCCCTTGTGTGAGAATTGTCCATGCATGACCTTTGCCCATTTCTCTATTAGGTAGGCAAAATCTTGAGAGAGCACTGCTTGAGTCTGTGCATTTTTAGCTGGGTAGATGGTTCTCCTTTTTTGTGGTCAGCTGAACTTCAGGGTTTTTTTTGACTTACACTGTTTGTACCAAAAGGATATTACATATTCAGGCTTTCATTTTTTTAAGGTGGAGTTTCGCTCATGTTGCCCAGGCTGGAGTGCAATGGCGCCATCTTGGCCCACTGCAACCTCTGCCTCCCAGGTTCAAGCGATTCTCCTGCCTCATCCTCCCAAGTAGCTGGGATTACGGGCATGCGCCACTATGCTTGGCTAATTTTTGTATTTTTAGTAGAGACGGGATTGATCAGGCTGGATGGTCTCGAACTCCTGATCTCGGGTGATCCACCCACCTGGGCCTCTCAAAGTGCTGGGATTACAGGCGTGAGCCACCGTGCCCGGCCCAGGCATTTTGAAATACTTTAGAATGTGTTTCAGGCTGACATCACTGAAACTCAGAAAAATACTTGTTATTCCTGTAGTTACATCATGGGAAAGGCATTGCCAAGAAAGCATCACCATAAATAAACCCGTGGGATTCGGAAGGTGGGGAGTTGGGTGATGTGTTTTCTACTAACCATGTTTTTTTAAGAAAAGGGTGACTAGAAGTTCCTGTTTATCTTTGAATTTCAATAAATTTAGGGCTTGTTTTCCAACCACTCTGGTAGAATTTAGAAGAACCTATTTTTTATTTTTATTTTTTTGACAGTCTTGCACTGTCACCAGGCTGGAGTGCAGTGGTGCAATCTCGGCTCATTGCAACCTCTGCCTCCCAGGTTCAAGCTATCCTCCTGCCTCAGCCTCTTGAGTAGCTGGGATTACAGGCATGCATCACCACGTCCAGCTAATTTTTTTTTTGTATTTTTAGTAGAGTCAGGGTTTTACCATGTTAGTCAGGCTGGTCTCAAACTCCTGACCTCGTTATCCGCCTGCCTCGGCCTCCCAAAGTGTTGGGATTACAGGTGTGAGCCACCATGCCTGGCCAAACCTAACATATTTTGTAAATATACTAGGTATGGAAAAAAGGATGGTAGGACAAACTGCTGGAAAACCTTACCCACCAAAGCTAATTTATACTGTTTACTTATAGGCTTATTGTCTTTTGTTGAAAAATTGCAATGAGAAAGGAATCGGCATTGGCATCTATTAGGTTGGTGCAAAAGTAATTGCGGTTTTTGCCATTACTTTCAGTAGCAAAAATCTCAATTACTTTTGCACCAATTTAATATTTTTAGGCTTGTTGAAGCCTTTGTAGAAAATTGTTGCTTCATCTCTTTGATTAACTCCTACTTTAAAATTTTTCTTCTTTCAGAATCTTTTTATCAAGTGAATCTTTTAAAAAGATGTGAAGAGTTATTTCTGACTTTATGATTGATTATGAGCCCTCCTTAATCCCCAATTTCTTAACTTAAACAAGCTTACTGTGAAAATTTTCTTTTTTCCCTTTTTTTTTTTTTTGAGATGGAGTCTTGCTCTGTTGCCTAGGTTATAGTACAGTGGCACAATCTTGGCTCACTGCAACCTCCATCTCCTGAGTTCAAGTGTTTCTTCTGTCTCAGCCTCCCCAGCAGCTGGGAATACAGGCGCATACCACCACGCCCAGCTAATTTTTGTACTTTTAGTAGAGACGGGGTTTCACCATGTTGGCCAGGCTGATCTTGAACTGCTGACCTCAGGTGATCCCCCTGCCTCGTCCTCCCAGAGTGCTAGGATTACAGGCATGAGCCGCCGCGCCTGGCTACTGTGAAAATTTTCTACAAATGCTTGTTTCGAGGAATCTTTTTTGATATTTTGCCAGCAAAGTCATAGGAACAAAATTTTTTTTAATAAAATTAGAAAACAACAGTTAAATGTATTATGTAGGAGGAAAAGTACCAGTACTAAAATTAACTTTAGCATTCCTTAGCATTTTACAGTTAACAGAGCATTCCAAGGGAATTAAAATTCAGTTGATTTTATTGGACTTTAATTTCAGAGGAACTCTGAGATGAGAAATTTAACCAGCACGTTTATCCGTTTATGCCTTAAGCAGATGCAGGTTTCATGACATGCCAGAGGTAAATTCAGGGGTACTTGACTGTAGTGAGTAATTTCCCAGCTATGGGAAAATGTAAATATTATGTAGATGGTATAAAGAAACAATATTACGTTTGTCCATTTAAGGTCTGTTTCTGTTTGTTCAGACAGGCTTGTGGATTGCTTTTCTTGCGAGTGTTCCTTTAGGGGGAAGGTACAGCCCTTTCAAATATTTCAGAATTTTCTTTTCTTTTCTTTTTTTGAGATGGAGTCTTGCGCTGTCACCCAGGCTGGAGTGCAGTGGCATGATCTCGGCTCACTGCAGTTTCTCCTTCCCAGGTTCGAGAAATTCCCATGCCTCAGCTTCCCGAGTAGCTGGGATTGCCAGCACCCGCCACCACGCCTGGCTAATTTTTTTTTTTTTTTTTTTTTTTTTTTTTCAGTAGAGACAGGGTTTCACCGTGTTGGCCAGACTGGTCTCGAACTCCTGGCCTCAAGCGATCTGCCCGCCTCTGCCTCCCAAAGTGTTGGGATTACAGGCGTGAGCCACCATGCCCAGCCATATTTCTGTTTTAAAATTGCTTTCTTGCTTTTCCTCTGACCAGATTTGGTCATGTGAAACTGTCAATTAGCATGAATGAGGTGCTGCTGCCCTGCAGGGGTTTGATCCTTGGCTGTCTTGTTGGTGGTCTCTGTATCCAAATAAGTATTCGTGAAATCTGGGGGAAGAGAATTTGGGCTTATTGTGTAGTGGAAGGAGTACCTTTCATAAAGGCAAACCTAGCACCAATATCAACAAATCCACTTACAATCCATTCCTAAAGGAGGAAGTTCTGTTACAGTTTTAAAATTAACATTACAATGCATCTTGCTTGTTTGAGGTGAGGGCTTAAAACTCAGTAATGAAAAAGAGGGAGAACTATAGGCTAAAAGGGTGTGTGTTCTTAATTGATTAATTGCAAGCAGCTATGTAGGGCACCTTGTGTTTAAATCAGTGCTAGCTGTATTATCTTGGGCAAGTCATTGTACCTCTTTGTTTTTTTAATTTATTTTTACTTTTTACATTTTTAAGAGACAGGATCTCACTATGTTGCTCAGGTTGGTCTTGAACTCATGGGCTCAAGAGATCCTCCTGCCTTGGCCTCCCAAAGTGCTGGGATTACAGGCATGGGCCACCACGCCTGGCAAATCGTGGTACCTCTTTGAGCCTCAGTTTCCTCATTTGTAAACTAGTAGGATGCCTGGAAGTTCATAAGCATTAATAAATGTTAGCAATAGTTATTGTTTTTTGAGACGGAGTCTTGCTCTGTCGCCCAGGATGGAGTGCAGTGGTGCGATCTTGGCTCACTGCAAGCTCCGCCTCCTAGGTTCATGCCATTCTCCTGCCTCAGCATCCTGAGCAGCTGGAACTACAGGCGCCTGCCACCATGCCCGGCTAATTTTTTTTTGTATTTTTAGTAGAGATGGGGTTTGACCGTGTTAGCCAGGATGGTCTCGATCTCCTGACTTCGTGATCTGCCTGCCCCGGCCTCCCAAAGTTCTGGGATTACAGGCGTGAGCCACCGCACCTGGCCAGCAATAGTTATTTTTAAAAGATCCTCCTACGTGTGATTATATGCCCCTTTTCATTTGAGGGTAGTAGACCATATGGAGAACTGACAGTGGTTGAGAGATTTGAAGTGAACTAATATATAGTCCAGCCAAAGAGTGAAAAATGGCAGGAAATTAGGTCTGTCTCATTGGCTTTGTTAACCAAAATGAATTGGGAATCTCAATGTAATTGGTCAGGAAGGAGCTCCAGTCATTCCTGGAGGATTAATTTTTTTTTTCTTTTTTTTTTTAGCTGCATACCATATCACTGTGGTGCCTTTGTTTTTGGAAAGGAGCTGTTGCCTGCTGACCAAGCCTGGGGGCACCTAATCACAAGTCTTTCCCAACTTCTTTTTCCTTTAAAGCAAGCCCCCCCAGTTGAAAGAGAATGATTAGACATATGAAAGTGTGGTTTTGTTTGCCCAAGAGTTTATGTATAAGTTAACACATTGTACATTTTTTTTTTAAACTTCCTCTTTCTCTCTTATCTGCCTCTGATCATGGGATCCTGGTTAGTTTTGCTCAGGGCAGCTCGCTTGACCTGGTGACAAATTCCGCTTCTTCCTGGGGCTTTCCTTTTTCCTCCAGAAGGTCTTGTGCTCATGGTTTAGGAACTTAGTCACTGTCGTCTTTCTGGTTTTCATGATATCAAATCAAATAAGGTAATGCATGCAAACTGTATAACGTGCTGCAAAGGCAGACTCTGCTGCTGTCCTTAGAGTCCAGTTCCCTGGCCGTGGATGGGTTCCCAGCCCTCTGTTCTCTCTCCACAGAGTGACTGTCTCAGCTCTGAGGGTTTCAGCGATAGTGGATGCTTCCACATTTAGGAAACAGGCCTGCTTATGCTCCAGTGCAGGCATTAAAGCTCAGTGAGTCATGTGATCTGCTTGGCCGACTCTTCAGAGTTCGTTTGTACTCAGCAAAACTAGTATGAGTCTTGGAACCCGGTGGGAAACCTCTCCCTAGTCCTATAGGCCGGATGGGCCTTCTGAGTTTTCATATTCTCTCTCCACCTCCAACCTCCCCTTCCTTTGGTTGTATGTTTCTCACAATGAATTGGTTATTGGAAACTGGCTTTATAGTAATTCCAAATGCCATTGTGAAGATTTTTAATAGCCTTTAAAATTTTTAATTGGCTGAGCTGTAATGTTATTGATATATTTTTGTATAAATATTATTAACAAGTTAATTCATATAAAAGGCTTGGAACTATACCTGGCATATAAGTACATGTTTAATAAAGATTAACTTATTATTTCTGCTGGGTATGGTGGCTCACGCCTGTAATCCCAACACTCTGGGAGGCCGAGGCGAGCAGATCACTTGAGGTCAGGAGTTCGAGACCAACCTGGGCCAACATGGTGAAACCCTGTCTTTACTAAAAATACAAAAATTAGCCTGATGCGCTAGCTGGAACTTAGGAGGCGGAGGTTGCAGTGAGCCGAGATCATGCCATTGCACTCCAGCCTGGGCAACAGAGCAAGACTCTTGTCTCAAAAAAAAAAAGAAAAAAGAAAAAGATCAACGTATTATTTCTAATGGTATTAGAATTGTTTTATTTTATTTTATTTTTTGTTTTTGAGACAGGGTCTTGCTGTGTCACCCAGGCTGGAGTGCAGTGGTGCGATCATGCCTCACTGTAGCTAGCCTTGAACTCCTGGGCTCAAGTGATCCTCTCACCTCAACCTCCTGAGTAGCTGGGACTACAGGTGCATTCACACCTGGCTAATTTTAAAAAATGTTTTTGTAGAAATGGGGTCTTGCTGTGTTGCCCAGGCTGGTCTTGAACTCCTGGGCTCAAGTGATCCTCCTGCCTTGGCCTTCCAAAGTGTTACGATTACAGATGTATGCCACCATGCTCATCCAGCATTCTTAATCAAAATAATTTGGTAGGAGATTTTATGAAGGTAGTGTGGTTCAGTAGAAAGGTCTTGGGATCTAGAATTGGGAGACTTTTAATTTTGGAGCTGTTATTTACTAGCTCTGGGAGCTTGAGCAGGTTCTTTAGTTAACTTCCTTGAGTAACAGTTTCTTGATCTTTAAAACATTATAGAGGGGTTAAATCAGATAATGTATGTGGAAAGTATTCCTAGATTATAGATTATTACATAATTGTAAGTGTGATAGCAATCACAGGTGTGTTTAGAGACTACTAAAAAATGGTTTTCTCCTACTTTTAATCTTGTCTCATGTAAATTAATGACACATTCTCAGTTGACTGTAGTATTGACACTTGATAAACAGTTTTTGAAAATGAATTTATTCCACATCTATGTCTGTTTTTATCTGCAAAGTGGTGATTTGTGTCTGGGGAATTGAACAATTGATAGCTAAGCATCAACTTTAAATTACTTTATGAATTGTTGATTGTGTTTATGAAGCACTGGTGATTTGGGGGAAGATGACATTTTAGCTTATTATTGGATGCATCAGGGGATTTGAGTTAATTTAGCTTTAATAAGCCTTCCAGATTATCCTGCCTATGAGCTTCACAAGGGCAGACCACATCTCTAGTTTTCACCATGATATTTTCAGTGCTATCTTGATGCCTGGCACAGAGGACAGAGGGAGTCCCAATGATATTTGTTAACTGACCACCTGGTTTTCATCTGATGAGACTTGTGTCAGAATTATAATCAAGGAAAAGTTGGGCAAAGGCACTAAAATGGGTTTCTTTTGGTTTCAGAGGGAGTAATAATAAAACAACAGTAATAGCTTACGCATTAATGTGGAAATAGGACATTTAGGTGAAAAGTACGTTGGGCCAGGGGTATGGAGATCTAGCTCCTAGGACTGGTCCTTTATTAAATAGCAGAGATAACTTTGGGAGAGTTTCTTAACCATTTTTGGCTTCCGTTTCTTCCTCAAACGCCCTGTCCAGCTGTGTGGCAAATGGTTCGTTTATTCTGGAGCAGAATTACTGATTGGAGGGAAAGTAACAGCAATAGGACTTGAGAGGGCTTCACAAATGTTTTGAGATGCCAAATGAATTAGTTTAGAAACAGCTATATTAGGTCATATCTGCTTGGATGGGGAGAACCCAAGTGAGTTGATTAGTCATGGGTGTTTGAGAAATGAATAGAATATGTAGAATTATTTCTTTTCCAAAAGAAGGAATGTCTTGGGAAAGAAATCAAAGGGGACCTGGGTGATATCTTTGATTCATCCCTTATCTAGTGCCAACAAGAACAAATTTCTTTCTTTTCCTTTTTTTAAGAATGGATTTCATGTAAGCCAAAAGAACACTTGATTGTTCTGAACTTCTGTATATTGCAGGAGTTATAAATACAGTATCAAGAACCATTTAAGAAGAGCCCACCAGCAGTTCCACGTTCCTCAAAACCAGCACAGGATGAATGTATGAGAATCATCTTCTTACTGAGAATGGTAGGACAGAAGGGATAGTTTAGCCACTATACTTCCTGGAAGAGTCAGTACTTGAGGGTTGGCACAGCTTTTTGGGATTGAGGGAGTATGTTCATTTCCTTTGGAAGATTAATTTTTTCCTTTTTTTTGAGATGGAGTCTCATTCTGTCACCCAGGGTGGAGTGCAGTGGCGTGGCTCACTGCAACCTGGGCCTCCCAGGTTCAAGCAATTCTCCCTGCCTCAGCCTCCTGAGTAGCTGGGATTACAGGCATGCACCACCATACTCGCCTAATTTTTGTATTATTAGTAAAGATGGGGTTTCACCATCCTGGCCATGCTGGTCTTGAACTCATGACCTCAGGTGATCCACCTGCCTTGGCCTCCCAAAGTGCTGGGATTACAGGTGTGAGCCACTGCACCCAGCCTGATTAATTTCTTTCACTTGCTTCAAGTGTCTCCTTTATCCCAGCCTACACATATAGGTAAATATTCCTAGCAGCAAGTTAAATCCTATTATAAAATGCCAGAGTCAGTTGTCTAATTTTTATTTTATTTTATTATTATTATTTTTTTGAGACAGGGTCTTGCTTTGGCACCCAGGCTGGAGTGCAGTGGCATGAACACAGCTCACCACAGCCTTCACCTCCCAGGCTCAAGTGATCCTTCCAATTCAGCCTCCTTAGTAGCTGGGACCACAGGTGCAGACCACCACACCTGGCTAATTTGTGTATTTTTTTTTTTTTAAGACAAGGTCTCACTCTGTCGTCCAGGCTGGAGTACAGTGGCGCAATCTTGGCTCACTGCAACCTCTGCCTATGGGTTCAAGCAATCCTCCCACCTCAGCCTCCCAAGTAGCTAGGGCTACAGGTACATGCCACCACACCCAGCTAATTTTTCGTATTTTTTTTGTAGAGATGGGGTTTCACAGCATTGCCCAGGCTGGTCTCAAACTCCTGGGCTCAAGCCATCTGTCTGCCTTGGCCTCCCAAAGTGCTGGGATTACAGGCATGAGCCACTGCGCCTGTCCCCTGCTATTCTTCCAGCTAGAAGGACTATACTTAAAGGCATAATTATACAAACTTTTGCTTTGTTATGAAAATCACAAAAAATTATTTTTCTAGCAACTTCCGCCCTTTTCGTTAAACAGATCCTAGTATTTCCGAAATTCTGTGGTGGATTTTTATATGTAATGTGATAATATGAAGAAACAGCTGATTTAGGTAGCTGCTCACATATCATGTTTGTTTTAATTGGAAAAGTTGGCCTATGAAAGTGAGTATAAAAATGGTTTATGTGGGCCAGGCGCGGTGGCTCACGCCTGTAATCCCAGCACTTTGGGAGGCCGAGGCAGGTGGATCACCTGAGGTCAGGAGTTTGAGACCAGCCTGGCCAACATGTTGAAACCCCATCTCTACTAAAAATACAAAAATTAGCTGGGCATGGTGTGTGCACCTATAATCTCAGTTACTCAGGAGACTGAGGCAGGAGAATCGCTTGAACCTGGGAGGTGGAGGTTTCAGTGAGCTGAGATTGTGCCACTGTACTCCAGCCTGGGCGACAGAGCAAGACTCCATCTCAAAAAAAAAAGAAAAAGAAAAATGGTTTATGTGAACTAAAAGGTTGTTTGCATTTTGTGGCAAATAACAGTACCAAATTCCCAGATCCTAAATGTTTCAGTTATGAAATATTTGAAGTACCTCTGAATTTACACATAGGCATTCCACTCATGTAGGCACTCATTGATTTTAAGTTTTTTTCATTCATCAAAAGGGAAAATGTGGGCTACCATATGTATAACTTTTGTCATCCAAAAAAGAGATACAAAGTTAAAAATTAGCCAGGCCATGGGGGTCATGCCTGTAATCCCAGCACTTTGGGAGGCTGAGGCAGGAGGATTGTTTAAGCCCAGGAGTTTGAGACCAGCCTGGGCAACAGAGCGAGACATTGTCTTTACTGAAAAAAGAGAAATTATCCAAATGTGGTGGTTTGTGCCTGTAGTCCCAGCTATTTGGGAGGCTGAGGCAGGAGGATTGCTTGAGCCCAGCAGTTTGAGGCTGCAGTGAGCTATGGTCACACCACTGCACTGTAGCCTGAGTGACAGAGGGAGACCCTATCTCAAAAACAAAATGAAATGAAACAAAAGGGTGCTTAGAAATCCTGAACTGTTCTTTTTACTCTCAGGACATGTGATCATATGTCTACTCAGGAGTAAGTTATAGCCAGTTCTCGGTAGATGTTGAGTTATTAAAATGGAATGAAGGCGTGAATGTGGGGATGAAGTGGAGGAGGGGCTGGGTTGGAGATACTGGTTAATTGGGAGGCATTAGTAACACTGAATGTGGGCAGAGAGGTGGTGAGAAAGAGGAGTCAAGGATGAGTTGTAGGTTTCTGGTTTGAGAGCCTTGGAAGATGGTGCTAGCAAGCAGCGGCTACTCACCAAGAAATCAAGTAAGAAGAAAGATCAGGTTTAGGAGGGAGGACACATGCAGGCAATCAATATATGGCATACACCAGGCAGTCAATAAATTTTGAGTGAGTAAATCTGGGCCTGTGTGTTTTGAGATGTCTGTGGGCTATCAAAATTTCTGGGGTTTCTTATGAAGAAGGTAGACCTGGTCTGCAGAGAGCTTTGGGATTTGTTGAAGTCATGGGCTTAGATGAACTATATGTGTAAAGCAAAAAAGGTGTCTTTAGACAGAAGCATGGAGGATACCACAGAAGCATGGGGGCACCAGCAGGTAAGAACTGGGCAGAGAAGGGCATGTCCATGGAGGAACCAAGGAGTGATCAGAGAAGCTGGAGAAAAAGAAGAGGGTGGTTGTCCTGGGATCGGAGGTTGGGACCACCTCAAGAACAAGGGCTTGGTTGGTCATGGGACAAGTGCTGCAGAAAAGCCAAGAAGGCCTGGGGTGGAACCGTGAGGTGGTCTCTGGAGACCTTGAGGAGAGCCACTCCAGTGAACTGGAGGCGCACAGTCACACTGCAGTGGGTGGGGAGTGAGTAGTGCAGAGGAAGCAGGAGAGTGAGTGGAGGTGCTCTTCCGTGAGGCTTGTCTGGCAAGGAGAGGATGGTGTAGTAAAATGAGGAGCCCACAAGGGCGAGGGAAGTGGTAAGGGTGTTGTCATCGTATGTAATGTATGTATGTATGTATTTATGTATTTATGTATGTATGTATGTATGTATGTATTTTGAGACATAGTCTTGCTCTGTCACCCAGGCTGGAGTGCAGTGGTACAATCTCTGCTCACTGCAACCTCTGTCTCCCGGGTTCAAGATTCTCCTGCCTTAGCCTCCCAAGTAGCTGGGATTACAGGCGCCTGCCACCACACCCAGCTAATTTTTGTATTTTTAGTAGAGATGGAGTTTTGCCATGTTGGCCAGGCTGGTCTCATCTCAACCTCCTGACCTCAGGTTATCCGCCCACCTCGGCCTCCCAAAGTGCTGGGATTACAGGGGTGAGCCACCATACCCGGCCTGTTTTTTATTTATTTTTCGATGAGAGGACTTGAATGGAAAGAAAGGCTGAGTGTCAGGGGAGTGAGGATCATTGAAAGAGATGCCTGCCTTCATACTGGAAAGGATGATATTTGGATTCTAAGTGGAAGGCTGCTTAGAAAGAAGACGTCTCTCCCATGGTTGAGTGGAGGAGGAGTTCAATCTGGAAATGTGTATATAATACAAGAGGGGGTGACTAGGCCTTTCAGTTGGTGGCAGGTGGATATTGATGGAGGAGGTGGGTATGCACATGTGGGAGTGGTGCATGAAGAGAAGCCCACACAGGCAGGCACCGGGCCAGAAGAGGGGAGTGCTGGGGTATTTGGGACCAACTGGTGGTATGGCTGCAGCAAAGATTGCCACGCCAAGGATGTGGTGAAAAACTAAGCTGGAAAGGAGGGAGGGTTGGCAGGCTCTGAAAGGCCGTGCTTGCCAGCCTGAAGACTGAATATTTTTTGAGTAAGGAGGAGCCACTTAGGGAGAAATAAAGTGGACAGACCTATGACTTTAAAACTGACAGCAGTTTATGGCAGAGTTTAGAGGGCAAGAGAGGTAGGGATATTGTTTGGAAGGCGATGGCAGTAACCTGGGTGAAGGTAACTAGGGCTAGAAATAGGGCAGTTGCAGTGGGAGAGAGAAGGACTCCAGAAGTTGAGTTGTCACATTGGCACCTGATCGACTAGGGTGAGGGGAGGCAAGGAAGGAGACGAGAGAAAAGAAGGAGGTATGGAAGGTGGCTGGGTGGGAGGATGGCCATGCCACTGTGGAACGGGGAGCACGGGAGGAAGGGGAACAGTAGTTTAGTGAGGTAGGGGAACAGCTCGGTTTTAGGGCCTATACACAACATTTGTGTAGCATCTAGCTGGCAGCCAGAATTAGGGGTCTGAAGCTCAGGACAGACCTCAGATCTCATGGAAGCATGAGATCATCATCCTTGAATTGGAAGTGGTTAAGATTTATTTGAAATAACAAGAGAAAAATAAATCTTGATGTGGATATGGACTGGAAGAGTAAACTTCACAGACCATTTGAGTGTATTTTTAACTTTCTTAGAAAAAAAGTCTTTGAAGACCAGAATGTGGTGGTGCTCCACAAATAGCTCAAAATTAGCACATCTAGAATAAGCTAGAAAATAAATCTAAGAAGTTTCAATAGAAATGCTGTTATCTTGATCTGGCTCTATTTGTTTTTTTCCTATCAGGTTAAAATCTGTTTCTTCAATCATTTTGTTTATTCCTTTTGATAAGAGACTTCAGAGGACTGACAGGGACTAGCTGGTTATGTTTTTGAAAAGTCTTTGAAGATGAAACATACGTTTTGAGTGTGGTGACATTGCATTAATTATTCTCTGGTTTTGACACCAGTGGATACTGATGTGGTTTGGATGTGTGTTGCCTTCAAATCTTATGTTGAAACTTGATCCACAATGTTGGAGTTGGGGCCTAGTGGGAGGTATTGGATTATGGGGATGGATCCCTCATGAATGGCTTAGTACCACCTCCTTGGTGATAAGTGAGTTCTTATCTGTTCATGTGAGAGCTGGTTGTTTAAAAAGAGCCTGGCACCTCCTCCTCTCTCTCTTGTTCCCTCTCCTGCCATGTGACACACCTGCTTCCTTCCCCTTTTCCTTTCACCATGATTGGAAGCTTCCTGAGGTCCTCACCAGGAGCAGATGCTGGTGCCATGTTTCCTGTGCAGCCGACAGAACTGTGAGCCAAAATAAACCTCTTTTCTTTATAAATTACCTAGCCTCAGATGTTCCTTTATAGCAATGAAGAAAAGACAAACACAGAAAATTGGTACCAGGAGAGGGGCATCGCAATAAAGATACCTGAAAATGTGGAACTCCCTTTGGAGCTGGGTAATAGGCAGAGATTGGAAGAGTTTGGAGGGGTCAGAAGAAGACAGGAAGATGAGGGAAAGTTTTGAAACTTCTTAGAGACTGATTAAATTTGACCAAAATGCTGATAGAAATATGGACCAAGTGGGGTGGCTCATGCCTGTAATCAGCACTTTGGGAGGCTGAGGTGGGCGGATCGCTTGAGTTCAGGAGTTTGAGACCACCCTGGACAAACAATGTGGCAAAACTGTATCTCTACAAAAAATACAAAAATTAGCTGGGCATGGTGACATGTACCTGTAGTCCCAGCAACTGGGGAAGCTGAGGTGGGAAGATGGCTTGAGCCTGGGAGGCAGAGTTTGCAGTGAGCCAATATGAGTCACTGCACTCCAGCCTGGGTGACAGCCAGACCCTGTATTGAACAAACAAACAAGAATTGTGTAAGCTGAACTAGTTGAGATGTCTATGGTGTTGGCTATTGTTTCTGCTGTTAATCATTAGTCCTCTTAAACTAGGAGGTGAACAAGGTTATCCTTTTTCTTGCAAATTGACACAGAGGGTCTGCTGCTCTGAGCTTTATCTTCAACATCGTCTTGTCCTTTTTTTTTTTCCTACTTTGAAAAAAAATTTCATTTTTTCGTAGAAATGAGTTCTTACTATGTTATCCAGGCTGGTCTTGAACTCCTGAGCTCAAGTGATCCTCCTCAGCCTCCCAACTGGGATTATATGTGTGAGCCACTGCACCTGGCACTTCTTGAAGGGTTATCTACTTAAAAACTGCTGATTTTTGGGGGGCATTGTCCCCATAAACTTTTCAAAAAGCAACAGTGATTTTACCATTCTGCCCAAGCTTCACCATAAATTTGATAATTTGTTTTTGCTTCAATTTTAGCAGAATTCTAGCCCTGCGTGGTGACAGGCACCTGTATTCTCAGCTACTCCGGAGGCCGAAGCATGAGAATCGCTTGAATTTCGCAGGCAAAGGTTGCAGTGAGCCGAGATGGCACCATTGCACTCCAGCCTGGTGACAGAGCGAGACTCCATCTCATTAAAAAAAAAAAAAAAAAAAAAAAAAAAAAAAATTAGCAGATTTTATGTTGCTCTGATTTTTTTTTTTTTTTTTTTAAACTGATGTTTATCCTTCTTAGTGCCTCAAACTAGGTTTTGCTCAGACATGTTATGACAAGTTAGTACAAGTTTATTTTGGTGCAAAAAATTTTTCAAATCCATGCATAGTTTCTTTTTCTTTTTCTTTTTTTTTTTTTTTTGAGACAAGGTCTGTCTCTGTCGTCCAGGCTGGAATACAATGGTGCAGTCTTGGCTCACTGCAACCTCTGTCACCCTTTTCCCACCTCAGCCTCCTGAGTAGCTAGGACTACAGGTACATGCCACTACACCTGGCTAATTTTTGTATTTTTTGGAGAGACAGCGTTTTGACATGTTTCCGAGGCTGGTCTCGAGCTCCTGAGTTCAAGCAATCCATTTGCTTCAGCCTCCCAAAATGCTGGGATTACAGGCATGAGCCACCATGCCTGGCCATAGTTTTTTCATAATACTCATTTTCCTTCAAATTTTTGATGACCCCTCGTATCTGTATTCCTGTTTTATAGTATCACGCATTTATTACGTGCCTGCCTAATACCCATTGCTGTGGTTTTCTCTGGGAATTCAAAGAGGAGTAAGCTAGTAGCTCTGCCTTCGAGCACATGGGCTAGTGGAAAGTCATAAAGAGCCATTTAATGACCACTGTCAATGTCTGTGTAAGGGCAGTGAAGAGCACTCTGCTGTTGATAAGGATGGCTCACATTTATGGTGCGCTTACAATACCTTTTACCCATACTGATTCATCTCATTCTCACACCAACTCTGTGGTGTGGTACAGTTATTAGAAGAGGCACAGAGAGGTTAAATAGTAGCTGGTAATTAGATTAACCAACATTAGAAACTGGGTGGTCTGGTGCGAGAGCACAGGCTTTTAAAAAGCGGTAAGAAGAGGGGAAGCTGTAGCCTAGTTAGGGTGACTGTTGTATTATTGAAGATAAGGGGATGAGGACTTTGTGCCTGTGTGTGGAGCCTGGGCTGTGAGGGTCAAGGGACAATGGGAAGGGACATTCAAAGGTTATGGTTAAATTAAGCCTAGACGGACTAGTTTGAAGTCAAATAGTAGAAGGTGAGGATAGAGAGGGGGATGGGAACCAGATTATGAAAATAGGCAGTATCTCTTTTTTATGTCAAGGGTTACCCTGAAATTCTGAAACTATATTTCTTATGAACATACTGATTACATTCATTGTTATGTAAAAATATGCATGTACAATATGGGTGGAAATGATAATGATTTTAATGAGAGTCACTCACAATTCCAAAGAAGTTGGGGGTTTCTGTGTGGTTTATTATAACTTATGATTTCTTTTTTTTTTTTTTCTGAGATGGAGTCTCACTCTGTTGCCCAGGTTGGAGTGCAGTGGCACGATCTCAGCTCACTTCAACCCCCGCCTCCCAGGTTCAAGCAATCCTCCCGCCTCAGCTTCCCAAGGCTCCCATTGCAAGCATGCACCACCATGCCTGGCTAATTTTTATATTTTTATTAGAGACAGGGTTTCTCCATGTTGCCAGGCTGGTCTTGGATTCCCAACCTCAGGCTATCCGTCCACCTTGGCCTCCCAAAGTGCTGGGATTACAGGCATGAGCCACTGCACCTGGCTGGTTTATTATAATTTAAAAAGCAGTCTGTTATTAGTAGGCTTCGGAAATTTGTTTCAGGGAGTGGTAAGGAGGGAGTTATAGAAAGTGATTGTATATTGCTGCATGCTTGTTTTCCTCTCAGATCAGAAAGAAAATGTAAAGGACCTGGGTGAGTTCCAAAAATTAAAGTAGCCGGGCGCAGTGGCTCACGCCTGTAATCCCAGCACTTTGGGAGGCTGAGGTGGGTGGATCACCTGAGGTCAGGGGTTCAAAATCATCCTGGCCAACGTGGCGAAACCCCGTCTCTACTAAAAATACAAAATTAGCCGGGCATGGTGGCGTGTGCCTGTAATCCCAGCCACTTGGGACGGTGAGGCAGGAGAATCGTTTGAAGCTGGGAGGTGGAGGTTGCAGTGAGCGAAATCGCACCATTGCACTCCAGCCTGGGCAACAAGAGCAAAACTCCGTCTCAAAAACAAAACAAAACAAAATTAAGCCACACACACCCTTACTGGCACACTGGGATTCCTTAAATGTTTACAGCATTATTGAGCATGGACAATGCACAGAACTTTGTACTAGATACAATTAGGTTATTCCGTGAGAGTCTTGCTTCCTCCCTACATATATTCCCAAGTTTATATGGGGAGACCAATATAATATGATGCAATTTGCAAACAGTAACAGCTGTGTAAATGAGTATAGAGCAATCCAGAAGAGGTTAAAATAAATACATTTAAGGAGGCCCGCAGTGATACCTTGATTTATTCTTTTGTGTAACTGTTGTTGAGCAGCAGGCACCTTGGGGGCTGAATAGAAAAGGGCATACCTCCTGAAGGTGGGAGAAGCTTGCATTTGGGTTTTGAAAGGATAGAAGTTCAAACTGACTGAGTGGGTGTCTTTTATTTTTCTGTAGAAAAAGCACTGGTGTGTGTTTGAAAAGTTTAGATTGTCTCAAAAGCATAATGAGTTTTATAGACTTCTAGGGATTGTCTCCAGAGATAGGTGGGTAGTATGAGTAGTTTCTTTCTTTTTTTTCTTTTCCTTTCTTTCTTTCTTTCTTTCTTTTTTTTTTTGTAGACAGATTCTTGCTCTGTTGCCCAGGCCCAGGCTGGAGTGCAGTGGCGTGATCTCGGCTCACTGCAACCTCTGGCTGCTGGGTTCCAGCAATTCTCATGCCTCAGCCTCCTGAGTAGCTGGGACGGCAGGCATGTGCTACCATGCCTGCCTGATTTTTATATTTTTAGTAGAGATGGGGTTTCACCATGTTGGCCAGGCTGGTCTTGAGCTGCTGGCCTCAAGAGATCCACCCACCTCAGCCTTCCAAAGTGCTGGGATTGCAGACATGAGCCACCATGCCCAGCCCCTTGAGTAGTTCTTCTAGAAACACTCCAAAGTGTGTATATGTGACTGGGCTAGTTCTAAAATTAGGATGTTCCTTTGTGCCCTTTTTCTATAGTTATCAGATTTTTTTTTTTTTTTTTTTTTTTTTTAAGACGGAGTCTTGCTCTGTCGCCAAGCTGGAGTGCAGTGGTGAAATCAAGGCTGACTGCAACCTCTGCCTCCTGGGTTCAAGTGATTCTCCTGCTTCAGCCTCCCAAGTAGCTGGGATTACAGGTATGCACCACTACGCCCAGCTAATTTTTGTATTTTTAGTAGAGACAAGGTTTCACCATGTTGGCCAGGGTAGTCTCCATCTCTTGACCTCGTGATCCGCCTGCCTCAGCCTCCCAAAGTGTTGGGATTACAGGCATGAGCCTTCACCCCCGGCCTAGTTATCATATATTTCTACTGAAGAATGCAAGATTATAATAGAAAGGAATTATTTTTGAACTATTATGTTATAAATATTAATTTATTGAAGTAGGTCAAATGCTCGGAAAGGATTCTTTTTACTATTAAAGTAATTCAGGCATACAGTAATTCTATAAAAGTAGTATGGGCCGGGCGCGGTGGCTCATGCCTGTAATCCCAGCACTTTGGGAGGCCGAGGCGGGTGGATCATGAGGTCAGGAGATCGAGACCATCCTGGCTAACACGGTGAAACCCCGTCTCTACTAAAAATACAAAAAATTAGCCGGGCGTGGTGGTGGGCGCCTGTAGTCCCAGCTGCTCGGGAGGCTGAGGCAGGAGAATGGCGTGAACCCGGGAGGCGGAGCTTGCCGTGAGCCGAGATCGCACCACTGCACGCCAGCCTGGGCGACAGAGCGAGACTCTGTCTCAAAAAAAAAAAACAAAAAAGTAATATGAATACCTTTTAGTCACCATCCAGTTTAAAAGAAAACATTGCATCATGGTTGAAGCCCTTGGGCCTCAATTCCTGGCCCCATTTGTTCTTTCCCTGTCGTTTCCCCCAGTTCATTTTGATCATTGCCATCCATCTACTTTATACTTTTATTACAGATGTGTGGTGTCATATTGTGTGTTTTCTTCTATAGGTTGTTTCTGTTGTTGAACCTTGATTTTGAGATTAACCTTTGTTCTAGTTCCTTCTTCTGAGCTGCTGAACACGCCATAGTGTGCCCATTTTACTGTTGATGGACATTTAATTATCATTTCCTCCCATTTTTCTCTATTATGAATGGTATTGCAACAAACATCTTTATGGATCTCCTTTTGCATGTGTGAGAGACATTGTATAGTTATAATCCAAGGCCTGGAACTGTTTAGTCATAGGGAAGGGGCTGTGTCTTCATGTTCATAGGCTACTGCCATAGGCAGATTCTTCAGTTCTCTCTTTGAAATGGGAAGCTCTGAGGATTAAGAAATTATTTTTTTAAACCTGTATGCTGATTTTTTTGAAGCTGTAATGGAGCTTTGCATACTTGTGGTTTAGGGGGTAAATGGAATATACACAATAGGAAATACTTATTGTGTTAATGGTTCATAACTTGTGACTTATGTAAAGTTCCATCTAATTTTTTTTTTTTTTTTTTTTTTTTTGAGACGGAGTCTCGCTCTGTCGCCCAGGCTGGAGTGCAGTGCGTGATCTCGGCTCACTGCAAGCTCCGCCTCCCGGGTTCACGCCATTCTTCTGCCTCAGCCTCTCCGAGTAGCTGGGACTACAGGCGCCCGCCACCACGCCCAGCTAATTTTTTGTATTTTTAGTAGAGACGGGGTTTCACCGTGGTCTCGATCTCCTGACCTAGTGATCCGCCCGCCTCGGCCTCCCAAAGTGCTGGGATTACAAGCGTGAGCCACCGCGCCTGGCAGTTCCGTCTAATTTAAATAATAAATAATAATACTGGCTGCATAATAATACCTAGGACCACAATGAGAGACTCTGTAAAAAAGAAATTCCTAAACTGTATTTTTTTTTTGTATATCTGTGCCCACCTGTAATTTGACTTACAGTGAATGTGGCTTAGTTGGGCAGGGGAGACTTTTGAACAGGTGATAACATTTTTGTGTGGCCTTTAAAATTTCTATAATTTATTTGAAACTCTTTAAACCAGCATGTCTCAAAGTGATCAAGTAGAAAGGATCAGGTGCCTTAATTATGAAGAATGGCATAAATCATGACAAGGTCTTTTTGAAGTCAGCTGGAATGCTCCCTTTGGGTGAAAGAAGGTTCTGTTATCGTATTCTTCCTGCTCAAGTTGCCCAGGTGTAGTTTGTGGTTTCCAAGATACCTGTTGGACTGGCTTTAGGCTGATAATATTGGTTCCTTCATATTTTTTTCACATTGTTTTTAGAAATTTTATGTAACTGCATTCTTCAGTAAGGTTCTAAAACAATTTTCCTATTATGGTATAGTTGCTTCTCCAACCACTTACTACCTACTGGGAGGAATCAATAAGAGAGCCACTTCTGGTGGATCTTCGCCACAAGGTCTGTGGTGTGTCATTATATTGCAGAGATCTTTTGAGGAAATGCAACATGGAAGATCTCCTTGCCATTCTATGATGAAGAAATGAAAGGTAAACTGCATTTATGCAGATTTAACGTAGGTAGATAACTGACCTGTTTAATTCATGTGAGACCTCAAAGGGTCTTTTGTATTCTTTACTTTCCAGCTAGTTTGACCTAAGTCAAACCTTTTCTCCCCAGTGGACCACGTTACTTTTATTTTAATCAACTGATTTTTTTAAGGCTTTATTGAGTATAACTGATATACCAAAAACCTGTACATATTTAATGTATACAATTTGATGAGTTTGGACATATATACACACCAGTGATATCACTACACTCAAGGTCATAAACATCTATTGCCTCCAAATTTTCCTGTGTCACTTTTTTTTGTGGTAAGAACACTCAACATGAGATTGACCCCCTCAACACAAAAGTGTACAGTACCGTATCATTAACTATAGGCATTATGTTGTACACAGATCTTGAGGGCTTATTCATCTTGTATAACTATAACTTTATTCCCATTGAACGACTTCTCATTTCCCTCTCCCTATCCCCTGGCAAATACCTTTCTATTTTCAGCTTTTATATTAGATAAACCACATATAAGTGGAATTATGCAGTATTTGTCCTTCTGTGACTGATTTTATTTCACTTAGAATATTGTCCTCAAAGTTCATCCATGTTGTTGCAAATAGTAGGATTTCCTTTTCATTTTACTTTATTTTTTGAGACAGGGTCTCACTCTGTTACCCAGGCTGGAATGCAGTGGTGCAATCGTGGCTCACTGCAGTCTCAACCTCCGGGGCCCAAGTGATCCTCCCACCTCAGCCTCCTGAGTAGCTGGGACTAGAGGCACGTGCCACTATTCCCAGCTAATTATTATTATTTGTAGAGACAGGGTCCTCACTATGTTGCTCAGACTGGTCTCGAACTCCTGGGTTCAATCGGTCCTCCTGCCTCGACCTCCCAAAGTGCTGGGATTACAGGCATGAGCCACCTCACCCAGCCTAAGATTTTCTTTTTAAAGGTGAAATAATATTCTAATGTATATATACATTGCATTTTTAATAGTCTTATTTCATGACATTAAATAAGATATGCTTATTTAATGTCGATCATCATTTGGATTGTTTCCATGTGACTTAGAGCTTTAAAACAGGTGATGTTAAAGTTGAAAATAAAGGCCTGTAATCCCAGCACTTTGGGAGGCTGAGGGAGGCAGATCCCTTGAGCTCAGGAGTTTGAGACCAACCTGGGCAACATGATGAAACCCTGTCTCCACTAAAAATACAAAAATTAGCTGGGCGCGGTGGTGTGTGCCTGTAATCCCAGCAACTCAGGAGGCTGAGGTGGGAGGATCTCTTGAGCCCAAGAGGTGGAGATTGCAGTGAGCCGAGACTATACCACTGCCTTCCAGCCTGGGTGACAGAGTGAGACCCCTTCTCTCTCTCTCTGTCTCTCTCTCTCTCTCTCTCTGTCTTTCTCTCTCTCTCTCTGTCTCTGTCACACACACACACACACACACACACACACACACACACACACACACACACACGTTGAAAACAAGTGGGAAACCCTGTGGGCATGGGGAACTAGACCTGTACAGTTGTCAAGCCTAGGTTTGAGAAAGTAACTGACTCCAGTTGGGTGTGGTGGCTCATGCCTGTAATCCCAGCCCTTTGGGAGGCCAAGGCAGGAGGATTACTTGAGCTTAGGAGTTTGAGACCAGCCAGGGCAATATGGTGAGACCCCATCTCTCTCTCTCTCTTTTTTTTTTTTTTTTTTTTAACTGACTCCTAGGGGGCATTTAAGCAGTTGAATACCAGCATTTCTTTAGCTATTTAGCGCCTCCCTTGTGACTTTAAAGTACCTAGTGATTCTTTTTTTTTTTTTTTTTTTTTTTTTGATGGCGTTTTACCCTGTTGCCCAGGCCGGAGTGCAGTGGTGTGATCTCGGCTCACCGCAACCTCTGCCTTCCGGGTTCAAGCGACTCTTCTGCCTCAGCCTCCCGAGTAGCTGGGATTACAGGCATGTGCCACCACGCCCGGCTAATTTTGTATCTTTAGTAGAGACAGGGTTTCTCCATGTTGGTCAGGGTGGTCTCGAACTCCTGACCTCAGGTGATCCGCCCATCTTGGCCTCCCAAAGTGCTGGGATTACAGGCGTGAGCCACCCACTTGGCCTGTGATTCTTATTTCTATATATGGAGCCATCTAATTATAATTATTTGTTGCAAATTATCTTTTCTACTGCATTAAGTTGCCTTATGCGCTGATTAAAATGTGTTCTGGTTGACAGCTCACCTGATTGTTTAAATTGTTTGCTTATCTTCTGGCTTAGCAATCGTACTTCTAAACATTCATCTTACAGAAAAAAGTCAAGGATGTATGAAAAGATTTCTTCTAAGAAGGTTCATCAAGGGCTGGGCTCGGTGGCTCATGTCTGTAATACCAGCACTTTGGGAGGCCGAGGCAGGCGGATCAGGTCAGGAGTTCAAGACAAGCCTGGCCAACATGGTGATATCCTGTCTCTACTAAAAATACAAAAATTAGCTGGGCTTGGTGGCGGGTGCCTGTAGTCTCAGCTACTCAGGAGGCTGAGGCAGGAGAATCGCTTGAATCCTGGAGGCGGAGGTTACAGTAAGCCGAGATCGCGCCACTGCCCTCCAGCCTGGGCGACAGAGCAAGACTGCATCCCCCCCAAAAAAGAAGGTTCATCAAAACTTTGTAATAGTGAGAAGTTTGGAAACAGTAGATAGTGAATTATTTACAATTATCCATAGAGTGCAGTGGTTTAAAAGTATAGCTTCTGGATTCAGACTAAGCGAATTCTGATAGTTTTGCCGCCACTTAGAGCTTTGTGACTTTGGGCAAGTTTCTTTCTTTCTTTTTTTTTTTTTTTCCTTGAGATGGAGTCTCACTCTGTAGCCCAAGCTGGAATGCAGTGGTACGATCTCAGTTCACTGCAACCTCCGCCTCTGGGGTTCAAGTGATTCTCGTGCCTTAGCCTCAGCTGAGATTACAGGCACGTGGCACCACACCTGGCTAATGTATTTTAGTAGAAACAGGGCTTCACCATGTTGCCCAGGGTGGTCTTGAACTCCTGAGCTCAGGTGATCCCCCTGCCTCACCCTCCCAAAGTGCTGGGATTACAGGTGTGAGCCATCACGCCTGGCCCAGGCAAGTTTCTTAATGCAATTGTTAATTGTAGCTTAACAGCTGTCCTTGGATTATTTTGAGTATCAAAGTAGTTATTAATACCTTGAAAAATGCTTAGAACATGTCTGGTCCATAGTAAATGCTCCATTAAGATTTAGCTATTGTTACTGTTAAAGTGTTAGATGCACAGATATTCACAGCATTTTTCAAATGGAAAAGAATTTTAAAACAGCATGTATAGAGCCCGGCGAGGTGGCAAGCACCTGTAGTCCCAGCTGCATGGGAGACTAAGGCAGAACGACCGCTTGAGCCGAGGAAGGAGTTCAGGGCTGTAGTATGGGATGGTTTTTCTTGTGAATAGCCACTGCATAACAGCCTGGGCAACATAGTGAGACCCTATCTCTTAAAAAAAAAATAAAAGCCCAAAACAAAAATAAACCAAAACCCCCAACAAAACAGCATGTATAATGTATCATTAAATGTAAGAATAGGAAAAAAAAAACCAGAATGATCTACTGTGGGTGATAGGACAATCTCTTTTGGCTTCTGTGTTTTTTTCTCTCCTACAACTCTTCTGTTTTATAACCGAAAAAAATGTTTTGCATGTGAATTTTAGACTGAGGTCTTTGGGTAAAAGCACCCAGAGATTACTGGCAGGTTAATTCTAAAAAGGGCAATTTGCTTTTTCACTTTATCTCAGAGTTTCATTTGTTTCCCAGTGATTGACTAATTATTTTAACAAAGTAAAGCTTCATTGTTGTGTGTATGCAGTTGAATCGAAAATATACTTTTCATACAAAGACAACTTCCTAAAGGTAACTGTAAAATTATATATAGTTTGTTAATCTTATTGTGGTATTTTGTTTTTCTTAAACACAATTTCCTGTTCTTTTGCTTTTGCATGTCAACATTGCTGAAAATAAATATTTTGCCCTGCAGCGCTAGTAAGCCAGATGGAGTGGTATTTATAATTTGAGGAAATAGCTTAAACTTTGTCATCAGTTTAAATTGCATTAAAAAGCCTGAAGCACATTGAGTAGAGTTGTTTAAGGTAGAGAGCCAGAAATATTCTAAATATCCTATGCTTAACCTGTCAAAACTGTTCCTGAAATATATAGAGAGGGAAAGAGTACATGAGGGGCTCAGGAAGAGTGATGGCCTAGAGCGTAGCTTGAATTGAGCAGCAGAGGTTTCTCTGGAGTGTCCTGTATTATCTTAGGCAAATTTGTAGTCTTCTTAATAATATCTGTTTACATATCAATATGTTTTCTGGCCAGGCGAGGTGGCTCATGCCTATAATCCCAGAACTTTAGGAGGCCGAGACAGGCAGATCACTTAAGCCCAGGAGTTGGAAACCAGCCTGGGCAACATGGAGAAACCCCATCTCTACAAAAAAATACAAAAAATTGTAGTTCCAGCTACCCGGGAGGCTAAGGTGGGAAGATCACCTGAGCCCAGTAGGTTGAGGCTGCAGTGAGCTGTGACTGCATCACTACACTCCAGCCTGGGCAGCAGAGACCCTGTCTCCAACCAAAAACACACAAACAGACAAAAATATATATAATATGTATGTATATATATGGCTTTCCTGTAAATTTTTAAGTAGGATGACCTCAGATACATATGTCATGTTTATCCTGTTACTTCCGGGATACCTGGGAATAGCCAGAGGTTTGTGTCTATGTTAGTGTGAGATGCCCTAACACATTTTTGTGTAGAGATGGCAAAACCTGTCTCTACAAAAAAAATAAAAAAATTAGCTGAGCATGGTGGTGTGTGCCAGTAGTCCCAGCTACTCTGGAGAATCACTTGAGCGTGGGAGGTTGAGGCTGCAGTGAGCCATGATCACACCACTGCACTGCAGCCTTGGTGACAGCCTGAGGACTTTCTTACTGATTAAGGTGGGAATTATTTATGGTGAGAGAGATTTTCTGAATTTTTTCAACAAATATTGAACACCTGCCAGGTGTGAATTTTTGTGGAGTGGATCAAAAGGACTGAAGGAAATAAATAATTTTGGCAAACCATTATTAAGTAATGAATATGTATTGTATTCATTAATTAATGTATTAAGTAATGAATATGTGTATCATCACAGTAACTCTATGAGGGGGGTACTATTATCACCCTCATTTATAGGATAAAGTACATGAGAGATGAATTTATCCTTTCTTAAGAAATATTTTCGGCCGGGCGCGGTGGCTCACGCCTGTAATCCCAGCACTTTGGGAGGCCGAGGCAGGCGGATCATGAGGTCAGGAGATCGAGACCATCCTGGCTAACACGGTGAAACCCCGTCTCTACTAAAAATACAAAAAATTAGCCGGGCGAGGTGGCGGGCGCCTGTAGTCCCAGCTACTCGGGAGGCTGAGGCAGGAGAATGGCATGAACCCCCAGGGGGCGGAGCCTGCAGTGAGCCGAGATTGCGCCACTGCACTCCAGCCTGGGCGACAGCAAGACTCTGTCTCAAAAAAAAAAAAAAAAAAAAAAAAAAGAAATATTTTCCCTTTGGTGAGGCATGGCAGCTCATATTTTCACTTTGGTGAGGCATGGCACTTTGGGAGGCTGAGGTGGGAGGACGGTTTGAGGCCATGAGCTTGAGAACAGCCTGGGCAACATAGTGAGACCCTGTCTCTATCTTTTTAAATTATAAAATTTTAAAAATAAAGAATTTTTTTTTTATTTTGAGAAGTTTGTGTGCTTTAGGTGTATATTCTGTTTCATTAAGCCAAACTTTGTATTACTAGCCTTCTATCCTGCCTTCCCATCCTTACCAAAAAAAGAGAAAAAGAAAAATAGTTTTACTCCTGAGGTTAAGAATGGGGCATCTTGTATCTTCACAGAATGTTTATTTGTGTAGATATTTATTTGAATTTTTAAAAATTGGGGTATCACTTATACACAATAAAATGCACAAATCCTAATTCTACAATCTAATGAGTCTCTATGTTTAACTACCACCCAGATGTAGAAATACGGTACATTTCTGTTACCCAGGAAGGTTCCTATGTGACTGTTCACAATCAGTAATCTCCCCATCCCTCAGCTAGAACCACTAGTCTGACTTTTATCACCCTAAGTTAATGTTGCCGCATCTTGAACTTCATATAAGTAAAATCATGCACTATGTACTCTTTTGCAGCTGACATCTTTTGCCCAAGTCAGTGCCACACATTGAGATTCATCCATGTTATTGCATGTATCAGTAATTCTTCATTGTTGTACAGTATTACATTGTTTGAATATATCATTATCCATTCTCTTGATGAACATTTGGATTGTCAATCAGCTGCTTTGAACATTCTTGTAGAACATCTTTTAGTGGACATGACCATTCATTTTTCTTGGATATATATACCACTTGTATATATGTACCTAAGTGGAATTACTGCTTTGTAGAGTAGGTATATCCTTGGCTTTAGTAGACAGTACCAGTTTTCTAACTGTGTTAGACTGACGTACATGCCCACTAGCAATGGATGAGAGTTCTATTTCCTCCACATCCTTGCTAACAGTCTCTTTAGTTGTTCCATTTTTAATTGTGTCTTCAAGTAGGAAGCACCCTCACTTATAGGAGAAAGGAACTCCCAAGGAAGTTTCTGATTAGTGCAAGTTGGATGGGATGAAGATGAATAACCAATACATAGCCTAAAGCTTTGCTCAGCATCTTATTCAGATGTAGTATTTATTTCAATGACAACCAAAAAGAATTTCTGATTGGACCCTCCCTACCCATCTACTGTAAATCAACGTTGTCAAAATTGTATTCTAATTATGCTGATATTCTTCTTCTCCCCTCTTATATTCATGCTGAAATATTAAAAAATCACTGCAAATTCCTATGGGAAACCTCATACTTCAAAAGGGATCAGTGTTTGGTTTCTCTCTCCATTTTTTTTTTTCTGCTGAAATAGAGTGAAAGACCCAGGAAGAATATGCCTGTGTGTACATTTTGCAGATCTAGTAACAATAACAACTGTAGCGGTTACTGAGGGCCTCTTCTGGGTCAGGCTCTGTGTGAAGTGATTTGTATTCCTTAGTTCGTTTACTTTCTATCACGACCTAGTAAAGTATATGTATCTTTGCTATCCCCATTTTATAGATGAAGAAGCTTAAGCTTTGAGAGGTTAAGTAATTTGCCCAAGTTTATCTAGCTAGTAAGTGCGGAAGCTGGAATTTTAATCTAGGTCTGTCTGACTACAAAGGATGGAATTAGGCCCCTTTCTTAGGATTATTAATAAAAATGATCTCTATGTAGTTAGGATTTACTAACCCAATTTCTTTTATCTTTTAAACTGAGAACCCCTCCACCTCCTGGCACCCCAGTTCTGGTAAAAGATAAATGAAACCCATAGTTGTTTTTTTCAGCAAGGGTTTTTTTTTTTTTTTTTTTTAAAGATGGAGTCTCACTCTGCCACCAAGACTGGAGTGCCGTGGCATGATCATGGCTCACTGCAGGCTCAGCCTCCCAGGCTCAAGTGATCTTCCCGAGCAGCTGGGACTGCAGCCACACACCACCATGCTCGGCTAATTTTTTTTCTTTTTTTTTTTTTTGAGACGGGGTCTTGCACTGTCGCCCAGGCTGGAGTGCAAGGCATGATCTTGGCTCACTGCAACCTCCGCCTCCCGGGTTCAAGTGATTCTCCTGTCTCAGCCTCCTGAGTAGCTGGGATTACAGGCATCCGCCACGACACCCGGCTAATTTTTTGTATTTTTTAGTAGAGACGGGGTTTCACCATGTTGGCCAGGCTGGTCTCGAACTCCTGACCTCATGATTTGCCCGCCTCGGCCTCCCAAAGTGCTGGGATTACAGGTGTGAGCCACCGCACCCGTCCCCAGCCTTGTATTTTTTTATAGAGACAGGGTTTTGCCCTGTTGCCCAGGATGGTCTCCAACTCCTGGGCTCAAGCAATCCTCCCATCTCAGCCTCCCAAAGTGCTGGGGTTACAGGCATGAGCCACTGTCCCCAGCCTCCCAAGGTTGTTTTTAGGCCCCTTGAGGCGTATAAAATAGAATAAATGAGAAATATGTCCAACCTTCAAGAGCACTGTGTATAACACCCAAGATTAGAAATGCATATGTTCAGCCATGACTTCTATGGAAAGTACAGAGGACATGTCCTGAGGAAGTGCTGGGGCTGTCGGTGGTACCAGGCTTTGTGTAGCAGAAGGTATTTGAGCTGTGCTTTGCAAAGTGGCTGGATCACAGACATGTGAACACTCGGCGTTGGGCCAGTGGGTGGAGATAGAATTTGTGCCTCAAATTGCAGACACTTCTGTTTGGTGGGTGCATGTGTGACAGGCATAAACTTAGTGAGTAGGTGGCCCCAGATTTGGACCAGGTCAGGGAGACTCTTGAATGTCAGGCCTGGTGGCCTTTTGAGGCATTTCCCTCTGGACGATTAGTTAGGCAGTGGTGTGGCAGCATGTGGAGGTGGAGAGGCTGGTGGAGAGCTTGCAGATGTCCATCATGTGGGACTGAAAGCTAGCTGGGAGGTAGATCTGGGCTGGAGAAAATGGATGTGGGAGTCACAAAACTGGTTGTAGGAGCTACGGGAGTAGACAGAGGCTCCTGGCTAGAGCTCTAGGGCATAGTTGGTTAACTAACGGTAGGTATGGTGTCAGAATCACTCATAAAGCTTTTTTTTTTTTTTTCTGAGATGGAGTCTTGCTGTCGCCAGGCTAGAGTGTAGGGGCGCGATCCTGGCTTACTGCAACCTCCACCTCCTGGGTTCAAGCGATTCTCCTGCCTCAGCCTCCTGAGTAGCTGGGACTACAGGCATGCGCCACCACGCCCAGCTAATTTTTGTATTTTTAGTACAGACGGGGTTTCACCATGTTAGCCAGGATGGTCTTGATCTCTTGACCTTGTGATCTGCCTGCCTCGGCCTCCCATAGTGCTGGGATTACAGGCGTGAGCCACCACGCCCGGCCAAGCTTCTTGTTTTTAAATTGAATTTTTTTTTTAAGAGATAGGGGCTTGCTCTGTTACCCAGGCTGGAGTGCAGTAGTACAGTGTTGGCTTACCGTAACCTGCAACTTCTGGACTCAGGTGATCCTCATCCCTCAGCCTACTGAGTAGCTAGGACTATAGGTGTGTGCCACCATGCCCGGCTAATGATTTAAAAAATGTTTTGTAGAGACAGGGTCTCATTATGTTGCCCAGCTGGTCTCAAACTCATGGCCTCAAGTGATCCTCCTGCCTTGGCCTCTCAGGGTGCTGGGATTAAAGTAAAGGAATGAGCCCAGCTACTTATACAGCTCTTGAAAACTCTCTGGCTTGGTCTGACCCTGGAGCTTCTAATTGGTGTTCTTGGGGTCTCAGCAGCCATCTGGATTTTTTTTTTTTTGAGACGGAGTCTCGCTCTGTCGCCCAGGCTGGAGTGCAGTGGCGCCATCTCGGCTCACTGCAAGCTCTGCCTCCCGGGTTCACGCCATTCTCCTGCCTCAGCCTCTGGAGTAGCTGGGACTACAGGCGCCCGCCACCACGCCCGGCTAATTTTTTGTATTTTTAGTAGTGACAGGGTTTCACCGTGTTAGCCAGGATGGTCTCAATCTCCTGACCTTATGATCCACCTGCCTTGGCCTCCCGAAGTGCTGGGATTACAGGTGTGAGCCACCACGCCTGGCCAGCCATCTGGATTTTTAAAAGCTCCTTGGCTTCTAGTGCATATTCTCTGCCCACTCTGCAGGTAAGAAGCAGTGAGGAAAATGGTCCTAGGGTACCCAGTTAGGACATAGTCATATCTCAGTTCTCAGGGAACTCAGCCAAGTTATCAGTGTCAAATGTCTCGAAAAGGTCTTGTTTCCAAAGTCGTCATGCTTAACACTTCCAGAACAAAGAGTTTGCCAACTTCCAGGGCAGCCATTTGTGGGCAATTTTGAGGATCAGAAAAGCTCTTTGGTGAAATGAGCTAAACAGTCTCCCTGAATAGCTTTCACAGTGTGGGCCTTGCAGGGAGCACAAGGCCAGTCCACCCTATACATGATATTCTTTATGATTATAAAGACACTTTTTACTGTTTCTCCCAGTTTTCCTTTTCCCGACACTGACATCCCCAGTATGCTCTTGTATAGTTTTCAGAGCCTTTGTTATGATTCCCTCTGAACTGTTGCTCTTTGCTAGTATTGCTTTTCAAATAAGGCACCCTCAAATTTACGCACCAGCACTGTTTAGTGGGACCATTTATTTCTCTCTTGTCATGTAGATGGTACACACATGCATTTGCAGGGGCAGGGACAGGGGATCCCCAGTATAAACTTTAAATATGCCTTTAATTCTATCTTGGATTCACCCTATTTGAGCCTGTGATCTGGCTTACCCTCCCAGATGCCATTGGCCAATTTGATAAACAAATTTGATCATCTCCATGCCAAAAAGGAAGCAGTGCGTCAAGGCAAGCCTCAAGCAGTGCTGTCATGATAGGACCTTGACAGGACCACTGTGCTGTGCTCAGTGATGACCTCAGTGATAGTTGTCCTCAGCCAGGAGGTATTTCTTTTTTTTTTTTTTTTTTTTTTTTTGAGACAGGGTCTTGCACTGTTACCTGGGCTGGAGTGCAATGGTGCGAATCTGGGCTCACTGCAACCTCTGCCTCCCAGGTTCACGGGATTCTCCTGCCTCAACCTCCTGAGTAGCTGGGATTACAGGCATGTGCCACCACACCCAGCTAATTTTTTGTATTTTTAGTAGAGACGGGGTTTCACTATGTTGGCCAGACTGGTCTCGAACTCCTGACCTTGTGATCTGCCCGCCTCGGCCTTCCAAAGTGCTGGGATTACAGGTGTGAGCCACCGCACCTGACTGAGGTGTTTATTCCTAAAGGATTTTTAGGAGTCTTAAAAAAAGTCTTGGCCGGGTGCGGTGGCTCACGCTTGTAATTCCAGCACTTTGGGAGGCTGAGGCGGGCAGATCACGAGCTCAGGAGATCGAGACCACGGTGAAACCCCGTCTCTACTAAAAAATACAAAAAAAAAATTAGCCGGGCGTGGTGGCGGGCGCCTGTAGTCCCAGCTACTCGGAGAGGCTGAGGCAGGAGAATGGCGTGAACCCGGGACGCGGAGCTTGCAGTGAGCCGAGATTGCGCCACTACACTCCAGCCTGGGTGACAGAGCGAGACTCCGTCTCAAAAAAAAAAAAAAAAAAAAGTCTTTTCCTGTACCTTAAACAATGGTTTCACTAAAGGGAATTGCGGTCTTAGATGTTTCATACTGAATCTTAAGACATTTTTGCTTAAGCTGTATCATCCTCATTGGAAAACCCTTGCACCGAGTATTTACTTTTAGTCACACTTTCCTGTAAACTTTATGACTTGTGCATGTGCGATTGTATGGCTGGCTCTTTGCCTTTTGCCTCTACTGTGAGTAACACTGATTTCTTAAAGGCTTGTAAAGTGGTTTCCAAGATCTGTTTGCTGTGTGTGCTCTGCTGCATTTGATATAAATAGATTTGAGATTAGTGTTTGAAAGTGCCATATGACCATATACAGAGCTGACTTACTAAGGATATGTTACTGCATTTCAGACACATCTAGTAATAGAAAAATCAGTGTCTTAATGGGCTTTGCCTCTCTCTCTCGTGTCCCCTCTTTAAAAAAAAAAAAATTAGTTACAACTAAATATCAGGAAATTTTGTAGCTTACCTAGTTTAAGGCCCAAGATATGTGGAGAGACAATAAAAATGATAATGACCATGGTGCTTGGAGATGCATATGTTAACATATGTTAAGAAGTTATTTTTAAGGTTGCCCACTTAATGTTTTTGTTTTTATCTTTGAGATGAAGTCTCACTCTTGCCCAGGCTGGAGTACAGTGGCCTGATCTCGGCTCACTGCAACCTCCAACCTCCCGGGTTCAAGCAATTCTCTTGCCTCAGCCCCATGTAGCTGGGATTACAGGTGCCTGCCACCACGCCTGGGTGATTTTTGAAGTTTTAGTAGAGACAGGGTTTCACCATGTTGGCCAGGCTGGTCTTGAACTCCTGACCTCAAGTGATTCATTCTCTTCGGCCTCCCAAAGTGCTGGGATTACAGGCATGAGCCACCATGCCTGGCTGGTTGTTGTTGTTTTTGTTTGTTGAGACAGGGTCTCACTGTCACCCAGGATAGAGTGCAGGGGTGCAATCACAGCTCACTGCAACCTCGACTTCCCAGGCTCAGGTGATCCTTTACCCTCAACCTCCTGAGTAGCTGGGACCACAGGTGCACGCCACCATGCCTGGCTAGTTCTTGCATTTTTTTATAGACATGGGGTTTCACCATGTTGCCCAGGCTGTTCTCAAACTGGGCTCAAGCAATCCTCCTACCCTGGCCTCCCAAAGTGCTGGGATAATAGACATGAGCCACCTCGCCCAGCTACATTTAATGTTTAATTGTAGGTTTGGTGACTCTTATGTATTAATTACTAGATATTCTTATTTGGCATTATTAGACGTGCTAAGGCAATAATTTTGAAATTTACGACAGACTAGTTGGTGTTAAGGTATAATAGATTACCATATTTTGCAATATATTGGTTATTTCCTTGTTGAATAGAGATGAGAAAGGATGGTATTTTGGCTATAAATTAGAGGGCTGAGGTTCTAATGGCAAAATTAACATTGTAGTTTTACATTGCTTGAATAATGTAATCTTCTTAATAGATATTATACTTAATTTTGCTTTAAAGACAATGCTCTTTGATAAACTTTCTGTATCTTTCAGTGTGTGTTCTGTAGCACAGTGCTTTCTTCATGGCCGTCACAGGTGCTTGGGCTTTGTTTTTTTTTTTTTTTTTTTTTAAAAAACACATCTGAGGACTGCAAAGGTGTTTTTTTCCTTCCCCTCCTCCTCCCCCTCCACCCTCCTCTTTCTTACTTAGACTGTTGTTGTCCAGGCTGACCTCAAACTCCAGAGAGCCTCATGCCTCAGCCTCTTGAGTAGCTTGGACCAGGCCTGGCTCAAGGACTGTGATTTTATAGACATTGTTTCCATCCTGTAGAGGAAACAGATGGGTTAATTTAATTGTTCAGCTGGTGCTTGAGCACACTCTGGGAGTGTCCAATCCAGAGATGAATGAGGATTCTTGCTCTTAATTCGGTGTTGTTTTTTGCTTCATCTTGCTTCTAAGAGTTCTTTGAATATATGATGGAATTATGTAGTGGTTACTGCAGTAATCCTACTCTTATTATTTTCTAATTATGTGGAACTTGGGAAATGTTGATTTTGTTTCAGTATATAATTTGCAGTATAATTCTATTTACATGTAAAGTCTTGTCTGTATTAGTTTGCCTTGGCTGCCTTGACAAAGCACCACAAACAAGGTGGCTTAAACAACAGAAATGTATTGTCTCAAAGCTCTGGGGGCTAGAAGTCCTGGATTAAGATGTTGGCAGGGTGGCTTCCTTCTGAGGGCTAGGAGGGAAGGATCTGTCCCAGGCCTTTCTCATTGGTTTATACATGATTGTCTTCACCCAGTATCTTTACGTCATCTTCTCTCTGTACATGTCTGTGTCCAAATTTCCCCTTCCCTTTTGAGATAGGGTCTCACTGTGCCACCCAGGTTGGAGTACAGTGGTGTGATCGTGAATCGTTGCAGCCTTGCTCTTCCAGGCTCAACTGATCTTCCTGCCTCAGCCTCCTGAGGTAGCTGGGACTATAGGCATGTGCCACCAGGCCTTGCTAATTTTTTTATTTTTTAAAATTTTTGTAGAGACGGGGATCTCACTGTATTGCCTAGGCTGGTCTCAAATTCCTGACCTCAAGTGATCCTCCCACTTCAGCCTCCCAAAATGCTGGGATTACAGGCATGACCAACCCATCACGCCCAGCCTAATTTCCCCTTTTCATAGGGACATCAGTTATATTGCATTAGGAACCACCCTGATAGCCTTAACATTTTAACTTGATGACCTCTGTAAAGACCCTGTCTCCAGAGAAGGTCACATTCTGAGTTATTGGGAGTTAGGACTTCAACATATGATTTTTGGGAGGACACAAATCAATATTCAGCAGTATCTTTTTTTTTTTTTTTTGAGACCGAGTCTTGCCCAGGCTGGAGTGCATTGGTGCAAACATGGCTCATTGGAGCAGCCTCGACCTCCTGAGCCTAGGTGATCCTCCTGCCTCAGCTTCCCTAGTAGCTGGCACTCCCACGTCAATTAAAATTTTCCGTAGAGATGGAATCTTACCATGTTGCTTAGGCTGGTCTTAAATTCTTGGGCTTTAGCAATTCTCCTGCCTTGGGCTCCCAAAGTGCTGGGATTACAGTGTGGGCCACTGCGCTCAGCCCTTAACAGTGTCTTTAACAACTCTCCAGTAGTGTATCTAGAGAGCACTGTCTGCGGGATGGTGGCCATGGGTCCCAGCGTGGAGACTGGCCCTTAAGAATCACTGGGTTGGTGGTGGGCTGTTAGTAGATCCCCTTCTCCATGGGGCACAGGCAAGTCCAGTTTGGAAAAGGATGATGTTGCTTCAGTGTCAGTTTGCCAGTTTTTCCTCTGTTCTCCCTACTCTGATTCTGACTAGAATTAATTTGGTAGCACTGAGAAGAGTCATTTCTACTTTGGCACAGTAATCTTGCCCATAATCTGACTAATTTTTATTTTTATTTTTTTGAGACAGTCTTGCTCTGTCGTCCAGGCTGGAGTGCAGTGATGCGATCTCGGCTCACCGCAACCTCTGTCTCCTAGGTTCAAGTGATTCTTCTGCCTCAGCCTTCTGAGTAGCTGGGATTACAGGCATGCACCACCACGCCCAACTAATTTTTTTTTTTTTTTTGCTATTTTTAGTAGAGACAGGCTTTCGCCATGTTGGCCAGGCTGGTCTCGAACTCCTGACCTCAAGTGATCCGCTTGCCTTGGCCTCCCAAAGTGCTGGGATTAAAGGCATGAACCACTGTCCCGGCCCCATAATCTGACAAATTTTAGTTAAAACTCTGTATTCCACTTAGAACTAATTCACTGTGGCTGGGCACGGTGGCTTCTGCCTGTAATCTCAGCACTTTGGGAGGCTGAGGTGGGTGGATCACTTGAGCCCAGGGGTTTGAGACCAGCTTGGGCAATATAGTGAGACCGTCTCTTTGAAAAAAAAAAAAAAAAAAAAAAAAAAAAAAAGCCGGTCTGGCCAACATGGTGAAACCTCATCTCTACTAAAAATACAAAAATTAGCCACGTGTGGTGGCACACACCTGTAATCCCAGCTACTCAGGAGGCCTTGGCATGAGGATCCCTTGAACCTGGGAGGCAGAAGTTGCAGTGAGCCAAGATCACGCCACTGCACTCCAGCCTGGGTTGACAGAACGAGACTCTGTCAAAATAAAATAAATAAAATATAAAATAAAATAGAATAAATTCACTGATAAAGTTGCCTTCTCTCATCTCCAAGTAAATGATTTCATTTTCTCCTTTGTTCCTTGCATGTATGCTATGATTTACTGACTATCAAGAACTCATTACACCAGTACATATCCCAAGACAAATCAGCTCCAAAGTGGAGTGAGTGCAAGGGGAGAGCTTTAATTCAAAACTGCTTTATGGAGGAAGTACAGGTTTTCCTCTAAGCTGCACTGTTATAGATCTGTAGAGGTTTTCAAATCCATGTAATGCTCATCAGTTTTTAGTTTAGTATTTAGCTGTCTGTGATAAGTAAATAATTTACCTTTTTGAAGGCTTGTGATATCCTCTGTCTTCATTGCTTCATTTAAGAGGACGCAACATCAGGATTTTCAAACATACACATAATGAAGTGTTGTGTAATCTTCTGTACATGGTTTCTTTGATAAGAGAGAGGCAGGAATCTGCATAAAGCAGATATACAGACATAGTTTGCCCATGAGACAGCAAGGAGAGTCCTGATGTCCTAAAGGAGAGCCCTCTCCTGAAATGCATATCATATATATATATATATATTTTTTCTTCTTTTCTTCAAAAAATAGAGACAGAGTCTCAGTATGTTGCCCAGGCTGTCCCAAACTCCTGGCCTTAAGTGATCCTTCTGCCTCGGCCTCCCAAATTATTGGGATTATGGGTGTGAACCACCATGCCTGGTCTTGAAATGCGTATCTTAGTCACTGTTACTTCTTTTAAATTGTTTTAATTGTATAAGATAAAAACCAAAACAAACAAAAAAATGCTACCATTTCAGGAACATACATCTAGTCTTAAAAATATCATAAATCTGGGCCGGGTGCAGTAGCTCACGCCTGTAATTCCAGCACTTTGGGAGGCCGAGGTGGGCAGATCACGTGAGGTCAGGAGTTCGAGACCAGCCTGGCTAACATGGTGAAACCCTGTCTCTACTAAAAATATGAAAATTAGCTGGGCATGATGGTGGGTGCCTGTAATCCTGGCTACTCGGGAGGCTAAGGCAGGAAAATTGCTTGAACCCAGGAGACGGAGGTTGCAGTGAGCCGACACAGTGCCACTGCACTCCAGCTTGGGCAACAGAGTGAGACTTTGTCTCAGAAAAAAAAAAAATTATAATTCCTTTTTTCCCCCCTTAGATCTCAGGTTAATTGGGATATTCCTAATAACAAAATTTCTGAACATGAGGTTTACTAGAAAGAATTATTTTTTAGGGTATTTGTGATATACGTATATATGCATTTGATAGTAGTGGATGTGTTTATTGGACTCTTAAGTACTTGCTATGTACTGTGGGACATGTAGGAGTATACGAATATTTGTCAGCTAGATTATAAAGCTTAAAATCATATTATTGGGCAGGAGTGGGCTATGGGGCTGTGACTACTAGTGGGCCTGGGGTTTCTTTGTGGGTTGATGAAAATAGAGATGGTTGTGCAACTTTGCGAATATAGTAAAACCATTTAATTGTATACTTATGGGTGAATTTTATGTTATGTGAGTATATCTCAGTGATGCTTAAAAAATGCTGCTAATGAATTTGCAGTGCTGAAAAGACTCCAAAGTTGTGATTCTCTACCTTTTTCTGTTCTCCAGATCCCCTAAAGCAGTTGCAGTGAAAGATAAAGAACATTAAACACTCTTATCTTCTGGCAGTGGGGAAATGCTGAGTGGCCCTGACTTTGTGCAGTGAAAGTTGTTTACACAAGCCTGAGTCTATAAACTCAGAGATAAAAAAAAATCATACCAGGCCGAAGCCCCATCAGGCAAAAACCTACCAGAGAAATGGGCCTGCCCGTCTGAAGGAATATCTGGGATTTCCTGATGTTGGTCCCTTAATTTGTGGACCATTTTAGGCTGTCATTAAAGTAGCAGTCTAAAGTAAGAGAAAAATTCTGACATGTAACAATGTGGATGAATCTTGAGGACATTACATGAAATAAACCAGTCACTAAGAGGACAAATACTGTATGATTACAATTGCATGAAGTGCCTAGAGTAGCCACATTCATAGAGACAAAGTAGAATGGTAGTCACAGGGAAGTAGGGAGTCAGTGTTTAATAGTATAGTTTCTTTTATTTTTCAGACGGAGTCTTGCTCTGTCGCCCAGGCTGGAGTGCAGTAGTGCTATCTTGGCTCACTACAGCCTCTGTCTCCCAAGTTCAAGGGATTTTCTCCTGCCTCAACCTCCCTTGTAGCTGGGACTACAGGCACGCGCCACCACGTCTGGCTAATTTTTGTACTTTTAGTAGAGTTGGGGTTTCGCCATGTGGGCCAGGTTGGTCTCGAACTCCTGACCTCAAGTGATCTGCCCACCCTCAAAGTGCTGGGATTACAGGGGTGAGCCACCGCACTGGGTGATACAGAGTTTCAGCTGGGGAAGGTGAAAAAGTTCTGGAGATGGCTGGTAGTGATGGTTCCACAATATTGTGAATGAACTCAGTGTCAAAGAACTATATACTGAAAAATGATTCAAATGGTAAATTCTCTGTTGTGTTTAATCACAATAAAGTAAATTTTTAAAAAGTAAGAGTAGTAAAATAACTTTGATGAAAAGAGAGGGTGGGACCAGGGTATTTGGATTGTCTACCAGGCCAGGCACCCTTTTTAGTAGTCTTGCCTCTGCGCCTACCTTCTGAGTGTGAGGGGGACGATGAGGATGCCCAGGGCAGGTCTCTGCCTGCTCCCTTCGTTCTGGTCCTTCCACCAGTCACCCATGGAGCATCTCCTGTTTCAGAAATGCCAGTGCCTTGGCACAGGAGCAGGATAAAACTGTGCCCCCAAGGCGCTTTTAATCCAGAGGAAGGTTGGCAAAGATACATTTGCTTGAAAAATATTGTCAGGGCCTGGTGTGTTGGTTCATGCCTATAATCCTAGCATTTCCCAGTACTTTGGGAGGCTGAGGCAGGAGGATCACTTGAGTTCAAGGAGTTCAAGACCAGCCTGGGTGAGACCTCGTTTCTATAAAACTTCAAAAAAAATTAGCCAGACATGGTGGTGTAGGCTGAGGTGGGAGGATCACTTTAGCCTGGGAAGTCGAGGCTGCAGTGAGTGTTGATTGTGCCACTGCACTCCAGACTGGGTGACAGAGCGAGAACCTGTCTCCAAAAAATAAATAAATTGTCAGGTTGCATTGTGTGCTCCCCTGTGGTAGAAGTGTGGGTGGTGTTATTTAGGTAGTACTTGGAGAGTGCCCGTCAGATGTCTGGAAACCTAATTTAAAGTAGTAAAATCAACATGTGGGTGAGACTTGATACTCACAGACATATTTTTTTTAAAAGCCAGAGTGTCTCTAAAAGAATGAGACTTGTTTATAGCCTAAAAATTCTTCATGGAATGAAGATCCTCCTGGTGCCAAAGGAACTGTGTGCTTTTGGTGAGGAGCCCATCAGCATGAGGTTTTCCGCTGACTACAGTTTCCCAAGGCAACATAAGAGACATAGTCAGGGTCTTAAGGAATTGATGGGACAGCCATGGAGGAGATTCAAATACAAACGCAAAACAAAACATGCTTATGGAGCACTGTCTAAACTAGTGAAAGTAAATTTAATAAGAAGGAATTATGGCAGGCACAGTGGCTCATACCTGTAACCCCAGCACTTTGGAAGGCTGAGGCGGGTGGATCGCTTGAGGCTGAGAGTTCAAGACCAGCCTGGACAACATAGTGAAACCCTGTCTCTACTAAAAATACAAAATTATCCAGGTGTGGTGGCGTACACCTGTAGCCCTAGCCACTTGGGAGGCTGAGGCATGAGAATTGCTTGAACCCAGGAGGTGGAGGTTGCAGTGAGCTGAAAGTGAAACTCTGTCTCAAAAAAAAAGAATGAATTATGCTGGGCATGATGGCTCACACCTGTAATCCCAACAGTTTGGGAGGCTGAGGCAGGAGGATCACTTGAGCTCAAGGAATTTAAGACCAGCTTGGGCAACATAGCGAGACCCCTGTCTCTACAGATAATAAAAAATTAGACAGGCATGGTGATGCACACCTGTAGTCCCAGCTACTCAGGAAGCAGAGGCAGGAGGATGTCTTGAGCCCAAGAGTTTAAAGCTGCAGTGAGTCATGATTGTGCCACTGCACTCCAGCCTGAGCATCAGAAAAAAGAACAAATTGTGGAAGAGACATGTTAAAGTCCAGTGGGTCAGTGACCAAGAGCCCAGAGACTCTAGTTTCATACACATTCCATGGTCCTGCCTGTGTTTTTAAACAGATCATTCTCAGAGGCAGCCTTCATCTGTTAAATAAATTCTTTACTTGGTGGGAGGAGGTGAGAGAGAGGTGGAGTCAGAGGTGAAGTGTAGGGATAAGGATGTGATATTTTTAGCACAGTATGAGATATAAAGTAATTTCCTGAAAAGATTATTCTCCTAAATGGAACCTGTACTGTCCTCATTCTCTTACTAATGACAAGGTCAGAGCAAATTGACAAACATGGAAGAACAGGGTTCCTAGCCCTGGTGGTGAATTCCGAGGCGGTCTGAGCATACTCCAAAAAGTTGGCTTTAGGATACAGAGGGGTCCATTTTTGTGGACTGCTTTATTTTGGTTCAAGGATTGTCTGTGAATTTTACAATAAATCAGAGTCTTTGTTTTCCTGTTGCTGAGGGAGGGGAGGGAGAGGTTCGCAACAGTCTATTAATAGAATAGAGCATAATTTGAAAGGAAATGTAGAAAAATCAAATGCTAATAATAATAATATTGCTGGGCATGGTGGCTCATGCCTGTAATCCCAGCACTTTGGGAGGCCGAGGTGGGCAGATCTCTTGAGACTGGGAGTTTGAGACCATCCTGGCCAACATGGCAAAACCCCATCTCTACTAATAATACAAAAATTAGCTGGACGTGGTGGTGCATGCCTGTAATCCCAGCTACTCGGGAGGCTGAGGCAGGAGAATCACTTGAACCTGGGAAGTGGAGGTTGCAGTGAGCTGAGATTGCGCCACTGCACTCCAGCCTGGGTGACAGAGCGAGACTTCATCTAATGTATGTATATATGTGTGTGTCTGTGTGTGTGTGTGTGTGTATGTGTTGTGTGTGTGTGTGTTGTGTGTGTGTGTTGTGTGTGTGTGTGTGTGTGTGTGTAGTGCGTACCATGTTGCCCAGGCTGGTCTCAAACTCATGGGCTCAAGTGATCTGCCTGCCTCTGCCTCAAAAAGTGCTAGGATAACAAGTGTGAGCCACTATGCCCATCCTGAGATGCTAATAATTATTAACCTAATGTTGCTGGAAACAAATTCTTTGTTTTTTCAAGAAGAGAAAAAGTAGACAGTAATGGTACTGAAAGTGGTATTTCTTTTTACTTTCTCACAATTCCATCATCATTAACCATTTACATTCAGGAGCCACTATACTAGGCACTCTAAAGGCACCTTTAAAGAGCTGTCTCATTGTATGTAAGGGTGTGTACACTGAGAAGTCTGTATTGCCCAGTATTATGAGAAAGCTGCTGCTTTCATCTGGCTTGGTGCTATGAGGGACAAATACAACTTCGTGTTTCATAAGGAAGATTAATACTTTGACATAATTCTAATTTCTTGGCCTTTAAGGAAAAGGTCACAAAATCTTTTTTTGAAAAAAGGTAGTGACTATCATTTGCTTTTTCCCTATAAAAGCAGGGACATTTCTTTTTAACATATTTTTTCCCAATGGCTAAAATAATGTATACTCAATGCAGAAGACTTGGAAATTGGAAAAAATGGAGGAGCTTTTGAAAAAAAATTTATTTTCAGCGTGACTGTTGGTTTTGCTTTGAGTCAGAAGCAAGCTTTGTTCTGCTGACTTGCCTCATGCTTAGTAGTCCTTTCCTGCCTCCTCTTGTGATCCCTTGAATTTGGAGGCTTTGGCAGGGAGTCACATGACCATCTCTCCCCATCAACTTCCCATCTTCCCACTGGAGCGCACGAGCTTTCCTCTGAATCTGTGAGACTTGAGCTCAGTGGTTCATGTTAATATAATAGAACACCCCTTTCTTGTGAACGTTTGCTCTCAGGGTCTGTTTCCAAGTTGAGGCTTGACACATCAGAAGGTGTTTTGTGGAAGGAAAGAGCCCTAGTGCCAAAGGCATTGGGTTCAGATCCTGGCCTCAGTCAAATGGTAGCTGTAGCCGTAAGTAAACTCGGCTTGCTCGTATGTAAGTGGTAATAACAATGCTTAGACACAATGATCTGATTTACCTGGTACATAGCAGGTTCTTGGGCTGGGCATGGTGGCTGATCCTGTAATCCCAGCACTTTGGGAGGCCAAGGCGGGAGGATCACTTGAGCCCAAAAGTTTGAGACCAGGCTGTCTCTACAAAAAATTAAAAAACTAGCTGGGCACAATGTGGCACTTGTAGTCCTAGCTATTCAGGAGACTGAGATGGGAGGATCACTTGAGCCCAGGAATTTGAGGTGGCTATAAGCTGTGATTGCCACTGCACTCCAGCTTGGGTGACAAAGTGAGACCCTGTCTCTAAAAAAAAAGGGTGCGGGGGGTTCTTTCCATGGATATGATGCTCACACAACCCTGTTTGTTCCTTTCATTCAAAAATGTATATTGAAGTCCTAGCTAGCTGCTTGGGAGGCTGAGATGGGTGGATCATTTGAACCTAGGTGTTTGAGTGCAGCCTGGGTAACATAACAAGACCCCATCTCTTTTTCTTTTTCTTTTTTTTTTTTTTTTTTGAGACAGGGTCTCTTGTGTCGCTCAGGCTGGAGTTCAGTGGCTTGATCTTGGCCCACTGCAGCCTCCACCTCCTGGGTTCAAGCAGTTTTCCTGCCTCAGCCTCCTGAGTTGCTGGGATTACAGGTGCCCACCACCACGCCTGGCTAATTTTTATATTTTTAGTAGAGATAGGGCTTCACCCTGTTGGCCAGGCTGGTCTCGAACTCTTGACCTCAAGTGGTCTGCCCACCTCGGCCTCCCAAAGTACTGGAATTACAGGCATGAGCCACCATGCCCAGCCCCCATCTCTTAAAAAAAAAAAAAAAGTGTATTAAGCACCAGCTGTGCGCCAAGCCTTGCTCTAGATGCTGGAGACAAAAATGGAGAGAGAGAAAAAAAAAATCCCTGCCTTTGTGGAGCTCAGATTCTTGTTGGGGAAGTAGGTAATAAGATAAATGCTGGGTGTGGTGGCTCAATCCTGTAATCCTGGCACTTTGGGAGGCAGAGGCAGGTGGATTTCTTGAGTCTAGGAATTTGAGACCAGCCTGGGCAACATGGTGAAGCCCCGTATCTACAAAAAAAAAAAAAAAAAAAAAAAGAAAAAAAAAATCAGCCAGGCGTGGTGGTGCTTGTCTGTAGTCCCAGGTACTCAGGAGGCTGAGGTGGGAGGATCATTTGAGCCTGGGAGGTTGAGAGGCTGTTGTGAGCTGTGATTGCACCACTGCACTCCAGCCTGGGTGACAGAGTGAGACCCTGTCTCAAAGAAACAAAAACAAGATAAATGCCTAGATATATGTTAGATTATTGGTCACTGCCAAGAAGCAAATAAAGCTTCCATGTTCTCTGTGTGTGTATGTGTGTTGAGAAGGAATATTGGGAATAATGAGTGATTGTAGCTGCATCTTGTTTCCATGTGAAATGTGTCTTTAAGCTCCTGCTGGGGGCCAGACTCCATCCCGTGTTGAAGTGGGACTCCCTGGTTGTTTCTGGGGCACGGTGTCTGTGGAAGAAGGTGGATTCTGGATCTTGCCTGGCTGGGAATGAGGGCTCCAGCAGCAAGGCTTAGGATTTGAGCGGGAAAGAGTGTGTGTATTTAAGGGGGTCAGCGGGAGACGTCTTCGGATATACATGAACAGTGCTTAGAATAGTGCTAAGCATTCAATAAATTTTAGCTATTAACACATATAATGCATTATGCCTTTTGTTATAAAACTCAGAGCTTTAAATAGAAACTAGAAGAGCCATGTTCTTGGAAAAAAGTGTTCAGTGTTAGAAGCAGTAATTATGTATTAATAATTATGTAAATGCCAAATTTGGAGCATGCACATAATTTGATCTCTCTCCCCCTCACCCTTTCATTCCTTTAGGCCATTTTGGAGGAATATATTTTAAGGCAGGAATCTTGGATGTGTACATAACAAAGGCCTTCTTGTGTTACTATCTAGTGGATCAATAGGCAAAAGGAAGAAACACATTCTCAAAGCATGGTCAGATTCCTTAAAATGTACTTAGATAAGGGGGAAAAGGGTAAGAAATCTAGTAAAGGTGTGGTGCATGCTAATTGATGGGGAAAACAAAAAAAGAATATAATGATTTCCCAAACTCTGACCATATCTAGGTTAGTGACAAAATTTGAGTTTGGGAAAAATATACATATCAGGGATGCAAGCTTATTCTATGCAGTTTACACCTGCAATTGTTATTATTTTTTTGAGATGGAGCCTTGCTCTGTCACCCAGGCTGGAGTGCAGTGGTGTAATCTCTGCTTCCCAGGTTCCAGTGATCCTCCCACCTCAGCCTCCCGGGTAGCTGGGACTACAGGCACACGCCACCATGCCCGGCTAATTTTTGTATTTTTACTAGAGATGGGGTTTCACCATGTTAGCCAGGCTGGCCTTGAACTCCTGACCTCAGGTGATTAGCCCACCTCGGCCTCTCAAAGTGCTGGGATTACAGGTGTGAGCCATCGCCCCTGGCCATCCTGCAATTTCTTACTACGTTTTAGCCTTGGGTTTTTTTTTTTTTTTTTTTTTTTTTTTTTTTGGTCTCAACAGAGAATTCTTTATTATGTCCAAAAGAGCACAACAGAAACATCCCAACAATACATAAACCTATATATAAAATAGAGAATATCTCCAAATTTTTACTTTATATGGCAGCACACCAATATATGCAAGAGAACATATTGATGGGGCAAGGGGAAAACTGATTTGGGCAATGACTTAATTAGTCAGGCATCAACATTCAGAGACCTGGTAAACAGCAATTTTAGTCAGAAAAGCACTATGAGAAGAGTTCCTGTGAAGCTGGGATTTACATACTTAATTCTCCGTTCCTGGTCATTTCATCCACAACTTGACTGTTGTCAATCATGGTTCTTTGCTTTCGGAGTGGTACTATCAAGGTACAGAGAATGCCCATCTCAGTACCAAAATTTCACCATGAAAAATCATAATAGACATAACAAAGCTTAAAAAAATGCTGCATTTCAGAAGTATTTACCCTAATAATTTTTAAGAAAGCTTACCCTAAATACTTCCACAAACAACAGGCTTTACAAAATGTTATACAACATCCTGTGTACAGCAGTCAGGCCATTTGTCAAACTATTTAGTAATTAGTTTCTCGTGTACTCTTTCATCTCAAGAAGGTCAGTAATCATCTGTCTGATGTCCTCTCTAGCTAATGATCTGTTGTTAGCCTACTTTTAACAATGGAAGAAGAAACTGGTATATGGTGTTTTTTTTTTTTTTTTTTTTTTTTTTTTTTTTTTTTTTTGAGACGGAGTTTCACTCTTGTTGCCCAGGCTGGAGTGCAATGGCACGATCTTGTCTCACTGCAACCTCTGCCTCCTGGGTTCAAGCGATTCTCCTGCCTCAGCCTCCCAAGTAGCTGGGACTACAGGCATGCGCCACCATGCCCAGCTAATTTTGTACTTTTAGCAGAGACAGGGTTTCTCCATGTTGGTCAGGCTGGTCTCAAACTCCTGACCTCAGGTGATCCGCCCGTCTCAGCCTCCCAAAGTGCTGGGATTACAGGCGTGAGCCACCACGCCTAGCCCTGGTATATGTTTTAAGTCAACCAGTTCTCCTTAAGTCTCATAGTTTCTGTTTCAACATCATATTATTGTGTACTACAGAAGCAATCTCTCAGTTATGAAAAATAAAATCAGTTTCAGGGCTCACAAAGTAAAAAGGGAAATTCTTTCCCAATCTCCCCTTCCCCCACCACCTGGCTTTTTGTCTTTAAAAAAATGAAATTTAATTTAAATGTGTAAGACACTTTAATTTAAATGTGCACAGGCACTTTCCAAAAAACAAAAATGAAGCCAAATCACAAAATTACTCAATAGTTATAGAAGACAGCTCTGATTTTGGGGGGTCATCTCTGGTTGCCTCAGCATAAGCATTGGTCTTTGGCTGCTAGCCTTGCTTTTTAGTTTCAGGAATATGGATCCTATTATTGGTATTAAAAATTATACTTATAAAACTGTTGAAGGCTATTACTAATTATTTCAGTTCTCTATATAGTATTTGTACCTCAGTTTAATAGTGCTTACTAAGTCATTTAAATAATAGGTCTCTGTTGAAAAATATTAGAATTGTACCCTTCCACCTCTAAAAAGTCAGAGTTCCAGGATGAAAAGGTATGAAGTTCTCTGTTGGCCGTAGTATTTTGTGGGCTAAATTAAAATCAGAAAGACAATGTAGTGGAAGGGTTCTAGGAGTTGCATGGATCTGGGTTAGAATCTCAGTGCCTCTTGCAACCAGTTGTTTAAAATGTGGGCAGATTAGTCTCTCCATTTCCATTTTCTGTTTTGTGAAATAATTGTTATTATTTTGCAAGGTTCATGTGACAGAATGGATTAGTATGTGTGTCTAGCATAATGTAGATGCTAAAATTAAATGATTGATTTGGCACCAGTCAGAAAGAGTTTATTCACTTTTAATATTGATTTTGAAAGTCTCCAGTCAGATTGCTTAATTGATACACATTAATTTTTACTGTTAGATTTTTAACTTACTATTAAACACCAAGTGTGATAATAAATGCTATTAGTGAGGTAGGAGGTGGAACTTGACTCCAGACCAGATTGAAGACTGGCTGAAACGGAAGAGATGAAAGCACCTCTCCATAAGACACGCCCACCAGTGCCATGTCAGTTTACCATTGCCATGGTAACACCTGGAAATTACCACCCCTTTCCATGGCAACAACCTGGAAGTTACCACCCTTTTTCTAGAAGTTTCTGGTTAACCTGCCCCTTAATTTGCATGTAATTAAAAGTGGGCATAAATATGACTGCAGAACTGCCCTTGAGCAGCTGTTCTGGAGCAGTCACAGAGCTTAACACTGCCATGTCAGTAAAGCAGTTTCCTTCTACCGCAGGGTCGCTCTTCAGCTCTTTCCTAAGTGCAGTCGAGAATCTTCCTGGGCTAAGCCCCAGTTTGGGAGCTTGCCTGCCCTTCATCAATAGTAGTAGTAATAGTAATGATGATGGTAGCCAGCCAGATATAGTGAAGTGTTCTATGTGTTATCTCAGTTACTATGAACAAGGGCCCTCAAAGGGCAGGTATTTTTATGTTCATTTTGCTGACAAGAAACTGAGGCTTAGTGAGACTGAGAGTTAGAAAGTAACGAAAGGAAAAAGTTATGTTAAATGATCACTTTTTTATGGAGCCATGCTTTTTTGTGCTTAATTTATTGCCGGTTGCTCATATGTGCTTTACATTGTTCAGTGTTTTCTCAAGATAAGCAATGAGAAGTAACAGCTGTAGTCAACTTTCTTCCCCAAGTACTAAGTAAATAAGGTGGTTAGGCGTGGAATGGAATTAGCTATGGAATGCTGATTGTTTATTTTCTGTTGTAGGATGAAAGAAATTAGGCATGAAGAAGGAAGATAATTTTTTACTTGCTATAGATTTGAAATAGTTTCTTTTGCTTGCTTTTTTTTTTTTTTGAACTACTGAGGAGTTCAGAGTGGTTAACTGAAACAGACTCTAAAAATACCCTTTAGTAGCATGCTTACTGAAGTATTTTCTGTTTGTCTAAAATTAGCAGATTTGAGCTGTGTACTCTGGTTTTCCAAAGCCTCCCATTAGGTGACTTCTTATTCTGGTGTACTTTGTTATCTTTCTGGATAACATGTTTGATGGGTGTTAAAAGGTAAAGCTGGGAATGGCTTTACTTTCTAACAGAATACTTTACGAAGCAGTTTCCAGCTTAGATACTTCCTCCTACAGGGAACCTTCCCAAGGTGTTTCCTTGCAGTGCTCCCTTGCTTATCCTGCCACCGTCCCACATGTCCCACCTAGGCCTTGAAGGGCAGAACCTATCCTCTGTTCACTGTTGTATTCCAGTGCCTGACACAACTATTTGCACAGTATTAGGTGCTGAACAAATATTTATTGAATGCCAAAATTGGTTCATTTACTAAGCAGAAAGAAAGGAAAGTATTTTTTGTTGGCAGTGTCTGCAAAGAGATTTGTCTTTTCACATGAAAATTGAGAAGTGGGGACAGAAAAGCAAGAAAGTGGGAGCAAAAGTAATTGAGATCCACAGTGGCTCAGGAGTGTTGACTGGTGCAGGGTGTGGTAGAAGCCCGTTAATGGGTAGGGGAGCTAGATACGGAGGCTCAGCTGGGCTGGGGGCAGGTCTGCAGGAAATGGGGGGCTGTGGAGAAGGTTACCAGCTGTTACCAGAGTTTTTCTCTGCATTGGGAATTTCTAAGGTGTGTTTTTGTTTTTAAAACAATATCTGTACTTTCAAAAATATGGTTTCTCTGCTGCAAGGGGAACACATTTATTTTGTGAAAGTAGGTGTACCTAGTTAACAGTTTCCATTTATTAATTTCTGGAATAGTGTTTTGGTTACTTGGAATGTGTGTGTGTGTATTTTTCTTTCTTTTCTTTTCTTTTCTTTTCTTTTCTTTTCTTTTCTTTTCTTTTCTTTTCTTTCTTTCTTTTTGAGACAGAGTCTTGCTCTGTCACCCAGGCTGGAGTGCAGTGGCGCCATCTCGGCTCACTGTAGCCTACGCCTCCTGGGTTCAAGCGATTCTCCCGCCTCAGCCTCCCAAAGTACTGGGGTTACAGGTGTGAGCCACTGTGCCTGGCCTATTTTCTTTCTATTACAAGTCCCTTGTGGGAGAGAGGGTCGTAGCTACTATTCTAAACGAACAGAAGTTCTGTCTTAGAAATTTTCCCATTTTACAAGTGTTCAAAGAAGACCAAATTTCATCCTCTTTCCCTGCCTGTGTCCTGGAATCAGCTGAGAAGAAAGACATGAGTAAAGTGGTCTTCAATTCAGCCAGTCTTCAATTATTGGAGACCAAAATTTACCTTTATGCTGATCAGGGTTAGAGCTGCTATGCAGAACATGGCTTATCTCTGTGGGCAAGTGGCCTTCCGGAGGCTCATCTCCAGAGCCGTGCAGCAGAATGTTGCCCTCGAGAGAGGACAGAGGGCGGGACTGCCTATGCATGCGTGCTCACTCCCTCCTTCCAGATTCACTGAGCCTGTTTTCCTTCTGTATTAAGAGGTAAGAAAGTGACTCCTGGAAAGATGTACTTTCCCAAGGTCACACAGATAGCTGACAACAGGTTTTTCTCCTGGGCTCTAGAGGCCTTTGGTCTGAGTAGAAAGGGCGTGGTTATGGGGTTGGCCAGGCCTTGTGTTCACCACATTCTGCTTCTGTGCTCTTAGCTTTGGTTTCTGCATCTATACCATGGGGTTAAAATTTCTACCCTCGGGGTTCCCGGGAGGGTTACATAAGGTATAACTGTTGAATGACCTGATCCAGTGCTTTGCACTCAGAATCAGCAATGTAAATATCACTCAGCCAGCCTGGGGCACTTTCCTCTGTCAAACCTTACCAATCCTTTTCTTCTTCTTCGTTTTTTTTTTTTTTTTTTTTTTTTTTTTTAATTGAGACAGGGTCTCACTGTCTTGCCTAGGCTGAGGTGGAATGTGGCACAATCTCCGTTCGCTGTAGCCTCCACTTCACAGGCTCAATCGATTCTCCAGCCTCAGCCTCCAAGTAGCTATAGGCACGTGCCGTCACACCCGGCTAGTTTTTGTATTTTTCATAGAGACGGGTTTTCACCATCTTGCCTAGGCTGGTCTCAAACTCCTGAGCTCAAAGCTATCTGCCTGCCTTAGGCTTCGAAAATGCTGGGATTACAGGTGTGAGCCACCGTGTCCAGCCTCATGGTTCTTTCTTTTAATCACCCTGGCTTGGCACCTCAGAAAACATGGTGATTGGAGTTTAGCTCTCAGCAGGGTGGGACTTGGATGTTGACTGTTTTAATTTTGATTTTTTTTTTTTTTCCGAGATAGAGTCTCGCTTTGTTGCCCAGTCTGGAGCGCAGTGGCACGATCTCGGCTCACTGCAAGCTCTGCCTTCCGGGTTCATGCCATTCTCCTGCCTCAGCCTCCCGAGTAGCTGGAACTACAGGCGCCTGCCACCGCGCCCAGCTAATTTTTTGTATTTTTAGTAGAGACAGGGTTTCACCGTGGTCTCGATCTCCTGACCTCATGATCTGCCTGCCTCGGCCTCGCAAAGTGCTGGGATTACAGGCATGAGCCACCGCACCCAGCCCAATTTTGATTTTTTAGGAGGAAAAAAAGTTGTTCCTAAGGAAGTCAAGTCCTAAATTGAAAGACTTATATGTTACACACACCCTAGAAAAACTTGGGTTACACCTGGGATTGATTTTGAAGTAGGGCATTGAACTGTGTGTCCTGTTTAACCTCGAGGAGCAAATGGCTTTCCATTCTAAACATTCTCATTTCTTCTCTGGGACATTTTTTAGGTGCTTGTTTAAGTTTCTGTTTTGTTATGCATGTTAGAGGACTCTATATGAACAAGTTCCTAGGGGAGGAAATTGGTGACTTAGATGAAAGGGTGAAAAAGGTGAAACCTTCACATTGTTGTGTAAGGGATTGTCCCAGAATGTGTGAAATTTGATGTAGTCCTTCTTGTCTTCATTTTTTCCTTAGATGTTCTGGATGAAACAGTTCCCCCTGCCACACGTGGGGGTAAGGATGTGGCTCTAGGCAGGGCATATCCTGTGTTTAAGACTGTGTTGACTCTTCTTTTACGGTGTCTGCCACTTGTTTCCTGCCTAGATCTTTAGTTTTGAGTGAAGTAGAGCTGTGAAGTCCTAGACTTGTAATGCTAAGGCATTCATTATGTTAAATTCAGTTTCTCTTTTTTTTTTTCTCTGCTTCACATCAGCCTTGTACTTTAGCAGATTTCCAGTCCAGTCTTGGTAGCTGGGCTGCCGCTCTCCTTGACCTGTCCCTTTGCAAGCAGCAGACCATGGCCAGGGTTGGGAGGCCGGCTGGGCCACTGACCCCAGTGCTGAGGAAAGGTGGAGCGGGAGGCCCTTTCCTCCCGGCCTCGGGCTTCCTGTGCACGCCACTGAGGAGGAAAAGGAGCTGGAGGGCGTGTGAACCCTCAGGTTATACAAGCAACACTTCTGTGCAACAAAGAAAATGTAAATTGCTGTAAATTACCAAAGAAAAAAAAATTGCTGGCAATCTGCTTTCCAGGGCAGATGGAGGGTAGCTTTTATTTATACATTGGTCAGCTGATTGAGTGATGTTTAAAAACCACCGTTACTTCTGGCACTTCTTGGCAGTATCAGTTTTTTTTTTTTAATGGATAGAGAAGCTTTTTTATTTTACAGATTATAACTGCATATCTTTACCTGAGGGAGCTCAGGTTCGCTGTATCTAGCAGCTTCCACATGTCATCTCTGTATGTGCAGTTGGTGCCTGCATTAAGGAAGACGGACAGCCTTGTGGCGTTGGTGCCTCTATTCTGTATCTAAAGCTATTTATTTGGGGGTGGCTGCCCAATGAGCGGCACATCAAAGTGGTGTTCAGTTATGCTGGCCAAGTGCTGAATTGCATTGTGTTTATTTTTATTTCCAAGGTTATTTTTTACACATGAAAGCCTTTTCCCCTCCTAGATTTTACTGTTTTTTTTTTCTGATTAACAAAGATGTACAGACTGAGAAGTTTTTGAAAATTTTGTAAAAATGTGGAAATTTTTATGCAGAAAGAGAAACAAAGTGGGGGCCCATCCCAAATCTCACCAGTCAGGCAGAAACTGTTTGTCATACTGGATACAGTTTCTATTTTTTTTTTTTTTTTGGGTGGGGGGGGTGGGTGTCTTTTCATTAAAAAACTCTTCTTGTAGGCATGTTAACAGCACTTGCATGGTCCTTAGGAGATGAAGGTGTTTCGCCATTTCTGGAGTGCTGCACGTGTAGTTTTCTTCTTTTTAAATTGTCAGTGGCCCTGGCCAGATTGCTAATTCCCTACTAAGTTGCCAGTTGTGCTAGTACCCCACCCTCCAAAATCCATATTGACCTTCTGTATCAAAATGGCTAAGTGGTCAGAAACCAGCAGTGGGCAAACGTTAGGGTCTCAGCTTTCCTCCTTTCTTTCACTCGCTTGGCTTCATTGGCTTTGAATCAGACAGACCTGAGTAGGAACCTCACCTAGCCCCTCCACTAACTTTGTGTCTTTGGGCAAAATAAATCTCCCTAAGCCTCTATTCCTATTTGCAAAATAGGGATGATAGTATTACCCAATTCCAGGGTTATTGTAAGAATTCAGAGGCAAGTTGTGAAGGGTGTGGCATGGTGTCTGGAATGGATGATGATACAGTTCCCTAAGGGGAGCTGCTGCCACCTCTGTGCTGGGGATTCTGCCTCTGCCCCATCCCAAGAATTTGGGTTGGCTAATCCTGCCCTGTCTGGTTTTGGATGAGGGACCAGGAAAGAAAGGGAGGCAGGATGGGGGAGGTGTTTTTGAGAAAAACCTTCTTTTCCCTCTTCAAGTATTTGTTTCAGGCAGTACCTGAACCCTCAAAGACTGATGGGGGCTGGTCCTGGGTCACCCCAGCAGGGTTCAGTGAAGTGGGCCAGGGGCACTGGACCCTCGGCTTTCTCCCTGCAGGGGGATCTGCCTCCCTGGCCTCGCCTCTTGTGGTCTTCTGTGTTTGTTCACTCCTTACTCACTCTGAGACTTCTGACTGACCAACCTGTGTTCCTGGCATTCTTTTGATGATGTGTTTCACACCCTATCTGCAACCAAGCAGGAGGACAGAGAAGATTTCTGCAGCAAAGAGTACCTCTAGAAATTGCTTTTGTGAGGTTCTTTGAGGTGCTAATCACCTAACTTTTATTTCAATTGCTCTGACTTATCATTTAATAACTCCAGAGGACTTTTTACTTCCTTGGCAGGAGGAGGAAGGTGATTGCTCAGATAAAACCCAAACCTAGAGCTGCACTTCTGAAGGAAATTGCTGCTCAGGTAGAGCTGGATGTGTAGATGTTCTCCATGGGCCCATGCTGTGCCTGTACCAGCGTCCTGAATTGACGGCAGCAGAGGGGTATCTTTCTTCATTCTTCATCATGTATTGCTTGAGGCAGAACGAATACTTGTACACTTGGGATTTCAGCCATGCCTTTTAAGGGCTGTGAACAGACTTATCAAAGAGCCATCTTGAGTGGCCTGTAGGGTGGAAGGGAGAATACAGGACAAGAAAGTGGATGGAATTAATGGGAACAAGAGTGATATAAAACAGTTTAACCCCCTGTGGACTTCTTCAGACTTTTACATTTGTCTTTTTATTTATTTTAACATTTTTAACTTTCGTGGGTACATAGGTGTATATATTTATGGGGTACATAAGATTTTTTGATACAGGCATATAATGTGTAATAATCATATCAGAGTAATATCACCTCAAGCATTTATCATTTGTATTACAAACAATCCATATATATTCTTTTAGTTATTTTATTTTATTATTTTATTTATTTATTTATTTTGAGACGGAGTCTTGCTCTGTCGCCTGGGCTGGAGTGCAGTGGCACGATCTCAGCTCACTGCAACCCCCACCTCCTGGGTTCAAGCGATTCTCCTCCCTCAGCCTCCTGTGTAGCTGGGATTACAGGCCCGTACCACCATGCCCAGCTAATTATTGTATTTTTAGTAGAGATGGGGTTTCATCATGTTGGCCAGGCTGGTCTTGAACTACTGACCTCAGATGATCCACCCACCTCGGCCTCCCAAAGTGCTGGGATTACAGGCGTGAGCCACCGCACCCAGCTTATTACTTATTTTTGAGAGATAGGATCTTGCTCTGTTGCCCAGGCTGAGTCATGTTCACTGTATACTTTACCTTCTGGGCTCAGGCAGTCCTCCCACCTCAGCTTCCCAAGTAGCTGGAACCACAGGTGCACAACCACCACTCCTGGCTAATATTTTTATTTTTTGTTCAGACGGTGGGGAGGCTCTTGCTATGTTGCCCAAGCTGATCCCGAACTCCTGGGCTCAAGCGATCCTCCTTCCTCCACCTTCCAAAGTGCTGAGATTACAGGTATGAACCACTATGGCTAGCCTGGTCTATAGAAATGTCTAATTTTCTTCAGACTTTGTTCTCCCTTCAAATTAGGTTTCATCTGGCAGAGTGGCTACTCCATTTGTTTGCAAGCCTCTGCCCTTGATGTTCAGATTCCTGCTGCTGGTGGAGCCAGCTGAGTTTCCCAGATGGGCTCCACCTGCCTCCTCCTCGGTTGCCGCAGCATTCATTGCTTCGTGCTTCCTGTCTGGCTCGCCTCCAAATGAGCCTGTTCATTTCCTTTCTCCGGAAACTGTCCTTATCACTGAGGTTCAAAAGTTCCATAAAGGATATGGCAGTCTTGAGACTTGACCTCTAAACTTTGACCTTAATAAAAACTGGTTTTTTAAACCCAGCTAACCTGAATGAGTGGACTATGGCTTTTAATTGCTGTTAGCTGAAGGAGATGTATGGCTGCCGGGTGATGCCTTGAACAGTGAGATGTTACATATAATCTTGAATTTGGGGTGGTGCTTGTGTCACCACTCGGAATTATCTTGTCAGTCTCACTTTCCTCCCGGCTTCTTGCCGATCTTCTTCTATTTTCAGTTAATTTTCTTACTATCCGGCGAACTTACTTTGTATTTATTGTTTGGGGGTAGTGTTGTAGATGGTATTAATATTTGAAAACTTACTGTTGAAAAGGACCGTAGTCCAGTGGCCTCTTTTAATAATCAGGGAAAACTGAGTCCATGAAGACCCACCTGCCTTTGAAAACATAAGAATCCACTGCTTTTTCCATTGAGACGGAGCCCACGGAGATCTCCCAGAGGACGGCTGCAGCAAGAGTGCTGACTCCCATGCAGCCACATTCCTTTTCTAATTGTCAAAGCTGATTAGTGGATTTGGACGTGCTGCACGGCTTGGAGGCCTCTAATAATCTTTCCTTTCTTACATAGCTCGCCTAGAATTTGAAGAAAATTAAACCAGTTGTGAAATATATCACCTTTCAGAAATGAACAGCATCTTAATTGATTCCCTTTGAAAACACATCAAATTGGGATTTCTGAGTGTAATCTGGTATGCCTTGAGGTGGGGACCTCATGCTGGGGCACTCAGAGGAGACTGGTCCACCTCCAAGTTTGTTTTCTGGCTCCAAACAAATGAGTGGCTGTTTGACTGTTGGCACACTACCCGGTTTTAAAAGTACAACCATATAGGGTATGGAGGGCTGGTAACCAGGGGGTTTAAAAAGTGAGGTCATGGAAGGCCTAGATGAAGCTCTTTTAGTGTGTATCACAACTGCAATTAATCTTACTAACATGCTGGGCCTGTTCCTGCTTTCGCTGCCCTGGGTGTGTGAGAGTATTTAGGGGGCATGCTTTGAAGGATTCTTGTTCTTTGATCATGCACATGGATAACAGAAGTACATCACACTTTGTATCTGGCATTATAAAGGCCTTTTGTATGCCTCTGTAGATTCATTCAGTTTTGAGAAGAGAGCAAAAAGCTTCATGCCAATTGATAAGATGTACAAAAGTGGGTGGATTGCAAATGCAGTCTTGCAGCAGTGATCTCTATGACCAGATCAGAATCAGCTGAACAGGAATGGAGCCCTCTTCTATATCCAACACTAAGGTAGTTCCAGCACAGTATTCTGGGAGTGAAAGATGTAAAAAAAACAGCCAGGCACAGTGGCTTATGCCTGTAATCCCAACACTTTGAGAGGCCGAGGTAGGAGGATCGCTTGAGCCTGGGAGGCGGAGGTTGCAGTGAGCCGATGTGGCCCCACTGCACCTCAGCCTGGGCGACAGAGTGAGACTGTCTCAAACAAACAAAAGTGTAAAAGCACTGTTGTGTATTTGGGAAGCAAAAGTATGCACAGGAAACAACAATGCATAGAAGGTGTTGTGGATCCTAAACCTGAATTGATGAGGGTAGCATGGGGGTTCTGAGGGCAGGGAGGTAACTGAGGGCTGTTGTGGTTAGGACGGCTTCCTGGGTGGGGTGGGCCTTGCACACAGACGATCACCAGGTGAGGAGCAGGATGGGGTGCAAGTGGTGCTCTTAGCTTGCACTGACTGGTAGGGCAGTACATAGTGAGAGGTAAAGTTGGGGGAGTATAGTAGCAGCGGGTGGTACACTTTGGTTTTCTGTGTGCACTCTTTCTCTCTTGTTTTTCTTTCTTACAAGTGTATTTAAGGAAGGCTAGTATAGTACTCCAGCCTTATAAGGTTGCTGCTTCATTTTATTTTTCTAGACCATGTGTTAGAAGTTGTCTAAAATACCCACCTAGACTCCCCCCTCCTTCTTGCTTAACAAGTAACCTTAAGGACCAAGAAAGAGGTTAAAGTTTCAAGTTCAACAGATGGGGATTGCGTGTGCTAATAATCCTCTAATGAATAGAATCTGCTTACCTCAATGAAACATAAGAAAAAAGAAATATTTGTTCCTTTATAATGTACTCATTTGCTCATAGTTAATGAATGTCACATAAGATTAAAAGCCTCTTAAGGTTTTCTTGCTGTGTCCTTTAACTGGTTTATTTTTTAATTTTTAAAATTTTAAATAGAGATGGGGTTTCGCAATGTTGCCCAGGTTGGTCTCGAACTCCTGGGCTCAAGCAATCCTCCCATTTCGGCCTCCCAAAGTGCTAGGATTACAGGCATGAGCCACTGTGCCCGGCCTGGTTTCTTAACTGCAGGATTTCTTAGAGTCTTTAACTTTCTAAGGAACACTAGGTATCTCTAAAGGGAGTGAAGGCGGAGGAAGAGCAGGAGGGCCTTTTCTGTCCACAGCACATTTTGGAGGATTGCTGTTCCATGGAACACTCTTTGGGAAGCATGGCCCCCTGCTGTTCTGCAAAGCTGTGTGCATTGCCCTTGTTCATCCCAGTTGCCCTCTGTTTTTCCACTTACTTTTCCTGCCCTGAGATAACAGTGATGCATCTATTGCTACAGGGAGGATTAGGGGATGGGGAGAGGCTGTTAAGTCCCTCTCTAACCTTTTCCTGCTGTTCGAAGCATGAACAAAGTGAACATCTTATATGGCTGCACTAAAAAAGTTGCCTGCTTACAAGCTGAATTCAGGCAAGATGAACTCCTGAATCCTCACATGAACGGAAATAGAACCCCACCCTGTATCCTGCCATTAAAAAAAAAAGAAAAATCTTCTCATCTGGCAGGGGGAAAGAAATCCCAGCCCTAGAGTGGCCAGGATGAATCAGCATGCCAGGGCTATACACCAAGATAAGCATTGAGTCTCTAGATGTGGCACCATGGCAGATTATCAACACTGGTGCCGTGAGAACACTGCAGCAAGCAGCGCACTGTACTTTTAAGGACAAGAACAGCAGCACCAAACACCCCAGAAACAACTGTTGTGATTCTTTCCTTCAGGAGTAGAATTTTTTTTTTTTTTTTTTTTTTTTTTGAGACAGAGTTTTGCTCTTGTTGCCCAGGCTGGAGTGCAGTGGTGAAACTTCCACCTCCAGGGTTCAAGCAATTCTCCTGCCTCAGCCTCCTGAGTAGCTTACAGGCCTGAGGGATTATAGACATGTGCCACCATGCCCGGCTAATTTTTTGTATTTTTAGTAGAAACAGGGTTTCTCCATGTTGGTCAGGCTGGTCTTGAACGCTTGACCTCAAGTGATCCACCTGCTTCGGCCTCCTAAAGTGCTGAGATTACAGGTGTGAGCCAGTGTGTCTGGCCTTTTTTTTTTTTTTTTTTTTTTTGATGGAATCTTGCTCTGTCGCCCAGGCTTGAGTGCAGTGGCACGATTTTGGCTCCTTGCAACCTCTGCCTCCTGGGTTCAAGTGATTCTCCTGCCTCAGCCTCACGAGTAGCTAGGATTACAGGCTCGCATCACCACACCTGGTTAATTTTGTATTTTCAGTAGAGATGGGGTTTTGCCATGTTGGCCAGGCTGGTCTCAAACTCCTGACCTCAGGTGATCTACCCACCTCGGGCTCCCAAAATGCCGGGATTACAGGCATGAGCCATTGCGCCTGGCCACTTTTTTTTTTTTTTAGACAGGGTCTTGCTGTGTTGCCCAGGCTGGAGTGCAGTGGCACGATCTTGGCTCACTGTAACCTCCATCTCCTGGGCTCAAGTGATCCTCCTGCCTCAGCCTCCTGAGTAGCTGGGACTACAGGCGCACACCACCATGCCCAGCTAATTTTCTATTTTTAGTAGAGACGAGGTCTCCCTGTGTTGCCCAGGCTGGTATTGAACTCCTGGGCTCGAAGGATCCACCTGCCTTGGCCTCCTAAAGTGCTGGGATTACAGGAATGAGCCACTGTGCCTGGCCTGGAGTATTGCTCTAGAACATCCTGTTTCACATCGTTTTATGTGGGGTTTTTCCTTCCTCATTCTTCATTTACACCTCTATTATAGTCTGTATTTGCAATGTTTACTGCAGTAATTAGATGAAGCTTAAAATTCAGTTCTCATTTCCAGGGCTCAGAAGCCACGTGTTGCTCATGGCTGCTCTGATGGACAGCACAGTTACAGGACATTTCCTCCACTGCAGAAAATACTGCTGGATAGCCCTGATGTATATCAACAATGCTGATCATTATTTGAGAAAACTTTCTGGGCTCCCTCAACACCTCTGCCTACTTTATTATTTTAAAACAATTTTTTGTAGGTGCATACCACCACACCCAGCTATTTCTATTTTTTTGGTTTTTTTAGAGACATGGTGTGCTATGTTGCCCAGGCTGGCCTTGAACTCCTGGGCTCAGGTGACCCTCCCGCCTCAGCTTCCCAAAGTGCTGGGATTATAGGCGTGAGACACCATGCTTGGTGACTCTGCCTACTTCAATATCTTAGAGGTTTTGGTACTGGAAGTGAAGAACATTGGACAGACATCAAACGTAAATACAAAACTGTCCCGGGTGGCTCTTCTCATACATTTCTCTAGGGTTGAGCAAGACATGCTCCCCACCTGGAAGACCCTCCTAGGGCTTTGTAGGTTTAACTCTGTGTGACAGTTCTCTTTGTATTCATCACAGGGCCTCCACTTTGTATACCTAAAAGACTTCTGAGAGCAGTATTTTTCCCTATTAATCATACTTTAAAATCTAGTTTAGGAGCATCTAACTTCACATGCCGAAATTTTCTTTTGAAATTTCCTTTTAAAACCCCCACACTGCTTGCTCTATAGCTCCTGGAAATCACTTACTTCATACCATGATTCATTGCAAACCTGCTTTGGTTTGCTTATAAGTCCCTCCATGAATTCAGTGGAAATGTCTCTCCCAGAGAGTGTTTTTCTCTTTCGGTCTGGTCCATGGTACTTTATTTCATGTCCTTATTAGAAGACATCTAGGGGAGTCAAGACCTAGACTCAGTTCAGTTTGAGCTAGGCTTGAATTCCATTTGTAACATGGGACGGGCCCACTGCTCCAATAAATGTGCTGTTTTACATGTGGAAGCTGCTTGATGTTTTGCTCTATGCAATTCCTAGGCTAGAACCTGTTCTGTCTGTTATTGCACTGGGTATCGCAGTCTGTTGGTCATCAGCAGGTGACTGCCTATTGCCAAAACAGACGATGAGATGAAAAGTAGGAATTCATGATTTCAGAATCTAGCCCCACTTGGAGAGAGCACCTGTTGGCCTGGGAAGTTCACCCTTCTCTGCTGACACAGGCTGGACCCCACACCTGACCAGGTGTCAGAGCACCTGTGAGAGCTGTGGGACCTCCTAGTGGCAGTGTGATGGTACCACTTACTGAGTGTCATGCCACTGGCATCAGTCACTGTGCATATATTGTCCCCCACTCAATCACAGCATCTGTGCTATTAATATTTGCTTTTTTTTGTTTGTTTGTTTTTGGTAAAAGGTCTTTATTTTTTAAAGAGATCGGTAATACAAAAAAAAAAAAAAAAAAACAAACAAACAAAAACCCAAAAACCTCTTGTGGGGCTGGGGTGGGGAGTAAGGTGAACTTTACTAGGCTGTCAGCCAAGCAAAGGCAGAAAGATGGGGTCCACAACTGTCTCTCACAGCTTTAAGTGCTTGGCATGGAGCTTGGCACCAATAGGCACTCAATAAATAGTTGTTGAATAATGGCTTGTATTATATCTTCATAACAGTTGTATAAAGTAGATATTCTTTTGCACATTTTACAGTAATGGGAAAACTTAGGCCCAGAGAGGTTAAGTAACTTGCCTCTGGTCACACAGCTAGAATGTGGCAGAGCTGTGTGATTTTAGACCTAAGTATGTCTAAATCATAGTCCACAGGCCGTCACTAAGCTAAAATAGAGGAAATGATAGGGCCACATTCACCTTCTCTCTTTTGAACAGTCACTCACTTTTTGAAGGGGGGGCGGGGACAGGGTCATGTTGTCCAGGCTGGAGTGCAATGGCAGGATCTCAGCTCACTGCAACCTCTGCCTCCCAGGTTCAAGTGATTCTCCTGCCTCAGCCTGCTGAGTAGCTAGGATTACAGGTGCGCCACCACACCCAGCTAATTTTTGTATTTTTTGTAGAGACGGGGTTTCACCATGGTGGCCAGGCTGGTCTCGAACTCCTGACCTCGTGATCCACCCACTTTGGCCTCCCAAAGTGTTTGGATACGGGCATGAGCCACCACGCCCAGCCTGAACAGTCACTCTTAATTGCACTATGTTTATTTGGGCATTTTGTTATGTTTTTATGTTTTTAATTTTGATATAGTTTCACAGTTATAGAAAAATTAACCAAAAGAGTATAAACAATTATCAGACCCTTTACCCAGATTTGTTGGGACATATTCTTAGAAAGTCTGTGTTGTGAGCCTGTGGGATTGGGCCGCACTTCTTGAGTAGAGCCTAGGTCATGCTACCCGAGAACTCCTGGGTGCGTGTGAGGCTGGGTGTGTCCCATCTGAGAAAGTTCGCTGCTGAAAAACAGTGACGTAACCCCACCCAGGAACTGAAGCAAGCCTAAGAGCAGCTCTCCAGGGCTTGCTGGCTGGAAACAATGAGGGAAGAGTCTAGGATTTATGAAATATTTTTTTGTGGAAGAACTCTTCCTCTGAGAAACTGCTGGAGGGTTTGGGGAATACACAACAAAACTGACTTATGAAAAGATGACATGTAACTCACCAAGCAGACGCTCTCAGGCGTGGCATGTTGCCCTCACTGGCTGCCAAGAACAATAACTGACACATTATCCACAGATGGCTGCGCCCCATGCCGTTTCCTCTCCTGCCATCACAATGAAAGACCAGGGTTGACACTTGGTATTTTATCTATTCCACGTCCGCTGCACCATTTTCTTTTAACTCTTCCTTCTTGCTCTCACCCCTTTACCTGTTGGAGCTACTGTGCCCCTCCTGGGTTTCATTTTCTTCTCTTCTTTTTTCCTGGGCATACAACTGCATTCCTAGAGATTGTGGTTCTGATTCATAATCAGTGTATGTGGAGGAAGGGGGAAGATTCTTCTCTGTGAGGGGACAGGAGGGTCTTTTTTAAAGGGGTAAACAATTGGGAAGTTTTTAGAGTTAAGGGTCTTTCTCTGATGCTAAATGAAACCACTGTCCTCTGTTCCAAGGCCTGAGCTTATGACTTCTTTGCTACCAGACCTAGAGAAACAGTACTTGGTGGCCATTTTGGAAGCAGTTTGTCCTTTGACCTTCCCCACGCCACTTGTGCAGACAACACGCCCCGTGAGGATGGGCGTGGTGTCTGCTGCTGAGCCTGACTGCCCCACACTTAGGCAGGTGCCTGGCACACGCAGAAGCTCAGCAAATATTTGCTGAATGATGAGGCCTTGGTGTATGATTGCTACATTTTTGGCTTAAAAAGTACAGCATCAGGGCCCTTTGGGTTTTACCTGCTTTTCTGGGATATACTTTGCAGTTGATCATTTTTGTTTTGTTTTGTTTTGTTTTGTTTTGAGACGGAGTCTCACTCTGTCGCCCAGGCTGGAGTGCAACGGCTTGATCTCGGCTTACTGCAACCTCCGCCTCCCGGTTTCAAGTGATTCTCCTACCTCAGCCTCCCAAGTAGCTGGGACTATAGGTGCTTGCCACCACGCCCAGCTAATTTTTGTATTTTTAGTAGAGACAGGGTTTCACCATGTTGGCCAGGCTGGTCTCGAACTCCTGACCTCAGGTGATCCGCCCACCTTGGCCTCCCAAAGTGCTGGGATTACAGGTGTGAGCCACCACACCCAGCCAATTTCCTTAGTTTTTAATCTCTGAGAAGGAAAGATAATTGTTACACAAGGATGTCTCAGTTATCTATGTGTGGATGATCCAGGGAAAATTTCTTTCCAGACTGGCTTACTCTTTGGATTTTCCTCAAGCTTCTGGGTCTGCCTGTGCGAAGGGGCCTAAGGCTGGGTGTTAAGTCCCATAGCATCAGCAAAACCTGTAATTTAGGGTTAACCAGTTTTACTTAACTCCCATTACCCCTTTTCCTTCTCCTCATTCTTAGAATCCTCACGTGAGTGGTGGTAAGCCCCTAGGATTTATGTATGCTGCTGTGTATGTGCTTAGCCATTTCCTGTGTATTTAATGGTGAACCTTTGGTGATTCCTCACATGGAACCCTTTTGCCCTTGGTCACACTTGTGAAAGCACCTCCACATCTTTGCAGTTAGATCACCCTAGGCCAGGAAGCACCTTAGAGGAGGTGATTGACTCTAGTTCCTTCTTTGGTAGAAAATGAGAGAACAGGCTCAGAAAGGTTAAGTCCAAGGCACAGGGTTAGTTGGTGACAGGCCCAGGACTGGAGCCCAAGTCTTGCAGGTGTGGTGCACTTTCTGCAACCCTCCTTTGCCCTGCCAACTTCCCATCCCACATCCATGAGATTGTAAGTCCCTTATTATACACTTTTTAGTATATGCTTTGAAGAGTCTTTGGACAGTTAAAACTGAATGTACAAGCCAAGACTACCTCATTTTCTTCTTCAGCTATGACTGGTACCCAGCTAATTGTGGATTGGTAAGAGCAAGACAATCAGAGATATGATACATGTTTAAAACTTCATTGGGGCTCAGTGCAGTGGCTCATACCTGTAATCCCAGCACTTTTGGAGACTAAGGTGGGAGGACTGCTTGAGCCCAGGAGTTCGAGAGCAGCCTGGGCAACATAGCCAGACCTCATCTGTAGAAAAAATTAGCTAGGCGCAGTGGTGCTTGCCTGTAGTCCCCAGCTATTCAGGAGACTGAGGTGGGAGGATCGTTTGAACTCAGGAAGTCAAGGCTGCAGTGAGCCGTGATCACGCCCCTGCACACCAGCCTGGGTGATAAAGTGAGACCCTGTCTCAAACAAAGCAAAACACTTTCTTGGAAGTAGTCACTGGAGCTTTTGAAAGCTTATTTTAATCCACAGCTTTTCACTCACCAAACACTAATACCAAAAATAAGATTACTTTGGGGTTTTACATTGGCAAATAGGATGCTCCCAAGGGACTTTGAAGCCTACCCCTGAAGCTAGGGAATGAGCACATTATCTTGTGCTGGTATTTGTCCAGTATTACCCAATATACTGACCCATTAGACTTCACCAGGATGGTGCCGATATTGAAAAGTCACCGAGATAGGCTGGGGGTGGTGGCTCATGCCTGTAATCCCAGCACTTTGGGAGGCCCAGGCGGGCGGATCACGAGGTCAGGCCATCGAGACCTAACGGTGAAACCCCATCTCTACTAAAAATACAAAAAATTAGCCAAGCGTGGTGGCGGGTGCCTGTAGTTCTAGCTACTCGGGAGGCTGAGGCAGGAGAATGGCGTGAACCCAGGAGGCGGAGGCTGCAGTGAGCCAAGATAGGGCCACTGCACTCCAGCCTGGGTGACAGAGCAAGACTCCATCTCAAAAAAAAAAAAAACAAAAAAAAAGAAAAGTCACCGAGATAATTTGTAGTCAGCACACCCCTCTTAGGGTCTAAAGTCAAAGATCTTGAGGCTTCAATGGATCAAGAGCCTTTTCTTACTCTACATGGTATTGATGCAAGTTCTGTAGTAGCCCCTCCTGGTGTATTTACTTACGACACTAGCTTCCAGTGGGCAGATGGAAACCAGTGCCTGCCTGGAGACTATCCAGCTGTGAGAATGGTGTGATGTGTCTGGCAGAAAGAGGCGTGTTTACAAAGGCTTTATTTTGCAAGCGTAAATCATTGGATTTTAACTGTTCTTCCTCTCTTTGTGTTGAATCTGATTATGCAGCCTTTCTGTAGGTTTTTAAATGTTTACCCACACCAGACCCTTGGGGACCGATTGGATTTAGTGGGAGCACCCTAGAAGACCTGGATTAAAGTGGAACTTGGTCTCTCAACTAGTTGGGTTGTCCTTGGACAAACTGCCTGACCTCTGTAAATCTTCTGTCCTTATCTGTAACGTGGGGGTACTAATTAGCATTAATTAGCTCATTGTTGGGAGGATTAAATGAGAACACCCCTGTGGAAGTACTTAGAGCTCCCAGTAAAGGTTGGAGTTGGGGAGGGTTAGCAGGCTTTCATTTGCTTCCACATTTTTTTCCAGCAGTTTAATTTACTGAAACTGGCATAATAATGCCTCCTTGATTAGGTTGTTGGGAGAAGTAAAGGTGATACAAGTTAGGTGCCTGGTATACTTCATCAGGGTGACAAAATGCTGTCATTTGGTCATTTGTGATCACGTCTGCTACTGCATAATGTCATGCACTGGTGGGACTCTTTAGACAGCTAATTATTGATAAATTCTTCACAATGAGAAGAGGATTTAACTGATATTTCTCCCTCTAGAGTGTGGGGAGGTAGAGAAGTGGGTGAGACTGGAAGGGTGGAAAGGAGAAGTCTGGCTACTTGTATCTTGGCCTGGGGATTTGTTTGGGAGATGAACTACCCTCTGGTAGTTGTGTACAGTTTACAGGTCAGTGATTAGTATGAGTCTGTGAATAGTGCCAGTTAATACTGATTAGCTGCTGTACTTTTTGCCGATAAATACTGTAAAGGTATAAAGACGACAGAGTTAATACAAGTTGCTAAAGAGAAACTTGTGGTAAATGTCTTTAAATGTTGTTTAAAATAGAAATGGCCAATCTAGCAGGCATGCTGAGGAAATGATGTTTTCGCAGAAGAGAAATTTAGCAATGACAGTTTTGCAGAATAATATTGGTAATGAAGTGTTACTTGTAGCTGCTGACAAATTAGTTTTTTAAAAAATATATCCCTTAGGGGCCGGGCGCGGTGGCTCACGCCTGTAATCCCAGCACTTTGGGAGGCCGAGGTGGGCGGATCACGAGGTCAGGAGATCGAGACCATCCTGGCTAACACGGTGAAACCCCGTCTCTACTAAAAATACAAAAAATTAGCCGGGCGAGGTGGCGGGCTGAGGCAGGAGAATGACGTGAACCCCGGGGGGCGGAGCCTGCAGTGAGCCGAGATCGCGCCACTGCACTCCAGCCTGGGCGACAGCGAGACTCTGTCTCAAAAAAAAAAAAAAAAAAAAAAAAAAAAAAAAAAAATAAAAAAAAAAAAAAAAAAAAAACTATAAAATATAATACTATTAACTACCTATATTCATACAAATAATAGATCTATGTCTCCCATCCCCCCTAGGGAAGACCTGTAAGTTCTGAAAGAATGAGAACCGTAATTGGTGGATGAGCCTGGAGAGTTTGAAAGTAAGAACGAAAGGGAAGCAGTGAGGGAGAGAAGGAGAGAGAGAGAGAGAGAGAGAGAGAGAGAGAGAGTGTGTGTGTGTGTGTGTGTGTTTGAAGGTAACATGCAAGAACAATAAGGTTCTTCTTGTGTGGGTTGTAATTTTTTTTTTTTTTTTTTATGAGACAGGGTCGCACTCTGTCACCCAGGCTAGAGCACAGTGGCACAATTATGGCTCACTACAGCCTCGACCTGGGCTGAGGTGATCCTTCCACCTCAGCCTCCTAACTAGCTGAGACTACAGGTGCACACCACTGCGCCCAGCTAATTTTTGTATTTTTTGTAGAGATAGAGTTTCCTCATGTTGCCCAGCCTGGTCACAATCTCCAGGGCCCAAGCTCTGCCCTCCTTGGCCTCTCAAAGTCCTGGGATTGCAGGCTTCTGCCACCGTGCCCGGCCCTTGTGTGGAATTTTTTAAAAATCCTGACTTACCCGCTTTTTTTTTTTTTTTCGAGACAGAGTTTTGCTCTTGTTGCCTAGGCTGGAGTGCAATGGCATGATCTCAGCTCACCACAACCTTTGCCTCTCGGGTTCAAAGTGATTCTCCTGCCTCAGCCTCCCAAGTAGCTGGGTTTACAGGCATGCGCCACCACGCCCAGCTAATTTCGTATTTTTAGTAGAGACAGGGTTTCTCTATTTTGGTCAGGGTGGTCTTGAACTCCCAACCTCAGGTGATCCGCCCACCTCAGCCTCCCAAAGTGCTGGGATTACAGGCGTGAGCCACCGCGCCCGGCCTGTCCGCACTTTTTTCTATGATTGCTCACATGTGACATATCTTGTTTTTCTTCTAGGATGTTGAGAAAGAGAAGGAAACCCACAGTTACCTCAGCAAAGAGGAGATCAAAGAGAAAGTTCATAAATACAACTTAGCAGTCACAGACAAGTTGAAGATGACCTTGGTAAGTACTCACAATACTATTTAGGTTGACACCTGTCAAAAGACAAATATAAATTGTTGGTACTACAATCTGTAGTTCTAAATATCTGAATAACATTTGTAGAAGTATAGTAGTCAAGGTATACAGAACAGGAAAGTGGAATATTTCTGTGGCTTTCAATTTAAATCTGTATTGTGAAGTAGCTTTGTCTCAAAAATCAGTTGCTGGGTTAACCTTAAAAAAGTGAAACACTTATAATTTTATTTTAAAAGATTTTGTGACCCACCCCTCCCTCCTCAAAGGATTTTTAGCATCATTGCCTAACACACAGAAATGGTGACTCAGATTCTAAGAAGACCTCAGGTAAGGTTTTTGTTTTTTTTTTTTTTTTTTTTTTTGAAACAAGGTTTTGCTCTGTCACATGGGCTGGAGTGCAGTGGCACGATCACCGCTCACTGCAGCCTCGACCTCCGGGCTCAAGTAATCCTCCCACCTCAGCCTCCCGAGTAGCTGGGACCACAGGTGCTTGCCACCATGCCCAGCTCATTTTTGTATTTTTTGTAGCGACGGGGTTTGCCGTATCACCCAGGCTCATCTCAAATTCCTTGGCTCAAGGGATCTTCCCAGCTTGGCCTCCCAAAGTGCTGGGATTACAGGTATCAGAAGCCCCTAAGTTTTTGTCTTGTACAAAATAAATATGGAAGTGTCAGGGAAAGGATGTTGAGCCCATGGGTTGGAATATAGAGGTATATAATAGGATGGTTTTCTCGGCCAGTCGTTAGTGTAAGACAAGGTACTTAATACTCAGTTTCTTCCACGTGGCCGTCGCAGGCTTCCACAGCATTGCACCACACTGTTTGAAGCACGCAGAGAGTCGGCGGCGTACAGGAGGGAGAAGCCTCAGGGCCTGGTGACAGGTAAACGAGCTGACAGCAGAGCTAGAGTATTCATGTTCCTCTAAACTTAGCTGGCATCTAGGTCTCACCTACCCATTGGGTGGCCCGCCTTCTTCATGGCACTTGTTAGCCCTTAGTGCCAGTTTCCAGGGCACTTGGACCCCTGTCTCTCAGTCTGTTTACTGTGAACTGACAGAGTTTGGTAAAGGACAAGGTGATTGGTTTAAAACAGGCCCTACCGAATCGGTGATTCTTGGGGAGGAGCTTTCAGATAGAAACCCTTGTGGTAAAGGACCCTCCCTGGTAGAACTCCTCCAAAAAGAGGGGAGAGGAGCAGAGAATCCCAAGATTCTTCATCATTCCAGCAGCAAGATTTCTTTTTCAAACACATTTTTTCATCAAAGGAGAATTCCCCTTGCTATGTTTTTTTTTTCTTTCCCGATAGAGACTAAAACAGATACAAATTATCCATATCATTTTAAAGATAAAAATTTTGGGCTGGGCACAGTGGCTCACACCTGTAATCTCAGCATTTTGGGAGGCTGAGGCGGGTGGATCACTTGAAGTCAAGAGTTCGATGATGGCTCACACCTGTAATCCCAGCACTTTGGGACGCTGCGCAGATCATGAGGTCAGGAGATCGAGACCATCCTGGCTAACACAGTGAAACCCTGTCTCTACTAAAAATACAAAAATTAGCTGGATGTGGTGGCGGGCGCCTGTAGTCCCAGCTACGCGGGAGGCTGAGGCAGGAGAATGGCATGAACCCAGGAGGCGGAGCTTGCAGTGAGCCAAGATCACGCCACTGCACTCCAGCCTAGGCGACAGAGCAAGACCCCGTCTCAAAAAAAAGAGTTCAAGGCCATCCTAGTCAACATGGCGAAACCCCATCTCTACTAAAAATAGAAAAATTAGCCAGGCGTGGTGGCGGGTGCCTGCAGTCCCAACTACTCAGGAGGCTGAGGCAGGAGGATCACTTGAACTCAGGAAGTTGAGGCTGCAGTGAGCTGTGTTCGTGCCACTGCACTCCAGCCTGGGTGAGAGAGTGAGACCCTGTCTCAAAAAAAGAAAAAAAAAAAAGAACAAACTAGAGAATTGGGATTGAAAATTGATCTTGTGGGAAGGAAGAAAAATAACATACCATAAAGGTAGTTTTAAATGTTCTACTTTAACTGTGGCATTTATATGTAACACCTGGCAGTTTGTTTTAATAACACATTACAATAAATCTTTTCTAAATATACTGTTTTTGTTTGTTTTTGAAATGTAGCCTTTGTCGCCCAGACTGAAGTATAATGGCGTAATCTCGGCTCACTGTGACCTCCACCTCTGGGTTCAAGAGATTCTCCTGCCTCAGCCTCCCGAGTAGCTGGGATTACAGGCGCCTGCCACCACACCCAGCTAATTTTTTTTTTTTGTATTTTTAGTAGAGACGGGATTTCACCCTGTTGGCCAGGCTGGTCTCGAACTTCTGACCTCCAGTGGTCTGCTCGCCTCGGCCTCCCAAAGTGCTGGGATTACAGACATGAGCCACTGCACCCGGCCCCAAATATACTGAATACAAAAATAAAAATAAAAAGCGAAGACCAAACTGTTATTACTGTTTTTGGCAACTAAGAAATAGTAATTCTACCATCAGTGAAGATAGTTGTTTTTAAGATCTGTACTGTGGGCCAGGCGCGGTGGCTCACGCTTGTAATCCCAGCACTTTGGGAGGCCGAGGCGGGTGGATCACGAGGTCAGAGATCGAGACCAAGGTGAAACCCCATCTCTACTAAAAATACAAAAAATTAGCCGGGCGTGGTGGCGGGCACCTGTAGTCCCAGCTACTCGGAGAGGCTGAGGCAGGAGAATGGCATGAACCCAGGAGGCGGAGCTTGCAGTGAGCCAAGATTGCGCCACTGCACTCCAGCCTGGGTGACAGAGTGAGACTCCGTCTCAAAAAAAAAAAAAAAGATGTGTACTGTGAAGTATAGTGGTTTGAATTTGTTTTTGTTTTTTGTTTTGTTTTGTTTTGTTTTTTTGAGACAGGGTCTCGCTCTGTCGCCCAAGCTGGAGTGCAATGGCGTGATCTTGGCTCACTGCAACCTCTACCTTCTGGTTTCAAGCGATTGAATTTGTTTTTAAAATGCTGCTTAGGAGACCTGAAATGCATTCTATGTTGTATGGCATATATGCTGCATTAAAAAGTTTAAGCAAAGTTGGTAATTCAGCGCATATGAATATAGCCACTAGGAATGAAAATAGCCTGTTTTCTTACTGTCCCCTTGTTGTTGACTTCAGTATTTCAGAGCCCTAATTGTGACCTTCCTTTTGCGTATAATAGTCACCAGTTGAGGATGTTGTTTCCTTTGAGCCTGTAGCCTAGACATATCCCCCAAGCTTTAATAAGTTTTGTGGTTTGGCTAGCATCTGCTCCATTGGATTGTAACCTCGCAAATGGGCCCTGACCTTTTGCCAGTAGCTTCAGAGGCATGAGTCTGGGGCCGGCAGTCAGCCACAGCATCAGGAGGCTTCTTCAGTGGCCACATCTGCCCTGCAGACCTTGCCTCTGGAAGCACTTTGCCTGGTGTGTTAACCGCCCTCTGAGGTCATTCCTTTGGGGGCAATCTTTAGTGAAGTTCTGCCACAAACCTCAAGAGAAGAGAACAAAGGAGTGTTTCACCTTCCCATTTTGTTTTGATATGCTTCTTCCCTAAAGTGCCACCATCCACCCAGCTAAGTGTGTGCTTCTCTCCCTGCTTCAGAATTCAAATGGGATTTACACTGGCTTCATTAAAGTACAGATGGAACTCTGCAAACCTCCACAGACTTCTCCAAATTCTGGAAAACTCTCTCCCAGTAGCAATGGCTGTATGAATACACTTCATATCAGCAGCACAAACACTGTTGGGGAAGTGATCGAGGCCCTGCTCAAAAAGTTTCTCGTGACTGAGAGCCCTGCCAAGTTTGCACTTTATAAGCGTTGTCACAGGGAAGACCAAGGTACGCTGCCAGCTTAAAAGGAAAATGGTCTGTGCTTCTACTTACATCTGCTGTTCTCATTAGCAAAGGGAAGACTGGTGGGTCTCATCCATGTCAATTGTGTCAGAGCCTGGAGTCCAATGCTGGAAGCCATGGTGATCTTAGCATGCACTTAGTGCTTCCTGGCTGTCCATATTTTTGAGTTGGACAGTTGAGGGTCTGAGGATTGGAAGCATCCATATGTGATGGGCAGTTACAAGTATTTTGTGTTGTTGGTGGGGGGATGGGGCGGGGGCTGTTTTTGGTTGTTGTTAGGAGTGGCTTTGATTTTAGTTTTCTTTAGGACACAAAAGAGTGCCTCTGTGTTTGAAGTTTCCACATTTGATGTGCATTGGTACATGGAGTGTTTTGGTGGACCTGTGCTGAGACCTTGTGACTGGGGAGGCACATGTGCATCACAGCACATTTCAGCGTACTGATGGAAACAGCCCAGCCCTGGGCTCTCCTGTTTCCTTAGCTTGTCTCACTTGGTGTTACACCGGGACATTTTGGTACTCTGCCCCCCAGAGGCTCATAAAATGAGTGAATAACATTTTGATCTAGGGTCTGACTAAACTTAATATCCACATTCAGGGGATAGAAAGAGAACATTAAATATTAAATTACTGCATGAAACAGAATGAGATATTCCAGGTCAGGCAGTGACCAGAAATTGATACCAGTGGTGGACAGTAGTGATTCAGTGACTTACTACATGCGATTTGAAATCGGGGTGGGTGTGTGTGTGTGTGTGTGTGTGTGTGTACCATAAACTATTTAAGCTTTCTTTAGTTTTTCTTGGTAAAGCCTAATGTAGCTATAGAAGACAATATATTAACCTTGACATGATAGTAGTGTTCTTCAGTTACACAGGATGAAACCCAGCTCATTGCTGAGTATGCATACATCTTTTTAAAAACATACCATGGGGCTAGACCCTGTGGAATACAAAGATGAACAGGCCAGGGTTCCTACCTCCAGAGGTCACAAGCTTAGTATTGTGGGGGTTTATATCTACAGGGAAATTGGCACCTGCGATACAGTGCATCTGGAAGTGCCACAATAATGTAGAGAAGCTCGATGGCATTTTTATCTGCCTGTTTCTTGGCCTGCTCACCTGGACTTTAGCTGTACAATCTGAAAGTAATAGTGACTTGTTGAAATATTACCCCCATGGCTGGCAAATCCTTTAACACGATTGACAATGTCACTGTATGTGTGTGTCCAGCATGAGACATATATAGCTGTGCTTGAAGCTACCAGAGCTTATATTCTGATTGCTTGGTTTGTAGCTGCTAATTCGCTAATTCTTTTTTTTTTTTGAGACAAAGTCTCGTTCTGTCGCCCAGGTGGGAGGTGCAGTGGCGCAATCTTGGCTCACTGCAAGCTCCGCCTCCTGGGTTCACGCCATTCTCCTGCCTCAGCCTCCCAAGTAGCTGGGACTACAGGCGCCCGCCACCACATCCAGCTAATTTTTTTGTATTTTTAGTAGAGATGGGGTTTCACTGTGTTAGCCAGGATGGTCTCAATCTCCTGACCTCGTGATCTGCCCGCCTCTGCCTCCCAAAGTGCTGGGATTACAGGCGTGAGCCACCGTGCCTGGCCTCGCTAATTCTTAATTAATCTGTAGAGATTTTTGCTTTTAGAACTCTTGTTTTTATGTTCTTTGGATGGTATATACATTTTTTTTAATTTGTTTTTTGTTTGTTTGTTTGTTTGAGACAGAGTTTTGCTCTGTTGCCCAGGCTGGAGTGCAGTGGCACAGTCTCGGCTCACTGCAACTTCTGCCTGACGGGTTCCAGTGATTCTCCTGCCTCAGCCTCCCAAGTAGCTGCAATTACAAGTGCCCACCACCATGCCCAGCTAACTTTTGTATTTTTAGTAGAGACAGAGTTTCACCATGTTGGTGGCCAGGCTGGTCTCAAACTCCTGACCCCAGGCAATCCACCTGTCTCGGCCTCCCAAAGTGCTGGATTACAGGCGTGAGCCACCATGCCAGGCCTTGGTTTTTGAGACAGCGTCCTACTCTGTTACCTAGGCTGGAGTACCATGGCACGATCATAGCTCATTGTGACCTTGAACTCCTGGGCTCAAGTGATGCACTTGCCTCAGCCTCCTAAGTAGCTAGGACTATAGGCGGGCACCATTATGCCTGGCTAGTTAGAAAAAAAAAATTCTTTTTTTTTTTTTGGAGACCAGGGTCTTGCTATGTTGCCCTGGCTGGTCTCGAACTCCTGGCCTCAAGTGAGCCTCCTGCCTCAGCCTTTAAGTGTTGGGATTACAGGTGCGAGCCACTATGCCTGGCCTATTTTTATTGTTTTTAAAGGAGTAGTAGACCCTTTTTTAGGTTTCTTATCTTGCTTTTTTTTTTTTTCCATTTAAAAAAAATTTATTTTTTGAGACAGAGTTTCACTCTTGTTGCCCAGGCAGGAGTGCAATGGCACGATCTCGACTCACTCCAACCTCCACCTCCCAGGTTCCAGCAATTCTCCTGCCTCGGCCTCCCAAGTAGCTGGAATTACAGGTGCCTGCCACCATGCCCGGCTGATTTTTTTGTATTTTTAGTAGAGACAGGGTTTCGCCATGTTGGCCAGGCTGGTCTCAAACTCCTGGCCTCAGGTGACCTGCCCACCTCAGCCTCCCAAAGTACTGGGATTACAGGCGTGAGCCACCATGCCTGGCTCTTATCTTGTTTTCTAAAATGAAGAGCAGAGCTAACTATAAGCATATTTTGGGACTACTACCCATTAAAATTTATTCTTGAAAATAATTTCCTTCTTAATCAAGGCACAGTTTATATTTGAACAGAAACAGAATATATTTTATTCCACTGTGGGCTACTGGTATTAAATAATAAGATGAGCCGATTGGCAACTTAGAGGCTGGGGTAACTTGGATGGTCACCTTGATCTGGAGGAGGGGATCACAGTGGGGAAGTGGTCTCAGGAATGGCTGAATACTCTGTAACATGCTGCTTGTTTCTTTACCCAGTCTACGCCTGCAAGCTCTCAGACCGGGAACATCCACTCTACCTGCGTTTGGTAGCAGGGCCCAGAACAGACACACTTAGTTTTGTTCTTCGTGAACATGAAATTGGAGAGGTAAGTTATTGTTCACTATTGCTTTAAACTATACAGAACAGCTGGCCCTATTTTATTGCAGTAGCCTAGTGACTTGGCTATTGATGGGGGATGGGAAGAGAAGAGAGTTGGAGGGCAGGGAGAGGGAGAGAGATTTTGAATTGTCAGAAATGAACCCAAAGTTAGCCTACGATGTCGTTGTCTCACAACCTTATATTATTAGTCTGTCATTTTCAGAGGTGGGAGAAAATAAAATGTTTTTACTTGATCTCCATCCAGAGAGTCATTTTCACCCCTTCCCACCTCCAAAATACTCCAGTCCAGCTGAACTTTGAAAGTTGACACTCACCATGTGTTTGCTACTAACAAAAGTCTCCAGGCTAATTCCCTTCTAAAGGGATATAAAAGGAAATTCGATCTCTTTACCATGGAAGACATTTAGCTTTCTAGCATCTTTTTTTTCCCCCTTGCCCAGTCAACTGATTAAGAAATTATGTTTCCATGTGCATCATTTGCCACGTTGTCTCCAGAGAGGATTGTATTTAGCCAGTTCAGTGGAAGAAAAAAAGCACTTGAGCCTGCCCTCTAGATCAAGTGTCAGCTTTAAATGACACTTGAGCAAATCCCAAGCTCCTGTCCCAGTATTCTGTCTGGAACAGGAAATGGTATGAAATGTCCTACATGGTGCAATTGAGAATAGGGTTTCTAGGTTAAAAGTTAGGAAACGACTCTGTTTCCTACTGTTTGTTAGATTAGTAGCATGACCTTGGGTAAATCTTCTAATCTTTTAGCCTTCAGTTTTAAAATCTGTTAAATGGGACTAAACACTTTACAAGGTGGCTTTGAGTCACAATTAGAAATGTATACATGTAAGTGAAGGGAGTTTTAGGAAGACAGTGGTTTTAGATGTTTTTGAAGTTTCTTTTGATTCTGGTGTTTTGAAGCTTTTCAAGACATTCAGACTCATTTTGGGGAGAAGGCAGGGTGCAAAAATCTGACTTGGCTTTGCAGTTGGTAAGCATTCCCTCTGCCAGCTTAAGCCAGACACATTAGCGTAGTCTAGTCAGTGTTTTATTTGTCTTGTACTTAGTGTTTTAAGTAGCAACTAGAACTACATTGGGCAAGAATTTTATTAACTTGGTTATTTTATTTTATTTTAATTATAGTTAGAGATAGGGTCTCACTACGTTGCCCAAGCTGGTCTCAAACTCCTGGGCTCAAGCAATCCTCCCACCTCAGCCTCCCAAAGTGCTGGGATTACAGGCGTGAGCCACTGCACCTGGCCTTAACTTAGTTTTGAAATTGACTTGACATTGGGTTTTATTGTTCCAGACTGCTGTACTGGACCTCTGTATGGTGTTCTTATTTCTCAGTTATTTAAGGAAAACTGAACTGAGGAAGAAATTTCCATAGCTGTTAGGGGGTGGGAGGGATATTTATATGATGTCTTTATTTTGGAGACTTAACATAGGTAAGAGATAATCTGTTAAAATTTTAAAAATTAACAGAATATTCTAATGTGGAAGTTTTGCTCTCCTACTCCATGTTGCTCTTTTTTTTTTTTTTTTTTTTTAAATAACCAGCCTAAACTGATCTCCAGGAATTCTTCTTCTACCACGGAGCCCACTTGGTGGATATACTTATTTTTCACTATTTTTTTGTATTTGGTTATCTTGAACCTTTTCCCTACCCCATCCGACAGCAGTTCTCCACCAGGATCCAGGGCCCCCTTTGGGAGAGGAGGATGTGTTTGGAAAAAACCTCCTAGATGATGCTACATACCCTCCTTGACATTCACTGCTTCTATTTTTTAAAATTTGTTTAAATTTTTTTTTTCTTTTTAAAGAGACTGGGTCTTGCACTGTCACCCATGCTGGAGTGCAGTGGCGCAATCATAGCTCACTGCAGCCTTAATCTCCCGGGCTCAAGCAATCCTCCCGCCTCAGCCTCCCGGGTAGCTGGGACTACAGGAATGTACCGCCACAGCCAGATAATTTTTAAATTTTTTGTAGAGACAGGGTGTCACTATATTGCCCAGGCTGGTCTCGAACTTCTGGTCTTGAACTTCTGGGCTCAAGTGATCCTCCTGCCTAAGCATTCCAAAGTGCTGGGATTATAGGCATGAGCCACAAGCCCAGCCTAAAAACTTATTTTGTGCCTGCTAAATAAGTACTAGGAGCTGTTAGGGAAACAAGGCTCAGAGCCTCAAGGCAAGAGATAAACTCCAAATAGTGAGAAGTACGGCAGCTGTGGTGTAGGTAAGGTGCAGGTGAGATAGATACTAAGCAAATAATTGTAATTTTAAAATCTTGGTTGTGATCAGGGCTCTGTGAAGGCTTTTGATACACTTAGTCTTTGGTGGGAAGAGAGAGGAGGAAGTTGTGGAAAGCTGCTTAGAGAAAGTGGCATTTAAGCTGAGATGGGGAGGATGAGTAGTTCATAGCCAGGCAAAGTGGAGGAGGGGAGAACGCATACCACTTGGGTAGAGAGTGAAGCTCAGTGAGAGAGAGATGGGGCTGGAGAGTTTAGAGTCTTTCAGACAGCCTCAGCAACTAAGGGAAGCCATTAGATGGTTCTAAGCAGGGGAGAGTCTTGGCCAGATGTGCATTTTACAAAGGATGTTCTGTTTGGGGAACAGATGGGGGAGCATAAGAGCCAAGTGAGGAGGCCAGGTAGGAAGCTGTTCCAGCGATACAGGAATAGATGATAGTAGCTAGCACCAAGGGGCCGTACCGAGGGAGAAAAGGCTGAATGGAGAACTGTTTGGGGGTGATAAGATTGATTATGCGAGGTAAGAAAGAAGTCAGTTACAATGAGGACTGGAGGTTAAGATGAAAGGACTGTCGAGTTGTTTGTAATGCTGCTGGGGGTCAAATCAGGTGAGGAATGAAAGTGTCTAATAGACTTAGGGATACGGAGGTCTCTGGCTTTTAGGGAGATCGTCTTGAAGAACAGTGGGAGGGGAGGGTATGAAAGTGATTGGTGTGAGCTGAGGTGGGAGTGGGAGTGGAGGGAGCCCTTAGGCTGGCAACACCCCAGCGCTTGCAGACCACACCTTCTGCGGCATGGGGCTGGGAGTGGAGGGCAGCCGCACCTCCGGGAGCTCCTGGTCAGCATTCCTAAGTCTAACTGAGCATTAAACACCTGGAGTTTTTTCTTTCTGTGTTTCCTGACAGTGGGAAGCCTTCAGCCTTCCAGAACTACAGAATTTCTTGCGCATCTTGGACAAGGAAGAAGATGAGCAGCTGCAGAACCTGAAGAGGCGCTACACAGCCTACAGACACAAGCTGGAAGAAGCCCTCCGCGAGGTGTGGAAGCCTGATTAAAGGGGGGCTTTCTGCCCGCGAGGCCCAGTGCAGGACCGATGTACAAAACAGCAGCAAGTGCCTCTCTTTTCAGAGGGCTGCTGTCTTGCCCCACTATGCTAGGGTCTTCCCCTTTCTATCTGTAGATTTTGTTCCCCAAACCTGGTCACACAGCATCCTGCACCTTGGCGTCCCATGTAAGGGACTCTGCAAGCTTGTTGTTCAGCACCGCAGTGTTACCTCTTGGCAAGCTGTGAACCTGTCGCCTCATCAGGAGCATTCGAGGGTGCTTGGAAGCATGAACTCTGGGGTGCGTTTTTTTTTTTTTTTTTTTTTTGGTTATTTTAATTATGTGATGCTGTTAAGCTTACGGATATGCAGTTGATTTTTTAAAAAGCTTAACTAGGAATCTTTCTGAATACTTGTCCTATTTTGAAACTACCTGTCTGGTTTTTTGTTTGGTTTTGTTTTCTTTTTTTAATGTCAGAGGAATCTATCTATGTGAATCGAAAGGCACAGGAATCTAGGAACTCTGAGGAATTTATTGTGAAGGATTTTGTTAGGGGGTTGACAGAGAAAGGAAAGTGTAAGTTTGGAAGAAGGCATGTGGGGTGGTGGTGAGCACTGCAGGCTATGGAAGGTGACTTGGCTTTTCAGTTAGGGGTAGTGGAGAAAGGGGTAGTTGCTTGTAAACGAGTTAAGAGCATTCAGTGTGGAGATGTTAAACCCATTTTAGGATCGCTTGGTTTCCTGGTGGGTAGAATGTGGGAACAGAGCCAGAGGTAGGAGCTAAACCAAAAGGAGGGACCCATGAACTCTGCAGCCGACCGATCAGAGAATCAGGCAGGTGGAACCTACCGACCTGGGCAGAGGTGGGCCTCACGCAGCTGGATCCGACCCTCTAACTGCCCTTTTGGAGTGGAAGGTCTGATTGGTGTAGCTGCTCTGCATAGGCAGGACAGTGACCGTTCACTAACTTTTGTTAAGTTACATACAGTGTATAGCTTTCCCCCACAGGTGGTTTTCAAAGTTGAGACGGAATTTGGGTAGGGGCAGCTGTTTTTCCCTTGATTGTTAGCTAGGATATTTATCAAGTAAACTTTGGTGACAATCACTGTCTTCCCTTTTATTCCTCCTTTCCTTTTCCTTTCTTCCCTTTTTTCTTTCCTTCCCTTCTGTCTCCCACCCTACCTTGTTCTTTTCCTCCCTCCCTCTCTTCCTCCCTCCCTCCCTCCCTCTCTCCCTCTCCTCTCCCTCTCCCTCCCTCTCTCTCTCTCCCTCTCCCTCCCTCTCCCTTTTCTACATTGAAATCTGTTCTTACATAATACAGAACAGGGCTATTGAATAAAGACCCAATCCTAGCAGATCTTTAGTTCTAAAGGGCAACTTGACTGTGAGTAGGAGGGCCCCCAAGAAAGGGAGGAAAGTCCACACCCAGCTAACCACACAACAGGGCTTCGTTATGGAAATATTTTAACAAAAGTACATGTTATTACCAACCAAAGAAATGCATGTGCAATAGAAGCCTTCCTTAAAACAGGCTAAATAACCTCATTTTATGCAGCAGTTTAATCTGAGAGCAGAGGGAAAGGTGTGCAGTGGTTCCAGAGGGGCCCTTATATTCTATTTTTTGTCTAGATATTTTTTGTTTATAAATTCCCAAGGAATTGTTAACACTTTGGTGACACCTAATGGATTCTTTTTGAAATTCCAAGGTGCTTCAGTTCTTTGCCTAAGTGAACTGTGCCTTTTATTGCATTTCTGTTCCTCTCTTGGTGGCTCTTCTGACTTTTTGGAGAATACCCATCTTGTTGGAGGCAGACTTAAGTTGTTATGCTGCGCCACACAATTTACTGAGACAATCATATCTTCCTAGGCATTTAAGGAAAGTTGAAAAAAATAGAATTAGCAGCTATAAAATATGTATGGCACATCTTGTTTAATTTTGCATGTAACTTCTCTTTAGTACATTGATGAGGTTTTAGTGACATTGTCATCCAACACTTTACCTTTATTGTTCAGGGAATGCCTTCGTGATTTTTTTTACTGGTTTTACTATTCAGACTATGGCCTAGGTTTGAGTATATGGTTATTACCACCTGGTTTTTTAATTATTCATCCCAGTAAACTTATATTTTGTGAAGCATTTGTTTCTCAGATTAAGACACTGTTAGAACCTAAAGTAGTAGCTGATGGGTATCTGTGAATTTTTTTTTTTTTTTTTTTTACTTGAAGTAGATTGTCGGAATAGGCATCCTCATCTGTATTTATCCAGAACCTTGCTCACTGTCATGTGCACTACAAATTGCAATTTGGAAACTTACTGTATTGAAATTCTGTCAGTTCATGGTTCTTGAAGACTGATGTCCTTTCCCAAACACTGGTTACTGCAGCAGCATTTTTAATGTGTAAGTGAAGAAAAAAGGCCACAAAGGCCAAAGATTTTTTAAGAATCATTGTACAAATCGTTATGTTAAACTATCTAAGCTTTGCTGTAATACTATTTTCTCTTCAATATGTGATGGTACAGGAAAGATGTTAAATGAAGGGGTAGTATTGCAGGAGAGCATTTTAAATGGCAGAAGTAAAAAGTTATAATATTTATAATTTTGATGGGTTTAAGTTTATTTTTGTAGGGAAGATTTTTCTCCCCTAAAATAGTTTCTAGAATGGCAAAATTGTTTCCATTATTAAAAATTGAAGTTATTAGTTGTTTGTGTTTATTTATGATAATATGCTAGATTTAAAAAGGTCACAGGAGTGGGCTGAGCTGCTTTTGCAGATACACAGGGACACATGCTGCAATGCAACAACTTTACTAGGTTTGCGTGGGTCATATTTGTTCTCTCAGATGTCATTTTCTCTTTGCCTTATCCTCTGAGGAAAAATAACCCTAAGCTCGCACAGCATATTCCAATTTATTTAAAACAATTGTTTTAATTTTTGAAATATACACATTTAAAAGTATATAAAGCATGCAAAAGAGGAGGGAGGCCGAGAGTGAAAAAATAAAAATAAAAAAGCATGCAAACAGTTTAAAGGATTATTATATAAAATGGACACCTCATGACCATTACCAAAATAGAACCTTGCCAGTTCTTTAGAAATCCTCTCCCTCCACCCCTGTTCTTGCCCTGAGGTCTCCTACCCCTGAAACATACCACTTCAACATAAAGTGAGTATTTGTATTTTTTTGTTCACCATGACTGCCTTACACAGATGGGATGGAGAGTGTCTGGGGAACCACAGGGACGATGGAGTTCCGCCCTGTGCACACCTGCACCTCGGCTTTGTGCCACGGTGTTCAGCTTCCATGCCTGCTGTTGGGAGTGTTTTTACTACTACATTGCCCCCTGGAGGGGCTGATGAAATAGGAGCAAGGCTGGCACCAGGTGGTAGAGGCCTTTCACGTACCATAGCTGCTCTCTAAATAAAAATACTGTGACAGAAAATTATGGCGCTGTATAATTTTGCTTTTCTACCGAAATATTCAGAGGAATCAGGTTTGGGGGTTCTACTTGGGTTACTACCCAAGGTGCGTGGGGAATGTTTGGGAATTTATATTTTTATCCTTTTTTTTGGAGATGGAGTCTCAGTATGTCACCCAGGCTGGAGTGCAGTGGCATGATCTTGGCTCACTGTAACCTCCACCTCCCAGGTTCAAGTGATTCTCCTGCCTCAGCCTCCCGAGTAGCTGGGATTACAGATGCCTGCCACCACACCCGACTAATTTTTTTTTTTGTATTTTTAGTAGCGACGGGGTTTCTCCATGTTGGCTAGGCTGGTCTCAAACTCCTGACCTCAAGTGACCAACACACCTTGGCCTCCCAAAGTGCTGGGATTACAGGTAGTACTTTTTTTTTTTTTTAAGTCAATTTTTATTACTAAAAAAAAACTTTTTTTTTTTTTTTTTTTTTTTTTTTTTTTTTTTTTTTTTTTTTTGAGATAGAGTTTCACTCTGTCTCCCAGGCTGGAGTGCAGTGGCACAATCTGGGCTCACTGCAACCTCCAGCTCCTAGGTTCAAGTGATTCTCCTGCCTCAGCCTCCTGAGTAGATGGGATAACAGGTGTGTGCCACCACACCTGGCTAATTTTTGTATTTTTAGTAAAGACGGGGTTTCACCCTGTTGGCCAAGGTGGTCTCAAACTCCCGACCTCAGGTAATCTGCTGGCCTTGGCCTCCCAGAGTGCTGGGATTACAGGCATGAGCCACCGTGCTTGGCTCACATGAATATTTATTGAAACAACAGTTATCAATTGGTGACAAATTCGGAGACACTGTCAGATAACGGTAATTAGGTGTTTTGTTTTATTGAAAGAAGGGGGCCGGGCACGGTGGCTCATGCCTGTAATCCCAGCACTTTGGGAGGCCGAGGCAGGCTGATTTCTTGAGGCCAGGAGTTCAAGACCAGGTTGGCCAACATGGCAAAACCTCTTCTCTGCTAAAAATATAAAAATTAGCCAGGCGTGGTGGCACACGACTGCTGTCTCAGCTACTCAAGAGGCTGAGGCAGGAGGATTGCTTGAACCCGGGAGGCGGGGGCTGTAGTGAGCCGTGATTGCGCCACTGTACTCCAGCCTGGGCAACAGAGCAAGACTCTATGTCCAAAAAAATAAAAAAATGAGGGTGGTGGTGAAGGTCTACACTGTAGTAGCCAGTGCCAACAAAGTGCTTACCATGTGCTAGGCATTCTTCTGAAATGCTTAATATGTATATTAACTCATTGACTCCCCCATGACATTACCACACTATTACTTCATATCCCTTTTTTCACAGATGTGGAAACGGACATGTTGAGGTTTAGCAGCTTGCTCAAGGCCACTGTGTGAGTGAGTGGCAGAGCCGGGCACTGCCCCGTTTCTCTACCATCTTTTCCTGTAAGTGCTCTCTAGTTTCTCAGTTAAATCGCCTATTGAGTAAAGGAGCAAAAGTCTGTTAAATTGCCGTAATGGACAGTTCACCCAGAAGCATAACTGTTCTGGTGCCATTGGGGTTTGTTCATATCAGTGTGTTCTCATCCATTTTGGTTCATTTATCATTTCATTTAGGTGATTATACTAAGTCACATAGAATGAAATGCTAACCTGTGCTTTCTTTTTATTTTTTGGGATGGGGTCTCACCTAGTCATCCAGGCTGGAGCGTAGTGGCGTGATTATGGCTCACTGCAGCCTTAACCTCCTGGGCTTAAGAGATCCTCCCATCTCAGCCTCTCAAGTAGCTGGGACTACAGGTGCCTGCCACCACATCCAGCTAATTTTTTTTCATTTTTGTAAAGATGGAGTCAGGCTATATTACCCACGCTGGTCTCAAACTCCTGGGCTTAAGTGATCCTCCTGCTTTGGCCTCCTAAAGGGCTGGGATTACAGCCACCATGCCCAGCCTGGACCTGTGTTTTCATTTAGAGGTTCTGTTGCATGGGGGAAATAACACGGCAGGTAACCAAACTTAGTGGTCTCACTGCAGTTGGTAAGACAATTCTCCTGGAACCACCAGAAGAACAGCTTCAGTACTACAGAGTGCAATAGGAGCCACAAAACTTGTGCAAAGGTTTGACTCATGGAACCATTCCCCCAAACAAGGCTCATCCTCTGCAGAGACACTAGGAGGTAAGTATTCAAAGTCTAAAGGGTACGCTTGTGTGGTGTGAATCACTACTTGCTTAATTGAATGTACAAGAGAGAAGTTTTATATAAGGATAAAGGTGGGGGGGACAGGTGTGGTGAAGGCTAGAATAGGAGGGAGTGGGGACTACCTGGGTTATATACCAACAACTCTGAAGCTAAATCATTTATTCCATCTGCAGGCTTGGATCTGGGTTTGGGTTTTTGTTTTTTGTCTTTTGGGTTTTTTTTGTCTGTTGGTTTTGGTTTCATTTTGTTTTGTTTTTTGACAAGTCTTTCCCAATTCTAGGAGATGAGAATAGCAGGGCACAGGATAGACCCCTTTGATCTTAAATAGTGTTTCCAAAGGATGATTGTGGTTCTCACGTGTTTGGCTGAGACTGCATTTAGCATCAAGTGAACTCTGAAAGCTCCTCTCTTCTTCTTGTTTCTGAGAAATGTGAGCACCTTTAAGTATTATTTACATACAAAAAACAAAACATCGGGGCTCTTTGTAAACTTTTTTCAAAAGAAATTGGGATTTGACTTTGTTTTGGGGAGGGAGTTATTTCAATCCGGAGAGTTCATTTTTTTCTCTTTCTAAACGAGGAGTTCCGATTACAATGCGCCTGGGTCATTAAGGTCATCTATCTGGTTTGTGTTCGCTGGCATATGTACTGCGGGCTGTTGAGCCACGCTTTGTGGACACGTGGGATTCATTAAGCCCTCTGTGGTTCCTGTCTCTGAAGTGGCTTTCTAGGGAGGCTCTGCTCTAGAGGGTTTTTCCATTTACAGGTGCAATAAAATTTGTTTTAAATTCTAAAAATTGTGAAGCAGCAAACTTTAGTGCCTTGCCAAAACTTAGAATTCTTGAATTACTGCTGTTGCAGGCAGGGAGGTAACAGCTTAAATTCAAACCTTTTACTCAGAACTATAAATGGTGTCTTCAGATTCTTTTAAAGATGGTGAACATTTCAAATCTTTTTCTTGCATATGTGATCTTTACAAGGAAAACATTCATAGTCAATTTTGTTTAGGTCAGATTGAGCATTTCGAGGCCTTATCAATAAAAGATGCTTGACTGAGCGGTTAAGGGCAACCATAGAAACTGAGGAACATAAAGACCAGCTTTCAGAAAACTTCCATTTTTTTTTTTTTTTTGACAGAGTCTCGCTCTGTCGCCCAGGCTGGAGTGCAGTGGCTCGGTCTTGGCTCACTGCAGCCTGCGCCTCCCAAGCTCAAGCGATTCTCCTGACTCAGCCTCCCAAATAGCTGGGATTACAGGCACCCACCACCACGCCCAGCTAATTTTTGTATTGTTAGTAGAGACAGGGTTTCACCATGTTGGCCAGGCCGGTCTTGAACTGCTAACTTCAGGTGATCCACCCGCCTTGGCCTCCCAAAGTGCTGCGATTACAGAGGTGAGCCACTGTGCCCAGCCATCAGAAAACTTCCAGTTCTATCGCCTTTATCTAGATACAGTTTGTATAGGAGTTTGTGTGTGCTGGGGAAGGAAGTGGGCTTTAAGGAAGATAAGGGTGTAGTGGTGTCAGGGAGGCCAGAAATAATGTCCCCTTTATCATGGAAAGTTATTTGTTATGAAGGTGGTAGTTAGGAAAAGGCAATGTTTAGTATCTGTTGGAAGAGATTTCAAGACAAAATGAGGTTACCACACTATTTCTTCACAGACTGCCTTCGGAACCATGGAAGGTGCTGAATTTTGTTTTTTCGAGATGGATCTTGCTCTGTTACACAGTAGCATGATCATAGCTCACTAAAGCCTCTAGTTTCTAGGCTCAAGCAATCATCCCACCTCAGCCTCAAGTTGCTGGGACTAGAGGGGCATGCCACTATGCCCAGCAAATTTTTTAATTTTTTTGTGGAGATGAGGTCTGGCTATGTTGTCCAGGCTGGTCTCGAACTCCTGGTCTCATGATCTTTCTGTCTTGACCTCTCAAGACATTAGGATTATAGGCGTAAGCCACTGCCCAAGCTGATTTTTTAAAGGCAGATTTTTCTGTTCCCTGACTCTGAAGCTACTTAATCTGGTACTGGCCCCTGAGAATCTGCCATTTTAATAAGTGCCCCATATTTTTTCAAATGCCGACTGCAAATCCTAGAGCTCTACAGAGAGTTTCTGGGGCTGAAGGGATACATCATTGTGCACAGAGTATTTCCCTCATACCCCTTGTTTTGAAATTTTAAATAAATTACTTCCAAATTGAGAGTAATGACTAGCCTGCAAAGAGGCTTTCTGACCTGCCTCACTTAGCCCTGGAAAGGACAATTCTATATACCCTGTTCCCCTGGACCATGGCTAATTGGATCTTAGACCTCCGCTGAAAGGCCATTGATCAACTAGATTTTCTCAATATTTTATTTATTTATTTATTTAGAGACAGAGTCTCGCTCTGTTGCCCAGGCTGGTGTGCAGTGGCGTGATCTTGGCTCATTACAGCTCCACCTCCACCTCCCGAGTTCAAGTGATTCTTGTCCCTTACCCTCCCAATTAGCTGAGATTACAGGTGCCCACCACGACGCCTGGCAGATTTTTTTTTTTTTTTTTTTTTTTTTTAGTAGGCATGGCGTTTCGCCATGTTGGCCAGCCTGGTCTCAAACTCCTGGCCTCAGGTGATCTGCTCGCCTCGGCCTCGCAAAGTGCTGGGGTTACATGTGTGAGCCACCATGCCCGGCCATAGGGAAACTTGTGGCCAGCTACTTGGGAGACTGAGACAGGAGAATCTCTTGAACCCAAGAGGCAGAGGTTGCAGTGAGCCGAGATTTCGTCACTGTACTCCAGCCTGGGTGACAGAGTGGGACTCCCTCTCAAAAAAAAAAAAGTAATAATTACTCTTATTACTCTTATTCTGTTTTCTCTCTCTCTCTACATATATGTATGTATGTATGTAGGTATGTATGTATGTAGTGACCTCTATTACTTATCGGCTAGCTTCAAAGAAGCTTGCCAAATGACAAGTGCTGATATTGCTGCTGCTACCAACTTCATAGGTCTTTCGGGAATTTACTATTTACAAGTGTCTGCAGTATGAAGCTTTAATGCATATGATCTATAATATTCTGACCTAACATTTAAGCTTCCACATTATTGGAAACACAGGTCTACATGTGGTCCTTCTTTCCCTCTTTCCCTCCCTCCTTTCTATCTTATTTAATGTCCTTGTATCCTGTGATATCTGTACTCTGTTGCCCAGGCTGGAGTGCAGTGACGCAATCTCGGCTCACTGCAAGCTCTGCCTCCTGGGTTCACGCCATTCTCCTGCCTCAGCCTCCTGAGTAGCTGGGACTACAGGCGCCCACCACCACGCCCAGCTAATTTTTTTGTATTTTTTTTAGTAGAGACGGTTTCACCATGTTAGCCAGGATGGTCTCGATCTCCTGACTTTGTGATCTGCCCGCCTCGGCCTCCCAAAATGCGGGGATTACAGGCGTGAGCCACCGCCCGGGCCTATTTATTTTTTAATTGAGATGGAATTTCGCTCTTTTTGCCCAGGCTGGAGTGCAATGGCACCATCTCGGCTCATTGCAACCTCCGCCTCCTGGGTTCAGGTGATTCTCCTGCCTCAGCCTCCCAAGTAGCTGGGATTACAGGCATACGTCACCACGCCTGGCTAATTCTGTATTTTTAGTAGAGACGGGGATTTCTCCATGTTGGTCAGGCTGATCTCGAACTCCCGACCTCAGGTGATCTGCCCGCCTCGGCCTCCCAAAGTACTGGGATTACAGGCATGAGCCACCGCACCTGGCCGTTTTTTTTTTTTTTTTTTTTTTCAAGTCCGCACTGCCTGGTCCCATGACCCACCCCCTAGAACTGGGTAGATTATGATGAGTGAGAACATCATGAACTCTGTTATGAAAATCAGAGTCCATGTGTAGTATAAACTGTTAAGTGTCATAGAGATAAAATTCAGTGTACTATGAGTGTATAATTTAGGAGGACAGAGAAGGTGTCCTTGAGAAAGTGATTTAGAGCTGAGATCTTGAGGAGGAGGAGGAGGGGTTACCTAGAATAACTTATATGAACATGTTCTGCATGGTGGGGACTGGTGTCTGAGGTCTTTCTTTTTGACAGTGTGTTTTATCAGGATTACTCTTGCTGGTTCCCCGCCCCCCCCCCCCATGGCAAAAACCTCAATTACTTTTGTACCAACCTATAATATTATAAGCAAAGAACTTTAGGCCTAAATAATTCTCCTCACGTTAAGAATTCATCTTTGGCAAGGGTGGAGTTAAAATTAACAATGGCATGCCGGGCGCCGTGGCTCCTGCCTGTAATCCCAGCACTTTGGGAGGCTGAGGCGGGAGGATCACCTGAGGTCAGGAGTTCTAGACCAGCCTGGCCAACATGCACCTAGCTGGGCACAGTAGTGCCCAGCTCTCAACTACTTGGGAGACTGAGGCAGGAGAATTGCTTGAACCAGGGAGATGGAGGTTGCTGTGAGCCGAGATCGCATCACTGCATTCCAGCCTGGGTGACAGAATAGGACTCTGTCCCCTCCGCCCTCTCCCCAAAAAATTTTACAATGGCAATTGCTCTGGCTCAAATGTATTTTTTCCCCTTGTAAAATGGAGAGGACATTACTTGTTTGCCTACCTCACAGGGCTGCTGTGAGGACCAAATAAGATCGGGAATGTGCAAGTATCTTGTGCATTGTAATTCCTGGTGTAGTGTGAGATGGTATTATTTTCCAACTATTTGTGCCTACAGTAATGTGGCTGTTTCACTTCTGGGCCAATGATAGATGCTTATCTATCATTCTAGAGGCATCCTAGGTGCCAGTTTCCAAGATGGACATTTTTCCAAGCAGAAAGGGTTTTGTTTTGTTTTCTTTTCTCTTAAAAATTCATGGCCGGACGTGGTGGCTCACGCCTGTGATCCCAGCACTTTGGGAGGCCAAGGTGGGTGGATCGCCTGAGGTCAGGAGTTTGAGACCAGCCTGGCCAACATAGTGAAACCCTGTCTCTACTAAAAAAAATAGAAAAATAGCTGGGCGTGGTGGCAGGTACCTGTAATCCCAGCTACTCGGGAAGCTGAGGCAGGAGAATCGCTTGAACCTGGGAGGCGGAGGTTGCAGTGAGCCAAGATTGCGCCATTGGACTCCAGCCTGGGCAACAAGAGCGAAACTCCGTCTCAAAAAAAATAAAAAATAAAAAATTCATGCTAAGGGAAGGAAATAGAGTTAAAAGCAAAACATTCAAGATTCTTAGGGTGATTGGTAGGCCAGATCGTTTAGTGCCTTGCCTTGTGCTCCTTAAAAATACAGTCACAAAGTGTTCTTTCTTCCTTGACAAGATAGAGCCCAAATGCTCAGAGCAGCTGGGACCGGGGATGCCCAGGTTTTCATATCAACGTAAGGCACAGAGTGATGTTGCATGATCCAGACGGCTGTGTGTCGGTGCAGTCGGGGGCCTTGACTTTTGTTTCTAGTCCATGTTTTTATGCATGTAAATTCTCCCCTAGATAGTAATCTCCTTGGAGACTGGACCATATCTTCAGTTCACTTTGCATCTCTCCTAGCCTCAGGGCACAGCATTTGTGGGACTAAACATTTCATAGACATGTCTGGAAACAGCCAGTTGGGCAGCTTTGAGATGGGAAGGTAGCCCTCTACAGAGAGACCCGGAGCTGCAGCTTTCTGCCGCTCCTTATCAGCCAGTGTTCACCTTTGGCTGAACTCTTAAACAGGACCTTCGTTGGCATTACAGGAAGGAGAGGGGCCAGGATGGTTGCAGGCCAGAGTGTTGTTATCCCCTGCTGTGCAGAGGACCAGACGTGGCATCATGGGCTTCATCCTCTGTGGGAGCATTGATGGGCATTGAGCTTTAGGCTGAAGCCTGCCCTGATAGATGACAAAGTGAGTAGTCACTTGCTCCAGACTGCTGGAAAGAACCCGAGTTGTCGTGTTGATCTCAGACCTAATTAGTGTGCTGCTCACCTAATCTGGGAGACGCTGGGTAAAAGGGACTGGGAGGAAATGTACACGAAGCAGCCCCTTTCTTAGGGACTTAAGTGGGAACAGAATCAATTGTGCATCTGAGCTACTTTCCCATCATTGGGTGGAGGAAGGGAGAAGTGACCGATGGTCTTGATTTGGACAACAGGTGCCTTGGAAACCCAGCCAGAATCTTGGCGTGCTGCAGCTGCTGAGGGGCCGCTCTCCCAAGCTGCAACTCTCCCTTGCACCAGCTTTTGGGAGTTACAAAGACCAACTAGAGAGAAGACTTTGGACTCATGACTGGAGCCTGCCAGCCAAGAGTCCATTAAAATATTTTCCAACATGTGCTGAGAACATTTTAGCAACCATTCCAACAAAGAAGCTTCCACTTGGTTTTAGTAACAATAGCTAGGAACCAGTGCTTATTTCTATTATTTCAGTATGTAATGTACATATTTTCCCCCACTTTGGAGACAATCTGAGCCTCTACCGCTGGACAGCTCTGCTCTACCCTGTAGTAAAAAGGGCTCCCTGCTCGATGCACTGGAAGCCGATACCATGATACTGGGTTTTTTGTTGTTTTTGAGAAAAGCTTTATATTATATATAAGTCGACTCACAAGGAGATAGGAGTGGAGTGTCAAGCTCAAATATTTCTCCCTGTGCTGTCTTTAAGGCAGGTAGTAATTTTATTAGAAAAGATTAGACAGGCATGCTGGAGCATGCCTGTAGCATGCCTGTAGTCCCAGCTGCTTGGGAGGCTGAGGCAGGAGGATCATTTGAGCACAGGTGGCATTGCACTCCAGCCTAAGTGACAGACTGAGACCCTGTCTCCAAAAAAAAAAGAAAAAAAAGATTTAGGCCGGGCACCATGGCTCATGCATCTAATCCAAGCACTTTGGGAGACTGAGGTGGGAGGATCACTTGAGGCCAGGAGTTCAAGGACAGCATGGGAAAACATAGTGAGATCCCATTCCATTTCTACAAAAAAATTTTAAAAATTAGCTGGGTGTGGTGCCACGTGCCTGTGTCCCAGCTACTCGGGAGGCTAAGGCAGGAGGATTGCTTGAGGCTGGGTGGTTGAGGCTGCAGTGAACCATGATCACAATACTGTACTCCAGTCTAGGCAACATAGCAAGCCCATGTCTCAAACCACCCCTGCAAAACCCCCAAAACAGAGAGACCAATCTCTATAAAAAAAAGGAGTTTGGGGGTGGATACTGGGATTAGCAGGTGCTTGGTGGAAGGAAAAGGGAAGTCTGGAAAGTCCATGGGTGCATGTAGTTATTTCTTTATGCAAACTCATGGGTCAAAGGTGCAAATTTGGGGAGTTCGTGTGAAATATGCAGTGGAAATTCAGGCTGTGACGTCAGCAGACTCATTCTACGCAAAATCTAGTTAGCTAGTTTTCTTTTAAAATCTGCTATCCTGTAAATTCAAGAATTTTTGTTACTGTTTTTTAATCCTTTGGGGGCACAGTTTTAATTTTAGCTTTTTATTTTTATTTATTTATTGTTTTTGAGATGGAGTTTCACTCTTGTTGCTCAGGCTAGAGCGCAGTGGTGCGATCTTGGCTCACTACAACCTCCACCTCCTGGGTTCAAGCGATTCTCCTGCCTCAGCTTCCTGAGTAGCTGGGATTACAGGTACCTGCCAGCACGCCCGGCTAATTTTTGTATTTTTAGTAGAGACGGGGTTTCGCCATGTTGCCCAGGCTGGTCTCGAACTCCTGACCTCAGGTGATCCACCTGCCTTGGCCTCCCAAAGAGCTGGTATTACAGGCATGAGCCACCATGCCCAGCCAGTTTTAGTTTTTTAGCAAGTTCTTTTCTTATCTGCTATCCTGTAAGCCCAAGAATTTAGTCATTTTTCTTTAACTTTTTGGGGCACGGTTTCACTACAGGTACCTACAGTTGGGTATTGGGTGGGTGCAAAAGTAATCGCGATTTTTTGTCATTGGCAAAACTTTTGCACCCGCCTAATAGATTTGGCAAAAAGGCTGGCCCAGTTTCTCTCAGTAAACCAGCTTTGGTCATTGTATTAGTTATATATTGCTGCGTATCAAGTTGCTCCCAAACCAGCAGCTTACAACAGCATTAAACATTTTTTAGGCTGGGCGCAGTGGCTCACGCCTGTAATCCCAGGACTTTGGGAGGCCGAGGCAGGCAGATCACCTGATGTCAGTAGTTCAAGACCAACCTCAACATGGAGAAACCCCATCTCTACTAAAAATACAAAATTAGCCAGGCGTGGTGGTGCATGCCTGTAATCCCAGATACTTGGGAGGCTGAGGCAGGAGGATTGCTTGAACCTGGGAGGCAGAGGTTGTGGTGAGCCGAGATCGTGCCATTGCACTCCAGCTTGGGCAACAAGAGCGAACTCCATATCAAAAAAAAAAAAAAAAAAAGCAAACAAACAAAAAACATTTTTTAGATCACGTTATTATATTCTGTGGGTCAGTCGTCTAGTAGCAGCTTAGCTTGATGGTCCTTGCTTGGTCTCTCACGAGGCTGCAGTTATGATGGCTAGGGCTGCAGTCATCTGAAGTCTTGACTGGGGCTTGGAGGATCTGCTTCCAAGGTGGCTCTCTCACATGCCTGGCAAGTTGGGGCTGGTTGTTTTCAAGAAGCTTCAGATCCTCACCACGTGGACCTCACCAAAGATCTACTTTGGTGTCATTGATATGGCAGTAGTTTTCTCCCAGAGTTATCCAAGAGAGAACAAGGCAGAAGTGGCCATGTCTTTTAGGACCTAGTCGTGGAAGTCACACAGCATCACAGGTGCCCTATTATACTGGTCACATGGACCAACCCTGATGCATTGTGGGAGGAAACTGCACAAGGATAATTAGGCGCCATCTTGGAGGCTGGCTACCACAGCCATGCTGGAAACAGTTAAATGAGGCATACAGAGAGGAGCCCTCTTTTTACTTGTTTTCTGCCAGCAAGGCTATATAGTGTAGGACGAGAAGACACTTGAATGGCAGTGGCACCTTCTCATCTTAGTCTGAAACCATTGTTTCCCTGTAAGTACAGGTATGAGAGACAAGTTCTCTTTTCAGTCTACATAATAATGTCCTGGAGGAATAGAATAATTCCCTTTTATAACTAAGCTCACCACCAGGCAGAGTAGGCACTCACATATATAATGATGTGGGGACACAGCCTCACAGATCATGGTGACAGCAGAGTTAATGGAAAGATGGGTTTGAAACCACATCTTTGAAATTCTGACTCTTCTTTGACGAATTAGCTTTGTGAGTTTGCATAAATTAAGCTGAGGGAAATAAATCTATCTTACGGCGCTGTTTTTATCCTCCCAAAATGATAATTACAAGCATCTTTATATCTCTCCATCCTTTGAGAACCTATCGTCATCAGTTAGAGGTGCAGGTTACGATGACATATATGGATATCAGTCTCACCAGCAGGTGGTCATGAAATCTTCCTCTCAAAGACTAAGATTTAGAACTGTTAAGGCTGGGCGCAGTGGCTCACGCCTGTACTCCCAGCACTTTGGGAGGCCGAGGCAGGCGGATCACGAGGTCAGGAGTTGGAGACCATCCTGGCCAACATGGTGAAACCCTGTCTCTACCAAAAATACAAAAATTAGCCTGGCGTGGTGGCAGCTACTCGGGAGGCTGAGGCAGGAGAATCGCTCGAACCCGGGAGGCGGAGGTTGCAGTGAGCCGAGATTGCGCCATTGCAATCCAGCCTGGGCAACAGAGCAAGACTCCGTCTCAAAAAAAAAAAAAAAAAAAAAAAAAAAAAAAAAAAAAAAAGATTTAGAACTGTCATCTACTCTACCATATTCCAGGAGCTAGCTCCCATGTCCCACATCTAAATCTTGTCTTATTCAGTGATTCTAGGCCATCAGTAGACATCTCAGCACAATGCTTTTAGCTTGTATCCTTTGGGCTCTCTGGTTGTCAGCCTCAACAGACTTTCGTGGACACATATGACCAGCCCTTTATATCCACTGGTGGTGGCTGGGTGCAGTGGTTCATGCCCATTATCCCAGCACTTTGGGAGGCCAAGGCAGGTGGCTCTCTTGAGCCCAGGAGTTCAAGACCAGCCTGGGCAACATGGCAAAACCCCGTCTCTATAAGAAATACAAAAATTAGCTGGGCACAGTGGTGTGTGCCTATAGTCTCAGCTACTTGGGAGGCTGAGATGGGAGGATCAGTTGAGCCTGGGAGACAGAGGTTGTGGTGTGCCAAGATAGGGCCACTGCATCCAGCCTGGGCAACAGAGCGAGACCCTGTCTCAAAAAATAAAAATAAATCCACTGGTGGTAGAGGAAGATGAAACAAACCTACTTCTGTAGGTAATTTGGTTCTACAGGGCAGGGTCCAGTTTCAGTGGGAATAGCTGGGATAAGTTAAAAAAAAAAAGGATCTAATGGAGTCTGTATTTATCTTCACTCCGAGTCTATGCAAGTGAAGATTCTCTTCCTCCTTGTTGATGGCTTGACTGTGATGTAATCAAATTTCCAATGTTTAGGATGGTAATTTAGTGACTTTACGGATGCTCTGTATCATCTTGCGTTTCTATTAGTATTTGGCCAGTGATCACAGGGGCTCTCCTTTCTCTTCCACCTTTCTCTAGTATTTAGACAAAGGCCAGACCAGGTAGCTCTCAAAACTAAATCTGACCCAATGCTTAACCTTGTTATCCTTTCCCTTTTCATCACTTTGACTTGATGTCTTGTCTTGAAAATATGGAAGGCCAGCACCCACTTCTCTTTCTCATGTTTCTTTTGGCCTTAGGTCCCAGGTTAAAAAAAAAAAAAAAATCTCACTTAAGCATTTAGGTCTGCAATTGCTATTCTTGGCCTGATCTAGCATTCTAGCCCTTCTGGAGGGGGAAGAAACATCCAGCCAGGTGATCCCCTGCTACTGAACAGCTGACAGCTGTTGGGAGAGGCAATCCACTATGAACGGCAGGCATCCTTGCACCTCCTTGCTGGATATGCCAAGAACGCAAGGTCCTGACCATTTTTTTGAGATAGAGTTCCACTCTTGTAACCCAGGCTGAAGTGCAGTGGCGCAGTCTTGGCTCACTGCAACCTCCGCCTCCCGGGTTCAAGCAGTTCTCCTGCCTCAGCCTCCCAAGTAGCTGGAATTATAGGCGCCTATCACTGTGCCCGGCTAATTTTTGTACTTTTAGTAGAGATGAGGTTTCACCATGTTGGCCAGGCTGACCACTTTTTATGCTGGCCGTCCCTCAGGGTTGTCTGTAGTGAGCAGTTTGAGGGATAAGTTAACGTCTTCTTCTGGAACAAAGAGCAGCCTCGCTTAGTGCTTGCTGTAAAACAGCAGGCTCAGCTGGGTGCAGTGGCTCACACCTGTAATCCCAGCACTTTAGGAGGCCCAGGCAGGCGGATCACCTGAGGTCAGGAGTTTGAGACCAGCCTGGCCAACATGGCAAAACCCCGTCTTTACTAAAATACAAAAAAGCCAGGCATGGTGGTGTGTGCCTGTAATCCCAGCTACTCAGGAGGCTGAAGCACGAGAATCGCTTGAACCCGGGAGGCGGATGTTGCAGTGAGCCAAGATTGTGCCACTGCACTCCAGCCTGGACGAAGCCTCCCCAAGCCTAATGTTCTTTTCCTGTAACAAAACCCACTGCATGTGCAGGCCATCCCTCTGGGCCCTTTGCATCGTGTGAACTGACAGGCTCTTACTGCTTGCTGTGCTGTACTACAGTCCTTTGTCTTTACCCCAGGAATCTCATAACAGACCTACTTAATTAGCTTGCAAGAAGGGTACAAATCCCAGACCCTAATAAATAACCTTAAAATTGTGATATACCCAAATTCCCTATTTTTCATTTTTACAATTTAAATATTTTTTATAGCGACAGTCTCGCTATGTTGCCCAGGCTGGTCTTCCAACTCCAGAGCTCGAGTGATCCTCCTGCCACGGCCTCTTAAAATGCTGAGATTAAAGGTGTGAACCATTGCCCCTGGCCCAAATCACCTGTTTTTCTGATAGTAATCTGGCAATTTTAAGAGTGTCTAACATTGTTTTCTATGTGGTCTTCAGAATTGCTAAGATATGAGGCAACCTATAAGCTCTGGAGTTGGCAAATTATGACCTACTTGTTTTTGAAAATAAAATTGCATTGGAACACAGCCACACACTTATCCATTGTCTATGGCTACTTTTGTGTTATAACAGCAGAAGTAAATAGCTGTGACAGTGAACACATGGCCTGGCAGCCTAAAATACTGGCCGTCTATCCCTTTAAGAAGTTTGTTGACCCCATAAGAAGTCATTTCTCATCTAGAGCAATGGATCACATTGCAAAACACCTTTGAAGGCGAGCTTAGTCTGTCTGAAAGCCAGCCAAGATAACACTTTTTCTCCAAAGCTGTAAATACATAAAGATTTATCAGGAAATATTTTATATATGGTGCTTCATTCAGGGGTTATCAGTAGGGGCCACGTATGTAAGAGCTATACAGGTAGAGACTATAGGATCTGACTAGAAAGCCCATTTCCAGTACTAGGTGAGTGATTAAAACAAACTGCATCAGAAGAAAGCATCTTGTCAAAATTACTACTTGTGAACTAAAACAAAGGACACATTCCCACTAGAACAGAAATAAATTTTAATTCATTGAAAAGTGCAGCAGTGAACAGGGTCCTTTTGAAGGGCACTTTCTAAGTCAAATGACTGAGATGACACAGAGCAAGGGCAGAATAGGAACAGAGGATGCAAACACAGGAAGTTACAAAATTCAGTGGGAACTAAGTGGTGATAAAACTCAAGAACCCAACTCTACCCATCTAATTCCACTGGTGGATCAGTTGAATTAACTTTTGCTTTCTTTAGTATGAATCCTGGGACAACTTTCCTTTAAAAAAGCACTAAACCTTAGTTTAGACACTTAATAAGTTTAAGAACACTTCTCATAGAATAAGGTAAAACTTCCATGGCTATCATTACTATTTTGTACAAGAGCCCTAGTGTTGTCAATTAAAATGTGTTTGCAGGCCGGGTACGGTGGCTCACACCTGTAATCCCAGCACTTTGGGAGGCCAAGAAAGGTGGATCACCTGAGGTCAGGAGTTCAATCAGCCTGGCCAACATGGTGAAACCCCTTCTTTACTAAAATTAAAAAATCAGCCAGGCGGGGTGGCAGGCGCTTGTAATCTCAGCTACTTGGGAAGCTGAGGCAGGAGAATTGCTGGAACCCAGGAGGTGGAAGTTGCAGTGAACTGAGATCACGCCACTGCACTCCAGCCCGGGTGACAACAGCGAGACTTCATCTCAAAAAAACAAAGTGTTTGCAACAGCACCATTTGTCAAATTCAAAGATGCTCAAAAGGTGTTCCCTACTTTGCATGACAGGGAGAGCTTTGTAACAGGAAATTGTATAAGGCAAACTCTCTATTCATTCCTAAGGCCTCTGTTCATTCCTAATGTTTACATGGTTCTCTACTCTGAAGGGCACCAACATGGACCTCACCTTCTTAACGTGGAAAATCAAAATCTAAATGAATACAATGAAAAGGAGGCAGCAAGCTTCTTGCAGTGGGTCCCTTAAACATTATGAAAACATCAGTGCATTGTGTAGTCTGTTACGCTATAAACTGAGGTCTCTTTATGAAAGATTATTTTAGCACAAATTCAGAATGAAGCCAGTCCAAGAAAAAAAGAATTGGAAGCTATTTGAAGGTTAGATAGGAAATATACCAAAAATAGAAGAGCGTAGAGAGGGCCGCACCACATCCTACCACGCAAGCACACCCACTGAACTGAGTAAGAGCGGCGTGGCTGAGGTGCCGTCAGCAGCTGACTATGTCACTCTTATGAGTTCTGCTCAGGAACCAGCATAAAACTGAATAATATGACATCACAGTCCAAGACCTGGTAAGAGTTGGTTTCTTTTTATTTGGAAATAACTATGGTCAACTTTCATTAATGTGGAAGTTGACTGATAATGTTAAGAATCAAAGTGAAAAAGAAAGCCGATACCCATATTCAACAATGCTTTCAGTTACAACATTTTTTGAATTTCCTTCTCTAAGACATTCACAGCAGAGGTGTCCATTTCACTTGCCTGTTTCACCTCTAGATACCACCACAGTTGCTGGGATCATGTGAGGTAAAGGAATAAATCCAATGACTGTTAGCCCAACAAGACTATCTGCAATTCTGATAGAAAAGCTACTTTCAGCCATGTCTTACAAAGTGCTTAAAGCTGGACAGAAGACTTTAAATAAAGCTAAAATCACTTATTGCCTGAGTTGAACAAGTTACAAACCACAGCTCTTCCTCCTCCCCTGCTGTCTCACCACCAATTAGCCTTCTTGTGAGGACAACATTAGAAACGGAACTGGTTTTTGAGCCAAGAAACACAAAAATTTAGGTGTTCTTGGCCAAGCATGGTGGCTCATGCCTGTAATCCCAGTACTATGGGAGGCCGAGGTGGGTGGATCACAAGGTCAGGAGTTCACGACCAGCCTGGCCAAGATGGTGAAACTCCGTCTCTACTAAAAATACAAAAAATTAGCTGGGCATGGTGGTGCGTGCCTATAATCCCAGCTACTCAGGAGGCTGAGGCAGGAGAATCGCTTGAACCCAGGAGGCAAAGGTTGCAGTGAGATGAGATCATGCCATTGCACTCCAGCCTGGGTGACATAGTGAGACTCTGTCCCCCCTTCTCAAAAATAAAAACATTTAGGTGTTCTCAACAGTGAAGAAACCTGAATAGATTTGATTTTGACAGGGGAATACTGATAATGATACAAGACTCCAAAACTCAGGAAGAACCCATCTAAAAGGGAAGAAGGTAGGGTAAAGTAGTTGATACTTTGCATCAACTGTAAGAAAATTTTCCGTCTTAAATGAAGAGAATGACAGAAAAATGCAGATCGAGCCAACGACTTCATGCATGGAACTGAAATTCAAGCTCCCTGCTGGACAGGCACTTCCTTCCTTTATCCCCGGTACAGCCCTTCCACTTGTCTGTTCAAGAGCCCTGTCTTCAGAAGGCCCTCAGAAGAGACAAACTTCACCAACTCTTGGCAGTTCTTCACTGCTGATGTTCCTAAGCCACTTCATTTTTCAGATCTCAGAGGGGAGTCTCAAGAGAAGGGACCTTGCCTCAATCTTTCCACTGTTAACTGGCACTCGCTGTGGTTGGCAGCCACTGGAAAGTAGATGACTATCACCTTCAAGAGCTACCTGGAATTGGCCTTTATCACAAGCTTACTGCTCTATTTCAGTGCAGCACCAGCCTAGAATTCACAAAAACATGAACAGAGCTTGGGTGACGTGTTTTGAATTTGCAACCTTACCACACTTTGATGAACATCATAAAAAAATGTATCTCTACTTATCAATCAACAGTGGTACTTGTTCTTACTCAGATGATTCAGCTCTGATGGTTACTCTTCAAGCCATGTGATGTTAGTATTTTTGATAGTGAAGTGCTCAATCTGAAATGCTACACAGGTCCTCTGATTTTAGGTCAAGCTTATATATCAAAAGGTGTGTGTGTGTGTGTGTGTGTGTGTGTGTCCCCTAAAGTACTGCCACTTATCTGAATGGGTTTACAAATTCAGACTCTAACCACATGAGGAATAATCAAGAACTGTGGCCCCAGGAGAAAAAGAATACAGTGAGAACAAAGACCTCAGGAGTGTCCTTGTCAGCTGAAGGAAGAGACCAGAGACAGCCACTCCTGACACATGGGCAGAGTTCACAGTTTAACACATTGCACGAGGAAGTCAGCTGACTGGGTTGCTTTTTCAAACAGGACTTAAAGCCAGCCCAGAAACTCTTCCAGGTGTGGTCTTGAAGACTAGCTACAGACACCTACTACAATCACTTCATCAGAAAGAGGCGTGCAGGGATCCATCTGCAGAGGCTGTGTGAGGTCGCTACAGAAGATGTTTGGAAAATCTTCGAGTCCTGACACTGCCGCGATTGCTGAACATGAGACGGGGGTCAAACCTGTATCTGGGGATGAAAAACCAAATGTAACATTAGCTCTCACTAGCTTCTCACTCAGAATATTATTCAGTGGAAAGGATAGCAGGAAGGGGTGTAAAAGAAACAAATCACCAGAAGGGACTCTAGTGAGAAAGTCTATGGTACAAAACATGAGCCCTCAACAGTTCCAAACATTTCCATCACCAGTCAGCACACACAAAGTTACACAGTGCAAGTCAAGAGGAGAAAAACAAGTAGGTTAATCTTGAAAGGTGTCAGAAGGCAGCAAGATTTGAGATTTTTTTTCTTTTGAGGGAGTAGGGGTGGATCAACTGTTACATTATTACAGTGCTTGTGTTCAAGTCACCCTTATTTTATTTAATAATGGCTCCAAACCACAAGAGTAGTGGTGCTGCCAATTCAGAAATGCCACAGAGAAGCCATAAAGTGCTTCCTTTAAGTGAAAAAGTGAACGCTCTTGACTTAATAAGGAAAGAAAAAATCGTACAGCAAGACTGCTAAGACCATAAGCATGAGTCATTTCTGGTGGGGGGCTGGCAGGGGGACACAGTCAGTCTGTCGCCCAGGCTGGAGTGCAGTGGCACAATCTCAGCTCACTGCAACCTCCACCTCTCGGGCTCAAGTGATTCTCCTGTCTTAGCCTCCAGAGTAGCTGGGAACACTGGCGTGTGCCACCACACCTGGCTAATTTTTTTTTTTTTTTTTTGTAGAGACAGAGTTTCACCATGTTGCCCAGGCTGGTCTAGAACTCCTGGGCTCATGTGATCTGTCCACCTTGGTCTCCCGAAGTGCTGGGATTACAAACGTGAGCCACCGTGCCCGGCCAGGAATGAATCTTCTATCTGTGAAATTATGAAGAAGGAAAAACGAATTCTAGTTTTGCTGCCACACCTTAAACTGCAAAAGTTAGGGCCACACTGCATGACAAAAGCTTAGTTAAGATGGAAACGGCATAAAATTTGTGGGTAGAAGACATGAACGGAAACATCTTCCGACTGATGACAACTGGGACTGGCACTATCCTTGGGGCTTCACGCATCCACTGTGGGTTCTGGAATAGATCCTCTGTGGATAAGGGGGGACTACTGCATTTTAGAACTGCAATTGACCAATATTTTTTGTAAAGGGCCAGATAATAAATATTTTAGGGTATGGGAGCCATACAGTCTCTGTCCCAACCATTCTCCTTTGCTGCTGAAGCACACAAGCAGCCAAAACCAGGTAAAGCAATGTGTGAGGCTGTGTTCCAGCAGGTGGGGCTAGATCGGGCTCACAGGATCTGGTCTGATGACCCCATTTTGGAGGACTCAACGGGCCCAAATGTTTGATAGGAAAGTAATAATCATGGCTAAGGAATTTAAAACAGAAAATCAGGTTAAGTTTAAGTAGTTCAGGCTAACATCAGCAAAGCCAGCATCTAGAACTTTAGTTATAAGCTTCTAAAATGTGAGGAAGACAATTTGTTGCAGTTAAAAACCAAACAAAATTTGCTTAGGAAATAATGTATTCACTTCCTTACAGGGTGACCCTTGGGCAAATCACAACTGCAAGCTCAGTTTCCTCATTTGAAATTTACCCGTTTGGGCTCTAAGGGCTGTGTGGAAATTCTATGAATTCTAACACTTAGAGCCAGACGTTCAGAAGAAACAGACAGCTGGCTCCATCTACCTTGCACTGGCCAACCAGATGCCAGCCTGGCAGGTCCATGTCCTAGCAGTGGTGTGGTCAGGGACTGTTTGGCCACACATCATAATCCAAGAGGTCCAGTCCCTTGACCCTCCATTTAAGATTTAATCAGATGCTGGCTTTAAGTTCCCAGAGTCAGCCAGAGAGTATATGGTTAAAAAACATTAACTGCTATCGACATCTAACTTAATTTGGTTTCGAGCTAAGTAACTGTTGGAAATTGCAAAGTCAGTACATGTAAACTGGAAGTCTTGTGCTTTTATTTTAGGGACTGGACTTCCTATTTCAGGTAACTGGTACCAAGCTAGGATCTATTTCACTAACTTGGAGGAAAGACCAAAGGAAAGACCAATGGTCAAAATTCTTGACCATTCTTATTGTACTAATGGGATTATCCATATAAAAAGTTATTTCATTTAAGTGATATAAAATAATAAATATTATCTTTTTATATTGTTACCTGGCTTTAATTTACTGGTGTCCATGCCACTTTGGCACTATATACATTATTTAAAAGCAAACAATGAACAGTCTATCACTGAGTTTTTCTACTCATTCACATTCATTTGTCTCTAATTTGGACTAAAGATAAAATTTAATACAAAGATGGCTAAAAAATTAAGTGATAACTTTCCATCAACTTAGGACATCATTCTTCCCTCTCCTACAGTCTGAAGGTAAGAACTAAAATATTCCTTTCCCAGTGGAAGTTTGATTTTTAAACTTCATGATCTTCAAGCAAAAGATAAATGACAAGCTTCCTGCCACCAGCAGCTCAAATGCATGGTGTACTGACACCCACTGTTACTGCTGAAAAGTTACTAAGAAGGACCATGTGGGGAACAAATCTGACTTAGCAGGTGGTAGCTAAACATCCTTCATACCTTCATATCGTGCAGTGGGCTTACATATTTCAACATCTGAGTTTACACCTTCTATTTTCATTGTGTGTTTAATATATTAAATTCACCAGCAAACATTCAAGTTTCTGTAGTAGGGGTTTCTGAGAAAGGAAACGAAGGGATATACTCTTGGAAGCTCTAGGGAGCACGGCAGCAGCTTACTTAAAAGAAGCCCCAAGTGTCACCAATGCAAACAAGTGGTACCATGACAATAATCACAGCAGGAAAATAAGAAGAGCCCCATGTTTGGTGGGGAGCAGGGCTGTACCTCTGGCTAAAGTACCAACTGGCAGTGGAGAACAAAAGTTTCAAAAGCTTGATTTTCCCAGCACAACGGGCTGATGCACTAAGAACACAGTATTCCCTCTAAAGCAGAAGAATCATCATCTCACAGCAAAAAGGGCTCCCTTTGCCTTCAAGAACAGCATGGCTACTCGAAAAAACTTGGCCAAGTAAATGAACGGAAAGGAAACTTACCCAGGGTCAAAAACCCCTGGAGTGCGACAGGTTGGCCCAGAACAGGACTGTAACATCATTAACCGATAGTTCATCTTTCCTAAAAGCTCTGGGTCTATGCTTTTAGCAATGTTAGTGATCTGGTCTGGGTCTGCAGTCAGATTATAGACTTCTACAAACACCTAGAGGACACGAAAGAATGGAGGAAAGAAAAGAGCAAAAGTTAGCCGTGAAGAAATACTCTTAACGTGACTTATTCCTAAATGGGAAGGGAGGAGGTAAATAAAAAAAAATCAAGGCCCTGGAGACTCTCAATCTGGTCTCAAGATCCTCAAAGAGCTCACTGCTTCCTTGAGACGAGCGAGCATCTGTTCTGGGGGTTCAGTTGCTTCGGGTCTCCAGCCACATGCTAAAAAGGGGCCCCTGCATACCCTGTGCCTTCAGGCAGAGGCAAGAGGGGGTATGTGGAAGAAATACATTATCTTCTGTAATTAGAACAGAAAGCAGGAGCCTCCAATGGCAAGGTCTCAGAAACAAGACTTGGCAATAAAGTTACTAAAGTGACAGCGAACATTTAAAGGTGATTTTTGCCCTAGAACTGTGAAGTTCAAATGAGAATGGATATGAAAGTACTCTTGCCTGTGTTATACAAATGTTAAGTTTTCCTATTATAAAAACTGTGGATATATTGGGGAAGGACACAATACTAATTATTATTTCTAAAATAAGACAGGTCTAATGCAGTACTTTTCCCTCTATAATCTGTATGCTGTTCTCCAAATTGGAGTCAAATGTTAGGCTAGAAAGATGGTGGGTAATTTTGCCTATAATGGCTTCAGGTAGCTGCCCTCACTCACACTATCACTTATAAAGTAGTTATCAAACTGATAAACATTACAGGGGAGTGGGGAACAGGAACTGAGTTTGAGGAAAGCTCTCTTGCTTGTTGTCCAAAGTGCTTATCAGCTGCAAATGGAGTGGAGAATGAGTCCATTTCTGAGAAACACAGATGGGCATCTGTTCCAGATGGTCAGATGAGGGTTGCCAGATGGGGCAGGTGAGCATATGCTGATAACAGTAAGAAAACACAAGGGACTAGAGTCCATGGGATCCTTCAGATAATCGGTATACCAACCTGTGTTGGCCAAAAACCACCTTCTTCCATGGATGGACTCCTGGGCCTCTGACCCCCACTCTAATCTATTAGAGCAGCATTGGATTATGCTGTGGTGGGAACAGGAATTTCCGAATATACCAGGTGCTGGTAAGCTTTCTAGAAAACGCTCCACCCAAACTACCAGGGAAGCTAACAGACAAAGCATTTATCATTCTGAAAACATGAATTGTGCATTTAAAGTGTATATCTGGGTGGTGGTGGGAATGGAGAGAACTCAATTCAGAAAGATTACAGTTAGAGAAGTGAGACATGGCCTTACAACTGAAGGAAACCTAAAGTGAAGCACAGATAAGAAACACAACCTCTTCCCTAGGGAGCAGCCTTGGAATTGCTCTTATGCCACCAAGTCCAGCTAACAAACCACCAGCAAGAAAGGAGTGGGGGAAGTGTAGGCAGAAGTCCCTCTTACCTCCTGGTCATCAAATTCGCAATACTGCAAATTCCACAACGCTGACATTGTCCTCACACAGGCATAGGTATTGTTATAAGCATCTTCACATACACAGTCTGGGAAACATTGCTGTAGGGATATTTCAAAAGTTAAATGAAGACAGTTCTTCCATAGTAACAAATACTTAGTTGCCTAGAAGGGCAATCAGCTTGACTCATGCCGGACGTGCAATATGACAGCAATTAGAAAACCTTCCATGGGGAAGCGAGTGACTCAAAAATAGATGTGAGGTTTTGTTCCTTTGGCTAACTTGATCAAGGTATATGGGCTGTTCCATTTGTAGACCGTTGCCATCCTTGTCTGCTAAACTCCTGATAATAATTACTTACAATGGGTACCTGTAAAATGTATGGGTTGGCAAGGAGAAGAAATCAACTCAAATGACTTTTTTTTTTTTTTTTTTTTTTTGAGATGGAGTCTCACTCTTGTCGTGCAGGCTGGAGTGCAGTCGTGCGATCTCGGCTCACTGCAACCTCCACCTCCTGGGTTCACACGATTATCCTTCCTCAGCCTCCTGAGTAGCACAGGCATGCACCACCACGTCCCGCTAATTTTTGTATTTGTAGTAGAGATGGGGTTTCGGCATGTTGGCCAGGCTGGTCTCGAACTCCTGACCTCAGGTGATCCACCCGCCTTGGCCTCCCAAAGTGCTAGGATTACAGGTGTGAGCCACAGTGCCCGGCCCAAATGACTCATTTCTAAGAGCTACTAGGAAATGTCACCCTAAAAAGTTGGAGAAGGCTAAAATGAGTTTTGTGGAATCATGTACAAGTAAGTTATTTATGAGTGTTCTTATCACCAGGTACAACTTAAATCTAACTTCTGTCTACCATATGATCTGTTATTGCACTTTTGGTTGGTTCATTATACTGTAACACTTTGGTGTTAGAAGAATCAATCAACTCCAAGTGGAAGCCTATTTTCCCTTCTCCAAAGTGGGGCCAACATGGTTGTTTCCCTCTTTGTGACCTGCCTGGCTGCCGCCAATGCGAGGCACTCATAATGGCATGGTTACAGGCAGGAACCACATCTCTCTACTGCATGCCTCACTAACATACCTAATTTTAAAAAAATGGTACTATTATTGGGAGGGGTAGAAAAACAGGGAAGAGGAATTGATAAGAACATGGGTGGATACATGCACTTGCTACATAAATTGGAAGAATTAACAGTGCACATTCTGATGACAGGTCAGCAGCATCATTTCCAAGATCACTGGATTTACCTTTGTCCATCTACTAACCACTCACAGTCAGTGACAAAGGAACAGGACTCAGATGAAAGGTTTCAATATTTGACACATGGAAACCAGCACCTTGCCATGTTGTCAGTGAGAAAGCTGTCTAAGTTGATTCAAGCTATTACTCACAGATACGCCAGGACTCAGGGAAGGGCATGTTGGGTCAGTGACGTTACGGCCTTCTCCTTGGTATTCCACCAGGACGTCTGATCGCCAGGTCAAGTTACTGGCACCTCTCTAGAAAGAAGAGCAAGCGGAGTTTCTGTGATGCACATAGACTATGATAAAGATCACAAAGTAATTGACTGCTAAAGGGGACTTGGGAGTCAAAAGTAATTGGACTGTTCATTCAGCAACTAAAGGGAATGACTAAAACAGGTACATATGAAAGCTACTGAGCAGTATGTTTGGTACTTAAGGGCCTTTACAAATGATGGTCAAATGCTTTGAAAATTTAATAGTTCCTTCCCAAGGCTACTTCTGTCAATCAGGTCAGGAATGGAACCTGACAAGGTAGCTAAGCAAGAATCAAAGTCACAGTGCAAGTTGCTGAAAGTCCAGACTAGAATAAATAATACTGTCATGTGCTCTACGTAAGAACTGTTTTAAGCTCAGACTAAGGAACTTATAACCTAATAGACACAAGGACAATAAAGAAATATTCCACAGACTTGTGTGCTAAAGACTGTAACAGGTTCAAAGCACCTCTTGATGGTCAGAATGAAGGTATAGTACATTAATTCACTCACTCTTCAATGTACATTCATGGTGTGGAAGGAAAGAAGTGGCAGCATTTGAAAGCAGCAAGTTTAAGACACAAATGGTGAAAGGAGAAAGAATCTAGGAACAGGAGCAAGTTTTAGATTCAAAAAGCATGAATATAGGTTGAACGCAGACCACTCAGATGTGTGGCTTCCTGAAACCCAGCTTTCAGACAAGGAAGCAGTGTACAGTGATGGTGGAGAGGCAGGCTGGTACCACACAGGAAAAGGCCCTGAACATCATGCTGCCCAGGCTTGTCCTATAAAGAACAGCACGTGATGGGAAACCATAGCAGGTTTTTGAGCAGGGAGGTAACACAATCAAGGCAGTGATTTAGAAAAGTCAGCTTAGTGGCAGAATCTAGAGACAGAAACTGCATTATTCTTAACAGCCAAAAAGTGGAAAGACAGGAAGACCAGGTTAGAAGCTGCTCTTAAAATGGTCAAAGTCTGGTTGGGAGCTTGGTGAAATGCAGAATCTCAGGTCCTACTCTAGCTCTAATAAGTCAAAGCCTGCATTTTAGTAAGAACTCTTGGTGATTTCCATGCATAGTAAAAATCTGAGCAGCACTGCTCTAAAAAAGTGGTTCTTAAAATGTGGTTCCCAGGACAAGCAGCATCACCTGGAAACTTGTCACAAATGCAAATTCTTAGTTCCTAACATAGGTAGACAGCAACCTGGGCTTTAGCAAGTCCCACAGGCAATTCTGGGGAATGCCTGTTTGAGAATCACTGCTCTAAAGAATGCTAAATGGGGGTGAGTACAGTGGGGAATGGGTAACGGCTTGTGCAAGGCCTTGAATGCTGCAGCCACCTGAAAAGGGGGAGTTAGAGATAGGAATTATTTCCTAACTTCTTGTTCTACAATGAAACTTGAACAATCCTGTGTGGCTCAGGATCTCAGAAATCATGAGTCACTGAAGACTTAAAAAGCTCATGCTGGCTGGGCATGGTGGCTCACGCCTGAAATCCCAGCACTTCGTGAGGCCGAGGTGGGCAGATCACCTGAGGTCAGGAGTTCGAGACTAGCCTGGCCAACATGGTGAAACCCCGTCTCTACTAAAAAAATACCAAAAAACTAGCTGGGCATGGTGGCACGCACCTGTGGTCCCAGCTACTTGGGAGGCTGAGGCAGGAAAATTGCTTGAACCTGGACGGCAGAGGTTGTGGTGAGCCGAGACTGCACCACTGCACTCCAGCCTAGGTGAAAGAGCGAGAATCTGTCTCGAAAAAAAAAAAAAAACCTCATGATGCTGCCAAACCTGAGCCATGGAAGCCGGAAGGTGGAATTGAGTGAACTGTCAGAATTGAGTGAACTTCAAAATCCCATCCTTGAATGTCAAAGTGTCCAGAGGAGAAAAGAGCACCTGAGAAGTCTAGATCAGTGGTTCCTGAACTTTGCTGCATATTAAAATCACCAGGGAAACTTGAAAAATCCCAAGGGATTCTATCTCATGCCAATTAAATCAGAATCTCTAGGGGTGAGGCCCAGGCATTAGCATTTTAGTTTCCGAGTGATTCTGATGTCTGACCAAGTTTGAGACTCATGGTCTGTAGGAGTTGTTAAACTTTTTTTGTAAAAGGCCACGGAGTAAATACTTAGGCTCCTGGCTATACAATCTCTGTCACACCTACTCAGGTAGCAGGGAAGCAGTCATCAACAATACATAAATGAATGAGTGTGGCTGTATTCTGATATAACTTTATTTACAGAAACAGGGGTGCGCTAGATTTGGCCCACAGGTTGTAGTCTGCCAACTGCTAGTCCAGCAGAACTTTCTGGCTGAAACGTTCTTGATCTTTGCTATTCAATATGATGGCTACTGAGCACATGATGTGCAGCTAGTGCAACCGAAGAAGTGGATTTCATTTTTAATTTAAATAGCCACACATGACTGTTCTAATACATCAGTATTTCATCAGAATAACCTCCAAAAACGAAACATGAACAAGGAAAAGAACCACACCTTAAGTGGCACTTCAAGAACTGTGCAGAGAAATTATACACAGCATAATGATTTTTACCCCTAGAGTGAATCACTTTTTTTTCTAATTAGAAATAAACTTAATGCTGGGCGCAGTGGCTCATGCCTGTAATCCCAGCACTTTGGGAGGCTGAGGAGGGCGGATCACAAGGTCAGGAGATCGAGACCATCCTGGCTAACACGGTGAAACCCCGACTCTACTAAAAATATAAAAAATTAGCCAGGCCTGGTGGCAGGCGCCTGTAGTCCCAGCAACTCAGGAGGCTGAGCTAGGAGAATGGCGTGAACCAGGGAGGCGGAGCTTGCAGTGAGCCACTGCACTCCAGCCTGGGCGACAGAGCTAGACTCTGTCTCAAAAAATAAATAATAAATAAACTTAATAAGGTACAAAGTTTAAGACTTGTATGAAAAGTTAAAAGACGTAAAATTTCCTCTAACTGATCTATAGGTTAAATGCAATTCCAACCAAAAGCCAACATTTTTCAGATAATCTGAAAAGCTGATTCTAAAGTTTATGTGGAAGATAGGATCCCCATGAGAACAATAAGCAGAGAGGTATGCCTATGCAAATTGAGATTTAGTTACACAGCTTTATAAGACAAAATGATATTGGCACAGGGATGGACAGATTCGTGGAGCAAAAAAAGACAACTGAGTATCTATAGAGAAAGAAAAAACTGAATCCCTGACTCCTATCTTAGAAGAAAATAAATTTTAGATACATCAAGGACTTGGATGTAAGAGGCAGAGCTATAAAACTTTTAGAAGAAAATATAGGAGAATAGCTTTCTGGCTTCAAAGTTTAGAAGCATCTTTATAAATATACAAAGGACACTAAACATTAAAAGAAACAATATATACATTCAATTCTTGGAGTGCAGTGGTGTGATCTCTGCTCACTACAACTTCCACCTCCTTGGCTCAAGTGATCCTGCTACCTCAGCCTTCCAAGTAGTTGGGACTATAGATGCACACCATCATGCCTGGCTAATTTTCTGTATTTTCTGTAGAGACTGGGTCTTGCCATGTTGCCCAGGCTGGTCTTGAACTCCTGGACTCAAGAGATCAGCCTGCCTTAGCCTCCCAAACTGCTGGGATTACAGATGTGAGCCACTGCACCTGGCTCCCATATCTTAATATATGGAAAAGACAAGTCATAATAAGGAGACTATGATAGGCAAAAATGCAGAGGCATTTCTCAAGGGAAGAAACACAAAAAGGCATAAATGAAAAGTGATTCCCTGATCAATAACACAATTAAAAAAAACTGGGCAAAGGATCCAAATATGAGCACATCTCCAAAGAAGATATATAAATGGCTGACAAACACATGATGAAATGCTAACCACCAACAGTCAGCAGGGAAATACAAATCAAAACCACAGTGAGACAGCACTTCACACCTACTACAATATAATAATCACAAAGACAGATAATAGCACGTGTTGGCTCACACCCATAATCCCAGCATTTTGGGAGGCTGATGGGGGAGGATTTTTTTCTTAAAATCTTCTTGGAAAACAAGGGAGGTTCTTTTGAGCCCAGGAGTCGGAGATCAGGGCAATGTAGGGAGACCTCATTTCTACTATTTAAAAAAAAAAAAAAATTAGCCAGACGTGGTAGCCGGTGACTGCAGTCCCAGCTACTAGGGAGGCTGAGGTGGGAGGATCCTCTGAGCCTGGAAGACTGAGGCTGCAGTGAGCTGTGATCAGCAACACTGCACTCCAGCCTGGGTGACGGCACAAGACCCCATCTCAAAAACAAACAAAACCATTACAACTGCATTATTCTTAATAGCCAAAAAGTGGAAACAGCCCAAATATCTGATGAATGGATAAATAAAATGTGATATATTCACACACAGAATGTTATTCAGCACTAAAACAGAACAAGGTACTGACACATGTTACAATGATATGATCCTTGAAAACACTATGCTCAGTGAAAAAACCAGTTACAAGAGGCCACATATTATGTAATTTCATTTACATGAAAAGTTCAGAACAAACAAATCTATACAGACGTAAAGTAGATTCGTGGTGGGAATGGGAGCAACAGATCTAATCAATTCCCTGCACCACAATTTAATCAATTCTCTACTAGATATTTGGATTTTCAGTTTTCTCCTATTAGAGTGACTAATGTGCCTGGGGGTTTAGCGTGCTGAAAATGCTCTTAGATTATGATGATGGTTGTACCACTCTGAATATACCAACAACTATTGAATTGGACACTTTAAAAAAATGATTTATTTATTTGAGATGGAGTTTCACTCTTGTTGCTGAGGCTGGAGTGCAATGGCGCAATTTCAGCTCACTGCAACCTCCACCTCCCAGGTTCAAGTGATTCTTCTGCCTCAGCCTCCCGAGTAGCTGGGATTACAGGTGCCTGCCACCATGCCCAGCTTGTTTTTTCTATTTTTAGTAGAAACAGGGGTTCACCATGTTGGCCAGGATGGTTTTAAACTCCTGACCTCAGGTGATCCACCCACCTTTGGCCTCCCGAAGTGCTGGGATTACAGGCGTGAGCCACCGCATCCAGCCGACACTTTAAATGAGTGAATTGTATGGTATGGGAATTAAGTTGTTAAAAAATAATTCATCTCATTATTAAACAAACAGATGCACAGTAAGACCAAATGCCACTTTTCACTCACCAGACAGGCAAAAGTTAACTTGTATGACTGTTTATGACATGTGTACTCTGAAGTGGTATGTCTTGTTAAACTAACCTCTTGATAAGTTATACGGATTACACTTGTATGAAAAGTATATGAAGTAGTTTCCAAATTCTCAGACTTCTGAAATCTTGGGTATTTTAAAAATCTTTGCCAGTTCAGAGAGAGAGGTCTCCTTCAGTTAAAGCATTTCTGTGATTAGCACTGAAGTAATCTTTTTGCGTTTGTTTTAGCCATTTTTAATTCTTCTGCAAGTTGATTAGCCACTTTTTTTTGCCCATTTTCCCACTGGGATATTAATCTTTGCTAAGAACTCATGTATTTGGACTAATGACTCTTTTTTATACATGTTGCAAATGTGTTCCCAACCTGTCACCTCTCTTTATTTATGGTGGGTGTTCTTAGAGGAGAGCAAAAGAGGGGAGGAAACAACTCTCGATTTCACATGTGGTCTAATTTATTTTAGAAAACTCCTTCCCATCACAAGCTTTTCTGCCCCCCAAATTTAATAGTATTATTTAATATTTAAATGTTTAAGTCTTTACACAACCCAGAATTTATTGCGGTCTTGGCTCAGGCCTGATTGAGGGCGCTATACTTACCAAAATGGGCAATAAGGACATCCCATCCATCTGTGTCTTATTTAGGTCGTAGCCAGCAATGTCCAAAATAGTAGGACCCAAGTCAATGTTGGCAACCAGCATCTATAAGAATGAGGGAAAAACAATCTAGAACACAGCTGGTCTCATTTTCCTTTTCTACCTATACTAAAGTTCTCTTCCCCCCACCCCACCCATGAGACAACAGCAGTTACTATTACCTTTTATACAGCCCATGCTTTGGTCTGTTTCACAGATTCGAATATAACTCTAATAACTTAAAACAAAATATAAAGGCTTATAAGGCTTGTATAATTGTATATCCCCCTGGGAAGTTACATATTTATTCTACCCATTCTGTTATTGATCAAAATGTTTTCTGAAAACTCCTTTGGGACTGCTTTGAGTTTGTTGCAAATCATGAGAAAATGTTGGTCTAATTATTTTATACAAAGTGTCTTACAACTTGATTATTCAGATTAAACTAAATTTGACTTCAAATGAACTCCAGACATTTTGGAAGGCCTCAAAAATGGAATGCTTGCCATCAGTGAGAATTATTAGCTCTTTTTATAGCTTCTCAAAGGGACAACACTGCCAAAATATGTTTGCAACAGGCTGTGAAGGCTGCAGAAAATTTATTCCAAAAATGTAGCATAAAAGTTTTTTTAAAAGCAACAAACTTAGATGTTTTTAAACATTCTAGAAACTAAAGGCATTGTCCTGTATTTATACTTTGACTTATTTCCTTGGTTATTAGACTATTTTCCTTCTGTAAGACAACGCCTCTATAGAGCCTAATCCAGAGTAGCCTAATAGAAATATAAACGGGACCCCATATGTAATTAAAAATTGTCCAATAACCACATTAATAAAAACAGGTAAAAATGTATATATTTTAACCTCCTATAAAAATATCTGAATATTAATATTTCAACATGTAAATAATATTTTTTAAAAAATCAATGAGATTTAACTTTTTGTGAACCAAGTCTTTGAAATCTGGTATTTCACAATAATAATACATCTCCATTTGGACTATCCACATTTCAAGTGCTCGACAGCCACAAGTGGACAATGCAGGCCTAGACAGAATGTAAGCATAGAAGTCACTTGGTCACAGGCTAGAAAAATCTTCAACCACTGAAACAATCCATTGGGGGAAACAAAGAGGAAGTGAGAAAAACTGAGAGCTAAAGTTTACTGTGCCAGGCATTTGACATTTATTCTCATTTATTCCTCATCACAGTCCTTGGACACAGTGTTTATCGGTGAAGAAATGAAACACAAGTCACTGGAGCAAAGTGATCAGCTTATAACTGGAAAAGCCATCACTTACCGACAGGAAATAACAGTCTTCAAAACTGTTGAGAACACTTAGATCATCTTAGGAGAGGTCAAACAGGGAGATAAAACAAAAACACCCCAGCCCTGCCACTTTTAATTTAAAAACAAAACCAAAAGTATAGATATGAAAGGCAAAAAAAAAAAAAAAAAACTTCAGAATATTATCAGGGGCCAGGTTTCCTGATGGCCAGGACAGCTCTTACCGGGCAGAATGATAAATATCCTGGCCCTGAATCAATTAGTCTAACTCTGCAGCTGTCAGGTATTACTGCCCAGAGGCAGACACTTCCAGAGAAAGGCAATCCATATGTTACTCAGTGGGAGAAAAACCTCACACACAAAAAATGATGTCTCCAGGGATGATATAAGACGCACTGTTACAGATAACTTTCCTGGTTCCAAGACCCCCAGGCAAACTGAGCAGCTTGGAAAACAGTCATCAAGTGTGAGTGTCAATATAGAAAAGGTCACAGCAGGAAAGGAGGGTCAGAGAGAGACACCATCTCCAGAATGAGATCAAGACAACAAGCCATCTACAGACCCTGAAGTGTGACTAACAGATCTTCAGTGATACCTATAACATGAATGAGGTGAAGCCAGTTCCTCAGATACTACTATGATGTCCAAGGCAGTTTTAAAAGAAAAGAGGAAACATCAAAAAACCCAGAGATATAAAATGGTGACTGTCATCTCACCAAAAATTGCAAGAGCCACCACCTGTATAATGGGAGGCTTGTTCCTTTTTTTGGTGAGGTGGGGGGGAAGCTCTTTTTTGTTTTGTTGTTTTTTGAGACAGGGTCTCATTCTGTCACCCAAGCTGGAGTGCAGTGGCACAATCACAGCTCACTGTGGCCTTGACCTCCCAGACTCAACTGATCCTCCTGCCTCAGCATCCAGAGCAACTGGGACTACAGGTATACACCATGATGCCCAGCTAAATTTTGTATTTTTTATTTTTAGTAGCGATGCCATGTTGCCTGGGCTGGTCTCAAACTTCTGAATTCAAGTGATCCGCCTGCCCTGGCCTCCCAAAATGCTGGGATTACAGGCGTGAGCCACTGAACCCAGCCGAGGCTCTTTCTAATGGCATTTTGCTCTCTGGAGAGAAAGGGGTAAGTTCCAGTATAAATCCAAAGTCACTAAGATTCAGCACAAGTACCGTAAGCACAAGTCATTCCACGACTCTTTCTCCCTAGAAATCTGTAATGATCACACTCCCCTAAATATAATGGATAAATTGTCTCCTCTTCTAGAATTTTATTTGAATAAGCAGACAGTTTCAAAATTAGCATACTATATCAGGAGATGGGAGACTTCTAGCAAATACCAAGTATGAATGAAGAGTTAAAAAGAATTATACCTACCTCTGGTTTTTATATAACCAAGAATTTGGAAGGATTCACCCATCAATGTGATGACTGAGAAACACTAGTTTCAGAGTATTGCTTTTGTTAGTATAAACTTAAAAATTCATTTAAGGGCTGGGCACAGTGGCTCTGGCTGGTAATCCCAGCACTTTGGGAGGCCAAGGCAGGAGGATCACTTGAGCTCAGGAGGCCAAGGCTGCAGTGAGCCATGTTTGAGCCACCACATTCCAACCTGGGTGAGAGAGCGCCTATCTCAAACAAACAAAAAATTCATTTACGGATTGGAACAGAAAAAGCTTTGACAAGACCAAAAATATATCTATTTTTCGAGACAGATTTTTTGCTCTGTTGCCCAGGCTGGAGTGCAATAGTGCGATCTCAGCTCACTGCAATCTCCGCCTCCTGGGTTTAAGCAATACTCCTGCTTCAGCCTCCCAAGTAGTTGGGATTACAGGCACCTGCCACCACAACTGGCTAATTTTTGTATTTTTTTTCTGAGACGGAGTCTCACTCTGTCACCCAGGCTGGAGTACAGTGGCACAATCTCAGCTCACTGCAAACTCTGCCTCCCGGGTTCATGCCATTCTCCTGCCCCAGCCTCCTCAGTAGCTGGGACTACAGGCACCTGCCACCACACCCAGCTACTTTTTTTGTATTTTCAGTAGAGACGGGGTTTCACCGTGTTAGCCAGGATGGTCTCGATTTCCTGACTTCGTGATCCACCTGACTTGGCCCCCCCAAAGTGCTGGGATTACAGGCGTGAGCCACCGTGCCCAGCCTCTTTTTTTTTTTTTTTTTTTGAGATGGAGTCTCGCTCTGTCACCCAGGCTGGAATGCAGTGGTGCGATCTTGGCTCACTGCAAGCTCCGCCTCCTGGGTTCAAGCCATTCTCCTGCCTCAGCCTCCCAAGTAACTGGGACTACAGGCGCCAGCCACCACACCTGGCTAATTTTTTGTATTTTTTAGTAGAGATGGGGTTTCACCGTGTTAGCCAGGATGGTCTCGATCTCCTGAACTCGTGATCTGCCTGCCTCGGCCTCCCAAAGTGCTGGGATTACAGGTGTGAGCCACCGCGCCTGGCCTAATTTTTGTATTTATAGTAGAGACGAGGTTTCACCATGTTGGCCAGGCTGGTTTCGAATTCTTGACCTCAGGTGATCCACACCTGCCTTGGCCTCCCAAAGTGCTAGGATTACAGGTGTGAGCCAACATGCCCAGCCAAAAAAATAAATTATTTGATAAATCACACTTTCTCAGGTTGAGAATGTTCTTAGGATTTAAGTATATAAATATCCTAATCAAATGAAAGTCCTTAGAAAACCCTGGCTGTGGTGGCTCATGCCTGTAATGAGGGGAGGAGGGCTGATTGCTTGAGCCCAGGTGTTCCAGACCAGCCTGGGCTGAAACCCCATCTCTACAAAAACAAACAAACAAACAAAAAACAAAAAACAAAAATCAGCTGGGCATGGTGGTATGCACCTATAGTCCCAGCTACTCAGGAGGCTGAGGTAGGAGAATCACCTGAGCCTGGGAGGCGGAGGATGCAGTGAGCCAAGATTGTGCCACCACACTCCAGCCTAAGTTACAGAGCAAGACCCTGTCTCAAAAAAAAAAAATAATAATAATTCCTGGGGCTTAAATCAAAGGGTATCATGCATTGAACCTGCTTATTCTTGCTCTGAAAGAATGACACTGTTGCATAATTACTGAAAAGAACAAGATGGCAATGGGCTCTCAGAACACATCAGGTTTCCAGACACCCAAACCCTGATGTTGAATTTCTGTAGAGTTATCAAAGAAAAGGCTCCAAACATACCAGAAAGCACCCCAAATCCATTTAGTGAAAAGCACTGTAACTGCATGAGGAAGTGCAGAATCCCATATCTTGGTTGCTTCAGCTGGACTTGCCCCTCAGTTCCAGCTTTCCTGACAAGGAAGAAGCTGGGGCATCACCTGGTTCCACCTGATAATGGAGGCTTAACATCCTCTTACTTTCACAAAACTAGGGAAACCAAGGCTGATTTTGTCCAAAGCCAATAGGTCGTCTTCCTGACTCCCAGTTCAGTTCTATTTCCCTAGGACGGTGCTGTGTCATTCTAGTTTTCCTACTAACCTTTTCCTTTTTAGAATTCCTTTTGCAGAACTTCTACCACCAAATCTAAAGCTAAACTAGTCAGAGAAGAAAATGTCAATAGCCAATCTTTGACATCTACACATATGACCTTGTCCCATTTCTCCCACACAGCTAAGTCCACCAGTCGGTTAAATGTGCATTGATTGGCTGTCAAGGCTGCTGACAGCTCAGCTCATTATGCCCAACTCACAAGCCTGTGCCACTCACACAGAACAGCTGGCACTGAGACAACTGTGCTGCCAACACATGATGCATCACTCATCGTTTCTGACATTCTTTGTGCCAGGGGAAAGCTGGGGCATTTCATGCTTCTCAAATTACACCTGTCAATGCAGCAGTGTAAATTCTGAGAATGCACAGACTTAATTTTCAGTCCCTGATCTGCCACTTACTTTGCGACCTTGGCAAAATCCATTCAACCGATGTGGATGTTCCCCAGTGTATGTTAGGGGCTGGATATTTTAAGTTTAGATAGTTCCTCTTCTCTAGGACACCCTAGACTAAAAAGGACAAACTTAATAGGGTGTGACAAGTGTGAGGCCAGCTGGGAACATATAGGAAGGGCATCTACCCCATATGGGAGCAGGAGTATGAAGCGACTTCCCAGAGGGAACCGTAAACCAAAGCCCTAAAGGACAATTAATTTGGCCAGCTGAAGGGGGTGCGAGATGGGCATTCCAGAAGGAAGGAGTAGTCACTTGTACAAAGGCCAGGAGGTGACAGAGAAGGTCCACTTAGGAAGTAAAAGGAGTTCAGTACAACTGCTACCTTCTGTCTCTTGAACAAGCCTAGCTTATCCCTACATCTGGGACTTCGCATTTACCGTCCTGCTCAGGACACTCTTCCCACAGATCTCTGCACGGCTAAATCCTTCTCAACATCCACGTCTGCTCAAATGCCAAATGCCTAAGAGGCTTTCACTGACCACTGTAGCTTAAATATCTGGTGCTCCCTGACATAAGGATTTAAGAACTGATCTTGTGACCAAGCATGGTGGCTCACACCTGTAATCCCAGCACTTTGGGAGGCCGAGGCAGGCAGATCACGAGGTCAGGAGATCGAGACCATCCTGGCTAACACAGTGAAACCCCATCTCTACAAAAACAAAAACAAAAAATTAGCCGGGCATGGTGGCAGGTGCCTGTAGTCCTAGCTACTAGGGAGGCTAAGGCAGGACAATGGTGTGAACCCAGGAGGTGGAGCTTGCAGTGAGCTGAGATCGCGCCACTGCACTCCAGCCTGGGTGACAGAGCCAGACTCCATCTCAAACAAAACAAAACAAAACAAAACAAAACAAAACAAAACAAAACAAAACAAAACTCATTTTGTTTGATTGCTCCTTGCCGTATGCAAGGCTCCTTGGTGTACCATGCTGGCAAAGAAGATAATTAATACTTGTTGACTGAGCTATAATGTAGTGGTTAAGTACACAGACTTTGGAGCCAGACTGCCCCAGTTCAAATGCAGGGCTCTGCTACTTTTTGGCTATGTGATATTCAGCAAATAATTTCTCTGCTTCAGTTTTCCTCATCTGCAAAATAGGGATAACAGTACCTCTATCTCATCAACTGTGAGGATTGAGTAAGTTAAATCAAGTAATACATTTAGAATAGCACCTGTCCCATACTAAACACTCAATAAATGTTAGCTATATTATTGAAATGCCTTCTCAGGAACCAGACTTCACTTAGATTGCTTAGAGAAGGTGAAGTTTCTGATTTTTAACATTTAGATGGCAATGTTAACTTAAAGAAAAAAAAGAACAGTTTTTTCCACAGGCAGCTGGCCGACACATTTCACTATGATCTCATTCAGCCTCCTTCCCATGTGGGCTGAGGTAGCCCTGCTCCTAAAAACAGAACATGGCTGCTGACATGGTCTCCTCTATCAGTTCCAAACACCAACCTCAAGAAAACACTTTTAAGATTTAATGGTCTTCTAAACTTGCTTATCTCCTTTGAAAGAGGAAGCCTGTTTAGAAGGCACTGAAATTTGTAGGGAAAAGTGACTAGCTTTAGGAACGTGGGTCTTCAGAGAAAAACACAAAACGTAATTATGAAGGCCATTTTACCCTTCCAGGAGAATTTTAACAGAATTCCATCAAGAGTGTTGTAAAAGGAAATATGTGAAAAACAGACATTTAAACAAGTAAACATCAAGCTCCAAAATTAAACTAAAGTACCCAATATACCCAGAAAGTCTGGCCCATTTAAAAACCCACTTTGCAATTTTAGCTTAAAGTGCGTATTTGTTCATCTTCTTTGGTCTCACAGAACTGGGACTGAAACTGAAATTGTGATATCAGGAAGGAGAGAAGACATATCTGGTGGAGCCTGTCAATTCTTTTCTCCTGAGTGTTGGAGGACACTAATTTGGATGAAGGTCCTCATGATCGCTAGGAACAAAGTGCCTCAGCGTCAGGTACCACGTTTAGAAAAAGACGCTGAAACTGAATGGGAATGACAACAGAACAATGTGGCATATTATGGCAGTTCTAGGAGAGAGAACCAGGAAAGCAACAAAGCATTCATAAGGTAGAGCCCAGCACAGGGAAAGACTAATTCCTAGAAGACATGTTTTTGATAGCCTTATACTCAAAGCGAGGTCAGGCCAGCAGCAGACATCACCCGGGAGCTGGTCAGAAATGGAGAAGCAGAATCTGCATTTTAATCAGATCCCAGGGGATTCACACACACAGAAAAGCCTGAGGGGCTCTGCTCTACAAGGCAGTGGACCCCAAACCAGGCTGCCTCTCAGAATCACCTGTAAACTTCAAAAGGAAAAAAGGCAGATGCTGGGTCCCTATTCCAGACCAAGTGAGTCAATTACACTCTTTCTGGATATTGCCCAAGCACGTACCATTTTTCTTCTTCAGTTTCGGAGGGCAATTTTGATGCACACCCTCTGTTGAGAGTCACTGCTCCAGAACAAAGTAAAGGTCTAGTCTCAAAAGACAAAGAAAAGCTATGCATCCTAATGAGACATGTATATGTGGGGTGAAAATACAGACATAGAGAGCAGTGGGAAGTTAAGGAAAAAAAAAAAAAAGGAATCATTGTTTCCACTTAAAAACCCTTCTGCTGCTCAGCCCCAGTGGGAAGAGGAATCTAACCAATCTCATCTCAGGAGGAAACACCTTATTTTTTCAGGCAAGTGCCTACTTGTCCACAGCACCAGCTTGTCAGGCACCTACCTTGCTTGTCTGATTTGGTTTGATCCCAGGCCCTCGAACCAACAGTGGAACTTTGATATCAAACTCATACAGCTGTCTCTTGTCTATTGGCAAGGAAAACTGTCCTGAAAACAAAACACACAAGGTAAAGATGGAGCCAAGACAGGAGCCTTGCTCATGTTTTGTTTCACTCATTTAATCCACAGCCCAAACTAAAACAACTTTGTTCTACTGATTCTGGTGTTTTAATAGAAAGCTGAAATTTGCCTGGGTCTCTCGTTACTACAAGGCAGGAAAACAACAAATTCATCTTCTCTAAACAAATGACTAGAAGGGACTCCCTGGCTTATGATAGAACAAAATGAGCAAAAATAATGACAGGAAAGTATTGAAACACAAATACATAAAAAATTATGCATGCTACTCAGCCTCATCACAACTGAATGACGTTTACTCCAAAAACTGTCAAATGAACAAAAACACCTGTCCTGTGTTTCCTGAATAAACTGCATCTCAAAATAACCAAATAATTTGATAAGGGGAAGTTCTTCTCTGAGGAATTTCAGCTAATAAATACAAAAGAAAGGACAGGATTACAAAATCAACATTTTGTAGTTTCTGAGGGAATAATGAATTTAGGCAGCAATCATCAATGGAACAACAGAAAAGCTCATAGGAAGAGCTAAGGCTGAAACCACCTGACCCATCAATCAACACCAGCACCCCAACAACAGTGCAGCCAAATGCCATGGGCCTCATGACATGATGCAACAGGAAGTACACAGCAGCAGGCGAGGATGTACTGTCACCTGAAAATGCAAATTTCTATCAAGTCCCTAATCTAACTACCAATCTATAGGAAATGCTAACTAGAGATGAACAAGTTAAGGCACTATAAGACAGCAGTTAGTCAAATTCAGAATGTGAGACATTCTGATGGACAAAGACCCACTTCTCCCTGTAAATTCATGGCAAATGACAGAGTTAGAAGATATAAGAACTAAAGGTAGTATGTGGACTTTGCCTGCATCTTTTTTTTTTTTTTTTTTTTTTGAGATGGAGTCTCACTCTGTCACCCACACTGGAGTGCAGTGGCATGATCTCGGCTCACTGCAACCTCCACCTCCTGGGTTCAAGAGATTCTCCTGCCTCAGCCTCCCGAGTAGCTGAGACTACAGGCATGTGCCACCACACCTGGCTAATTTTTGTATTTTTAGTAGAGAAAGAGTTTTGCATGTTGGCCAGGCTGATCTGGAACTCCTGGCCTCAGGTGATCCACCTGCCTTGGCCTCCCAAAGTGCTGGGATTATAGGTGTGAGCCACTGTGACTGGCGGTCTGCATCTTGATACATAATAACCAGAGTCAGATGCATAATCCGATGTTGAATCCTGGAGTCATGTGTATGGGAGTTGCTTCAAAACCTTCTAGCAACAAAAGAAAAACACAGGGAGAGTAGGAAGAACTCAAAAGACTGGCCTCATGCAGCTGAAAATCTAAGCCGGATAATGGAGGCTATTTTACTATTCTCTACTTTGAGTGTTTAAAAATATTCACAGGCCGGGCGTGTGGCTCATGTCTGTACTCCTTGCACTTAGGGAGGCTGAGGTAGGCAGATTACCTGAGGTCAGGAGTTCAAGACCAGTCTGGCCAACGTGGCAAAAACCCATCTCTACTAAAAATACAAAAATTGGCCAGGCGTGGTGGTGTGTGCCTGTAGTCCCAGCTACTTGAGAGGTTGAGGCAGGAGAATCGTTTGAACCTGGGAGGTGGAGGTTGCTATGAGCCGAGATCATGCTACTGTACTCCAGCCTGGGTGACAGAGCGAGATTCTGTCCCCCCACCGCCCCCCAAAAAAAATCACAATAATGCATTAAATGCCTAAGCGATCTCCTCCTATGCAAGCAAGTCTCAAGTGAATTCCATTCAAGTAGACATTTATATATGTGGATAGAAGAAAACGTTTGCTTTTAACAACAGAAGGTCCAAGTAGAAAGCATGAAAGTCAAGGACACAGAGCTGACTCATCCTGCAGCTTTTGAAAAAAACAAAAACACCCAAAAAACAAATTCCATGAATGGCAAGAAAGTTTTCCCCACAAGACAACCTCCTTTTGGTTTTTCTATCTCAAATGCCTTCCATACGGCCTGCGTCCAACCCATCAAGCTCATGCTCTGCTCCCACTCCTAGAACACCATGTCATCTTGCATGTGAAACAGCAAATAATGAAACCTGGTTTCTCCACGTGGGAATGATGTGGTGCTCCAACTGGAGGGGTCCTAAGGACAAGATCCTCCCTCTGGCATGTCCACAGTTATAAAAAGACTAGAACTCCCTCCCAGGGCTCATTGGGTGAAAAAGGAAAGACATATTGTCAAAGATCACAGCAGTACCTAACCCTGCCTCTGACCTGTGTGATAGCCATTGTCTGAGGTATAGAAGATGTAAGTGTTGTTGAGCTCCCCAGTGAACTCCAGTCTCTTGACGAGTTTCTCCACAAGGTCATCAACTGAGAGGAGAGTTTGCCACCTGGATGTGAACAGAAGGTAGAAATGAGACTTCAGGGGCAATGGCTGAGGTATCACTATCTTGCCAAAAAAAAAAAAAAAAGAAAAAAGAAAAAAAAAACAAAGACACCCCTGTTTAAAAAAAAAAAAAATCCAAAACACTCTCCCCCAAAACTCAACTCCCCAATCTCCATTCTCTAGACCTTCCCATTGTAAAAAACAGATTAGAAAATTCCAGAACATAATTAATTCATTCCAAAGTTAACTGTTTCCAAAGAAATAAACTCGTTTTTAAATAACCAGTTAGCTTTACTTTTTATGGCCAATAGTGATGAGAGTAGAGACAATCGGAAGAGTTGTCCATTCTCAGTACTGTGGATTACAGATTAATTCAGATAGGACTGTGCTACAAAAAAGCTTAACATGTTTGAACTAGGAGCTGGCAAACTATGACTCATGGGCCAAAGCTTGCCCACTGTCTGTTTTTATAAAGTTTTATTGGACCACAACCATGCTCATTCATTTACATATTACTCAGGGCTGCTTTTGTGCTACAACAGCAGAGCTGAGTAGTTGTGACAGAATGTATGACCTGCAAGCCTATTAATATTTAATATCTGCCCCTTTACAGAAAAAGTTTGCTTATCCCTGGTCTAAACACTTCCTAAGAGAAAGTAATGGATTTTTAAAAATTGACTTAAGAGAATTTCTTGAAAATTCCAAATGGCAAAGGCAGATATTTTGATCTTGTCTAAGCTTTTCGGTCATTTGTCACATATGACCACAGGCTCTCTCAACCAAGTGACCTTTTCTTTAAAGCAGGAGAAAAAAATTCTACCACATGGTTCAAGTTTGCAATACTTTTGCCAAGTCCTAAAAATGGGCAGTCTAATTAGTACTGGGGTCCAAAGGCCACCTCATTCACTTGAGTGTAAAGGAATCTCTCTGCTTCTGGTGCCCCATCGAAGCTTCTCTCCCACTGACTTGCTTCCCTCTGTTTTTGTTTCAGAGACAACAATGTGGTGTGGTCCCCTCTTCATGAGCTGATTTGTAGGGCCCTTAAAACCACTCAGATTGTTATGTAGCAGCACCTCTTACCTTTTCCTAAATGCATTATCTAAAAACTGTATTGAAGAATTAGTCATTGGAGTCTTGGCTTGCCTAATTAACCAGTGCTTGTTCTAAAATTTAGAAGAAAAAAAATGTTAACACCAAGTCACCACAGTCAAACAAACTACTGGATTACTAGAGTAGATAATAAATAGAATCATTTCACTCATGCTTCAGCAAGAAGGAACTAACTGGAACTTGTTTAAGCAATTTCAGACCTTCTCTCCCCTCCTGTGTTCCTAAAATAGAAATTTCTGTAGATTAACTCAATCTCTCATTCTTCAGCTTCCCAGCACCTCCCAAACCATAAAAGGTCTTGGCTTCTCTGTTAGCAGCATTAAGAGATTTTAGAGGTTGTCACTGGGAAACTACTAGCTAAAACAAGATTACATTTACAACTCTGATCTTATGCCTTTGGTCTACTACAATTACAAAATGGGCAAATAACTTTACCTTCCTCTAAGTTGCTTTTTTTTGAGACAGAGGTAGAGGTTGCATTGAGCCAAGATCGCACTACTACGCTCCAGCCCAAGCCCAAGCTGGAGTACAGTGGCACGATCTCGGCTCACTGCAACCTGTGCCTCCCGGGTTCGTGCGATTTTCATGCCTCAGCCACCTGAGTAGCTGGGATTACAGGCGTGCACCAACATGCCTGTCTAATTTTTGTATTTTCAGTAGAGATGGGGTTTCCTCATGTTCGCCAGGCTGGTCTTGAACTCCTGGCCTCAAGTGATCCTCTTGCCTTAGCCTCCCAAAGTGCTGGGATTACAAGCGTAAGCCACCGCACCTGGTCTACCTTCCTCTAAGTTTTGCCCAGCCAAGATATCAGTCACCCTAGATCCCAAGGAAAAATCTTATTACAGCAATTTCCTAAAACTTCAAGTCTAAATCTGGAGGGCCCTCCCATTTAAACAAAGACATCCCTATAGACTATTCTCTCTATTCGTAAAACCCTAAGCCACCAGATCTCAAACTATGCTCCTCAAAGTGTTATTAAGTTTGAGAAATGCTATGCAGCATATTCTCCTGCTAGAAATTCACATTCAATCATGAATAACTCTGAGAAGTCCTGTAGCAGAGTGACTTATGTAACTCAAACTTTCCAAACTTACTTGACCATGGGAACTTTTTATTAACTTCTTTTGGAACACAGATTGAGAATGGTCCTATTTTACTTTACTTTTATTTGTTTTATTTTATTGAGATGGAGTCTTGCACTGTTTCCCAGGCTGGAGTGCAGTGTCACAGCAAGCTCCGCCTCCCGGGTTCACACCATTCTCCTGCCTCAGCCTCCCAAGTAGCTGGGAGTACAGGTGTCCACCACCACGCCTGGCTAATTTTTTGTACTTTTAGTAGAGATGGGGTTTCACCATGTTAGCCAGGATGGTCTCAATCTCCTGACCTCATGATTCGCCTGCCTTGGCCTCCCAAAGTGCTGGGATTACAGGCATGAGCCACCATGCCTGGCCAGTCCTCTAATTTAAAACCCAGTTCACTCAGCTTTGAAATTGTATTTAACAAGCACATGCCTATAATGTGCCAGGCAATATGCTAATTGTTTCTATGTACTTGAATTCATACAGTAGTTCCATGAAGCATCAAGAGCTCCCACTTCACGTGAAAAAATGAAGTTAAGCATCATGCTCATGGTCTGTACTGAGCTAGAAAGTGGTAGTTCTGAGTTTGACTTTATGACTCATTCTTTCTATAACTTTACAAGCAATTACAATTTCTGGATAACAAACCTGAGGCAATGCAGGCCTTCTGTCTTTGAACCAGGAAACTGTCTATACACCAAGCCAAGGGAAGTATAAGTAATTGGCACATGAGGCAAATATATGGGTTGTTGTGGCTCTTAATCATGTCACCTGGTTCATTTTTCCATTCAACTTCCCTTTCCAACCATATTGCTCTGTGCCACCCCTTCTTCCCATGCCTCAAAGGCTACTGAGGGCCACCAGGAGGCTGGTGCAGTCCCGGCTATGCCAGGAGGGAGGAGAGTCAGCACAGAGGTTACCAGGAGAGCCTGAGTGATATTCCTGTAAATTGGGAAAGATGGCATTCTTTACCATTCCCTGTCAACTCTCCAGCTGCTCACTGGATGTATAGCAGGAACTTTATCTGTACTTGCAATGCAAGTTTATACTATCGGTTGTACTAGGGACAGATGCAATTACCTCTAAAATATTGTGAAGAGAAACCCACTACATGGCTCAAAGGCTTCCTAACAAGTATATCATATAGTTAATTATACTGAGTATGGCTGAATACAAGGGTTGGGGGAAGCTACCGTTCCATGGATGTTGAAGTTCTTGTTTCTTGGTGCAAAGACATTCTGGAAAGCCTTCTGGTACTGAGGTGCAGCTGTCCAAGGCGAATGAGGAGCTGGAGTGGCGATCATCATGAAGAAGGGCTCAAAGTTGGACTTGTAGTCCAGAAAGTCCAAGGAGACATTAGCCTGACACATAAAAAGATTTGTCATCTCCTACCTTACCCAACAGATGAGTATTTAATAGATAAATGTCTTCTGGTGAGCAGACAATACAGGGTCTTATTAGCTTTTAAGCAATCTTAGCACATGATCTTATGTCATAGCCATTTGCAAGCATATTGTTGGAACACATATATTTGTTTTTTAGGCAATACTTTAAAAACTGAGAAGCATACCAACATAAGAAGGAAATTAAGACCTTGATGACTTTATATGACCTGGAAATCATGTCTTCCACAAAGAAGGAAACAGTAACTTGGCTATTTTAGTATTAACTTACACTAATGGAGATTATGGTATCTACACGTGATGCCTTAAAGAATGTAAAGAGAGTCAACTTACAACAGTGGGAAAGGTAGATTGTTACCTTAACCTTATGAAAATATGTAGAAGGTAGATGTCACAAATTATGCACTGAAGTAGGTAAGTGAATAATATTAGATTCAAATACATTCCACTAGGGCTTTAATACATGGACTTAGTCTTTCCTTTGCTTATCAGGAGATACTTTATGAAAATGAAGGCATGCTATATACATGTTGTTTTTCATTGTTCTGAAGTAATTTCATTTATTCCCAACACTAACTCAAAAGATACTGACTGTATCTATCTCCTATAACCCCTCCATCCACCTTTCACTCCAGTCCTATCAGTTTCCTTGTGGTTTCTCAAATATTCCAGGTAAACTCCTGCCTCAGGGCCCTCCCACTTACTGTTCCCTGACTCTGTAGCACTCTTCCCCCTGATCTGCACAGCTCATTCTCACCTACTTCAGGTTTCTGCTTAAATGTTATCTAAGTAACCTCATAACCTAACATTTCTCTAACTGATCACCAGCTAATGATGCAACACATAAGACTGTGTGTGTTTGTGTGTGTAAATAAAATTACCTTCCACAGAATCAGGGACTTTGCTTCATTTACTGCTGAACACTGGCTACACTAGGTGCTGAACTATTGAGTGAATATATAATACTATTGAAGACTGTCGTTAGAAACGCCTCAGAATAGGAAAGTCCCAATTTCACCTGCTTTCAGTAATTTTTATATATAAATACCCAATGCCCAAATAAATCCAGTATCCCTATCCCTCCATCCTCATAATGGGTCCTGTGAAGCTGCCATCTTGTAGCTTGTGAGTAAAACTGGGGTCAAGAGTAGGCACCCTTACAAAGTAAAACCTCTACAAAGTAATCTCTGTAGTCGAAGAGATTAACCTTTGGAAAAGGGATTTGTTGCTGGAATTTCAAGAGCATTAGATCTGAGCCTGGCTTATACACAAAACACCCTGAGGAGTTTGTAATCAGCTAGAAATACTCTTGGGCAGTTAGACCAAGTTACTGTGCATTTATATTACCCAACACAAACAAATAAGATTATAGGTTTTGTAGGCAGAGTCTTCAATCAAATGTGAGCCAACCCTGTAAGGACAGAGCTACAGAGCTTCTGCAACTCACCAAAACATCTGTCAGGTAGTCCACACTATAGTTTTCGCCATGCTTCCGTGCCTTCCCATTGATAGACAGGGTATAATTATAATACTTAGAATTCTTTTCCTATTAAAAAGAGGAAAGTCAAATTTGTTATGAGGTCAGTGCACAAAGTAGAAGTCTGAATCCATGCTGGGCTAAACTATACTCTGAGCAGTGGTAAGACATTAAAAAGATAATTACTCAAGTCAATACTGAATTGGATTTTTTGACTAGGGTTTTATTAAAGACAAGCATAGTTTCAATTATACATTCTAGTTTAAAAGCCAGAAGTAGATGAGGTAGAAAAGCAAACTACTTTGCTAAACCTTGTACAATGCAGGAAAAACATCCCAGAAAGGAGTGACTCACAAGTCAATGGACTTTTTTTTTTTTTTTTTTTTTAAAGAGACAGAGTCTCTCTCTGTTGCCCAGACTGGAATGCAGTGGCACAATCACAGCTCACTGCAGCCTCAAATTCCTGGGCTCAAGTGATCTTCTTGCCTCAGCTTCCCGAGTAGCTGGGACTACAGGCACACGCCACCACACCCAGCTAATTTTAAAATTTTTTGTTGAGATGGGGTCTCGCCATTTTGCCCAGGCTGATCTCGAACTCCTGAACTCAAGAGATCCTCCTGTCTCTGCCTCCCAAAGTGTTGGGATTCTAGGCACGAGCCACTACACCTGGCCACAAGTCAATAAATTTTAAGGTTTTTAAAATGACTAATTGTAAAAGCAAATAAAGTTATGTCAATATCAGAGCTAAATTAAACATTCTGCATCTGTAGGGCTGCATAAAATTGTCACGGACTTCAATAATCACTCACCAAGGCATACCAGTAACTCCAACCCAGAGGAACGTGTTCTAGTCCACCTGCATCTGGGGCTCCATACTGAAAAGCAGAACAAATAGGGACAATTACAAGTCCTTAGATATGACCAGACCAGAAAGAAACAGGAAACTTTACAATCTTTTTAGACCAGTGCCTGAAACATAGTAGGTACCTAATTTCCCCAAATAGACCCTAGTCAAAAATAAACTCTAATAATCCTAGGAACTTCTAAAGCAGGAGTTGGCAAACTACAGCCAGTGAGCCAAATCTGGCTTGATGACTTTTGTATGAACAGCAAGCTAAGAATTTAACAATCTTAAAATATAAAAGTTAATCAAAATAAGAATATTTTGTGAAATGTGACAATTACATAAAATTCAAATTTTAATAGCGATAAAGAGTTTTATTGGAACACAGCCACATTCATTTACATAGTGCAGTGTCTGTGGCTGCTTTCACGCTACAGAGGCAGAGCTGAATAATAGCAACAGAGACATATGGCCTGCAAGGCCTGAAATGTTTACTATCTGACCCACTACAGAAAAAGTCCACACAGCCTATCCCACACAGCCTATTCATGGGGTGAATGCTGAGCTGCTGATACCATAGAATGAATAGTCCAACTGACCCTAAGCAGTTCAAATAATCAGACTATAAGCTATTGACTTATTATATGTTGAACATCCCAAATCTGAAAATCCAAAACTTTTTGAGTGCCAACATGACAGTCAAAGGAAATGTTCACTGGAGCACTTCAGATTTGGACTGTTCAACCAGTAAGTATCATGCAAATATTTCAAAATCCAAAAAATCTGAAACACAAAATACTTCTGGTCCCAAGCATTTTGGATAAGGGATAATCTGTATTTCAGTTGCCCTGCAGATGAAACCCACTTTTAGAGCTCGATTTATCTGATGAGATGAATAAAATAAAGAAACCACAGAATTATCCCACTTTATCCTTACAAGGTTTAATGCCATCCACTTAAGGCAGAATTTAATCCCTGAAAACAACATCTTTATACTTTAACGGTCTCTCTTAATTTTATATACACAAGAGATGACCTTCAATATGCAAAGTAGTGTAAGCTCTCTTTATGACCCATAGCCCCAACCAAATGATCCAGTATCCACAGTTCCTATTTCTCATGATCCTTTTCAAACTGACTCATCTTCCTGTAAACTCACAAGGTTGCAGATTCCCCCAATTATTGGGGGGACGGGAGAATTAACAGAAAATCCAGATCAGATATTAAGATCTCTAGCAACTACAGATAAAGAGTATAAGTACATTTTCTCTGTCTTGAACCCCCAGTTTAACTGCAAGAGCTAACCCCAAACATTCTCAAACATACTATTTCCTTTAAGCTTGGACTTTGGGTAAAAGCTAAGGCCAATGTGTGAATGTGGGCACATGGAATCCAGCCTTGACAGGTCACCACGAGGTATCCCTCCATCCAGGTCTACAAGGCTGGCGTACCAGCTGCTGGCCATACACTTTAATGACCTGCACGACCCTGACTCTGGGTAACTAATCTCTGCACATTTTGTTGCCATGTTTCACATTAGAAAATGAGTTAAGCATTAAGTTGTTATAATTCAGAAACGATTCTAAGAAATCTGAGGAAAGATTCTAAGATGAAAAATGTCTTCAGTTAGACACTGATAACAGGGAATGGAAACAAAGATACCATGACAGCCACATGACAAACAGAATTCCTGAGGAAAAAGGGAAGACGCATCAGACAGCAGCACTCTCAGGACAATTTTTAAATACATGCTCCTGGGACTACTGAAAGGAACAAGTGCCCATATCATATAAATACACAAGCACTTACCCAAATCATGTAAATATGTACATGTGTACTTATATGAACATATTTACATGCTATGGGTACTTGTTCTTGTTTAATGGGCAGATTCACAGAAAACAATGTACACCAAGAAATCCTTTAACATTAATTGAAATTAACAATAAAATTAACATGAATTATATTCACATTTTAAAAGCCATTATAAAAAAAGATACAAATCATTCAACATACCTCATTTAAATATTTCCCTGCAAAAAAGGTCTGATAACCACACATTGATCTGAGAATTGCTGGGAAAGTATTTGGTTCTTGGATCTTCTGCCAGGACTTACTACTGCAGTTCCCCTCTAGAGTGTTGTTCACAACGTGATGATTATGTGGGTACTTTCCTGTCAGGATACTGGCTCTGCTGGGGCAGCAGAGAGCACTTGGCACATACTACAAAGGAAAGGAAGCAAAAAGGACAAAGTCACACAAGAAAGATGGACTTCTCATCATTGTTAAAGAGAGTAAAGAAAAGCTCCTTAATACTCTACTTCAAATATGTAGTTTCTCATGGAATATATATATATATTTTTCTACACATGACATACTTCAGGGCTGCTTTAAATCATAGTGGAGACATTAAAGCAGACAGAACAAACTGAGAGAACGGATTTCTTTCTCAAGTGGCTTCTTTCTGCAGGATAACGGTAATTCTAGTCTCATCTGCCATAGAGATAGTTGTTTTTTGTTTTTTTTTTCTTCTGAGGCAAAGTCTCACTCTGTCACCCAGGCTGGAGTGCACTGGCGACAAGCACAGCTCACTGCAGCCTCGACCTCCTGGCGCAAGTGATCCTCCCACCTCAGCCTCCCAAACAGCTTGGAGTACAGGTGCGTGCCACCACTCCTGGCATTTTTTTTTTTTTTCATTTTTTTATTTGTAGAGATAACATTCTTCCTGTGTTGTCCAGGCTCGTCTCAAACTCGTGGATTCAAGTGATCCTTCCACCTTGGCCTCCCAAAGTGCTGGGATTACAGGTGTGAGCCACTGCACCCAGCCAGAAATAATATTTATACACAGGGGGCACAGCATGGTGAGAGACGGGTCTTAACCAAAGACAAAGTATACTACTTGGATACAATTGAGACACAGTGGTTCATCTGCAGGCTGATCTGCAGCTTTACACATTTCTGTATCATTTTATACACTGGACACAGACTTTTTTCCCTACTGTAATTATATTTCCATTAGCTACTGTCAGCAACAGATTTTCCCCATTCTACCCAATCATATTGGTACACATCACCAAGCCACTTCACAGAAAGGTAATACTAGCTTATACTTGGACCAGCAGGGAAGGAATGGGCATTTGAGCACACACTCATGTCAAAATTGGGTATTATCCTTTTAATATTAGCAAGTTTTTTTGCCTTTCAAATTTGATTTGGCATTTTTATTTTTTTTTATTTTTTTGAGATGGAGTCTCACTCTGTCGCCCAGGCTGGAGTGCAGTGGCGCGATCTTGGCTCATTGCAAGCTCCACCTCCTGGGTTCACACCATTCTCCTGCCTAAGCCTCCCAAGTAGCTGGGACTACAGGCACCTGCCACCATGCCTGGCTAATTTTTTGTATTTTTAGTAGAGATGGGGTTTCACCGTGTTAGCCAGGATGGTCTCGATCTCTTGACCTCGTGATCCACCCACCTCAGCCTCCCAAAGTACTGGGATTACAGGCGTGAGCCACCGTGCCCAGCCGATTTGGCATTTTTAAATAATGGTGAGGATGAACATTCTCCCCATGTACTGACTGACTGTGTTTACGTGAACGGTTTGTTCATATACTTTGCTCATTTTTTTCCTCCAGGGTTGTTGGCCTCTTGTTACATAAGATTTAAGTTAAGGAAGAATTCAGCCATGTTACAAATACTTCCCATTTTTACTTTTGCCTTTTAATTTTATTAGATGTTTGACTTCTTAAGTTTAAATTGGCAACTCTTAACTCTTTCTCTTTTTGTTTTCTGATCAATTTTATGGTCAGTACACAGTTTATCTTAATATTACATTTTAGCATCTGGTACAGCAATTTCTTTTTTTTTTTTTTTTTTTTGAGACAGGGTCTTACTCTGTCACCCAGGATGGAGTACTCAGCTCACTGCAACCTCTGCAACCTCAGGGTTAAGCAATCCTCCCACCCCAACTTCCCAAAGTAGATGGGACCACAGACAGGCACCACCATGCCTCTGTTTTTGTTGCTGTTGTTGTTTTGAGATGGAGTTTCGCTCTCGTCGCCCAGGCTGGAGTGCAGTGGCATAATCTTGGCTCACTGCAACCTCTACCTCCTGGGTTCAAGCAATTCTCCTGCCTCAGCCTCCCAAGTAGCTGGGCTTATAGGCGCTTGCCACCATGTCTGGCTAATTTTTTGTATTTTTGGTAGAGATGGGGTTTCACCATGTTGGGTAGGCTGGTCTCGAACTCCTGACCTCAGGTGATCTGCCCACCTCATCCTCCCAAAGTGCCGAGATTACAGGTGTAAGCCACCATGCCTGGCCCAATGCCCAGGTATTTTTAAGTATTTTTAGTAGCAATAGGCTCTTGCCGCATTGCCCAGGCTGGTCTCAAACTCCTGAGCTCAAGCAATCCACCTGCCTCAGCCTCCTAACGTGCTGGGATTACAAGCATGAGCCACTGTAATTTTCTTAAAAAATTACTTTGATTATTCTCATCTATTTATTATTCCAGATAACTTTTGGAATCACTTGAGTCTCAAATAATCTTGTTAGGATTACAACTAGAATAAACTTTTTATTATATAATATTGTGTCTTAGCTGAGCACAGTGGCTCACACCTGTAATCCCAGCTATTTGGGAAGCTGAAGTAGAGGATCACTTGAGGCCAGGAGTTTGAGACCAGCCTGAGCAACAGAGTGAGACCCTGTCACTAAAAAAAAGTAGAAAAAAATTGGCCGAGTGTGGTGATGCATGCCTGTAGTCCCAGTTACTTGGGAAGCTGAGGCGGGAGGATCGTCTGAGCCCAGGAGTTTGAGTTCAAGTCTTCAGTGAGCTATGTCACTGCACTCCAACATGGGCGATAGAGTGAGACCCTGTCTCAAAAAAGAAAAAAAAAAAAAAAAGAAAAGAAATGTATATAAAATGATGTGCATATCTACGTATCAAATATTTTTTATCTTACCACTCGCATCATTTTGTAAAATACATAGGTCATAGCCATTTCTGGCCCCAACCAGTTACTCTTAGAGAGTTTATAAATTATGAATGAGGCTGGGCATGGTGGCTCACACCTGTAATCCTAGCACTTTGGGAAGCTGAGATGGAAGGATCGCTTGAGCTCAGGAGTTCCAGACCAGCCTGGGCTACATAGTGAGTGAGACCTTTTCTCTATCTTTACATAGAATAAAAAGAAATAATTACGAATGAGATATTTTGTCTCCCACCTTCTATTTTTCTAACTGATTACATGGAAGAAAGTTATTTTTATTTTTTAATTTTTATCTTGCTGAATTCTAGTGATTTTACAGGGTTTTCAATAATTATCCTGTGTTTCTTAGATAGAAAATCCAAACAAGCAGAAATAATTTTTCCAATATTTTTACCTCTTATTTCCATAAGACTTATGGCAATGACTAGATAGTCAGAACAACATTAAGTGGAGCACTGTTACATCCCTAACAGCAATGCCCTGCGTCTTTTACCTTATGTATTTGAAATAGGCATCACAGTCAGGATGTATTCTTACGATAACTTATTACCAGGAAAGGATGCTAAAATTTCAGAGTACTTTCTAGTATCTATTGGGAAGAACATTCAGTTTTCCTTCTTTCAGTTACTTGTATCATGTTGGTAGACATATAATAACCAACATCGTGTAGTATTTACTATAAGAAGTCAGGCATTAGCTGGGCGAGGTAGCTCAGGCCTATAATCCCAGCACTTTGGGAGGCCAAGGCGGGCAGATCACTTGAGGTCAGGAGTTCAAGACCAGCTGGCTAACATGGTGAAACCCCATCTCTACTGAAAATACAAAATTAGCAGGGCATGGTGGTGGGTGCCTGTAATCTCAGCTACCCAGAAGGCTGAGGCAGGAGAACTGCTTGATCCCCAGAGGTGGAGGTTGCAGTGAGTCGAGATCACGCCACTGCACTCCAGCCTGGGAGACGAAGCGAGACGCCATCTCAAAAAAAAAAAAAAGAAGAAGAAAAGAAAGAAAAAATAAGTCAGGTACCGATAGAAGTGTTCTACACCTATTAACCTATTAACTCAACCTCACAACAACTCTGAAGAAGATTTTGGTACTCCCTTTTATAAATGGGGAGGAAGAGGGCCAGAGAGGTTAAATAGTTTGTCCAAGGTCACACTGCTAGAAAAGAGGCAGACAGGGTGTTCCAGCCTAGGCGGTCTGGCTCCAGAGTCTGAGCACTTAACATAACACTATGCTACTGTTCAGGGATTTCCTGATAGTAGGGTACCCTTACATTCCTGGACAACCATTCACTTGGTTATGTACATGGTTCTTGAAAATGAATTGCTAATACTTTATTTTCTGCATCTATATTTATGGGGCGTGTGTGTTGCTATTTGTCAGTTTTGGCTATTAGGGTTAATTGGGTTTTTACCAAGGAAAAGTTTACACAGCATACATATTCCTTGATTTTTTATAATCCATTTTCAAACCTCAAATGGTGAGGTTTAAAATAAAATTCTCTAGTTCTGAGACTGGCTTAGAAATATCTGCAATTAATCTTCAATTGATAAGAGGTAATATTTCAATTAGAAGAGTTTATACCACATTATATAAATCCTTCCTTCAGATCAAGCATTTAACAAGGAAAAAACCACGTAGATCATACCAGATTCCCGAGAAGAGAGTATCTTCTTAGAAAACAAACACAGTTAAATTAACAAAATTGAATTCGCTTTCAAACTTACAGCACTGGAAAAAGTCATCCCCATCTCTCCGATGAGAGCTTTGGTTTTCTTTAGTGGTGTCTGTAAAAGTAAGTAATTATCCATTAAACAATTTCTTCCAATAAATTGAGACACACAGGCCAGAATTCCTGTTTTGTTACATCTTACTCAATCTTTTATTCCCAAATGGTCAGCTCTAAGCAACAGCCAAAGAGAGTCCTGTATGATTCTAGAGACAAGTTTGGTTCCGGCCAGCTCCATCCTGTATAAAAGTGCAGGAGGTCAAAATGCTTGCAGGAAGGGAAAGTTCAGCTGATGGCAATAACATCTTTGTGCGCTTATTAGTCATCAGCCCCCAGATGAGGCAGATAGGGCAGACCTATCTCCATGAATTAATCTTTAGAAGTAGGATGTGGGAAACGATATAAAGGGAGCTTTCCGCCCTATAGAACAGAAGTAAGACAACAGTTGGATTCTGAAAGCCAGACAAGGCCTCAGGGCTCAGAGACTGATTCAAACCTCACGCACTCAGTGGAGGAGGCCAGACGCACACTGTTCAACTACCAGCTACTGTTGTCTGCATAGACCCACAAGCACCTCAGGATAAGGACTTGAACCAGGTGGCAAGCAGGTGTACACAGAACACTGTCAGGCAAAAGGCTACTCAGAAACTATTTTATGTCTTGCTTTTCATCTTTTGTTCAAAATCTAAGATCCTTACAAGTACAGAGAACAATTAACTTCCCCCTAGAGTGAGAACAAAAGTATGAAGACAGTCATTTAAATACGAATAAAAGGAACACTAATATTCTTCAGATTCCAGACAGCAAAAAGCACCATTGAAGAGGTCATTTTAGTTGTAATATGTGTCAGTTCACGATGATTCTGAGATACCTTTGAAACCTAAGACCATATTGAATGCAGTTTTAAGTATATTTTGTTGTGCAATAATTCCTTAAAGATCGCTAATCTAAATATATAAGTAGATTAACAGGAGCCTCATTTTCAATAATGTATAAATGACTTTTCCCCATTGTTTTATATAAATGCAAAACCTACGGAATCCAGAAACTCAAAAGGATGAGGATTCTAACTTATCCAAAAAAAGCTCTGATAATTTCATGAGTAGATCCAGAAGAGGCTGCCAAGAGACACTAGAGATGCAGAAGATCTTCGCCAGCCTTCCGAAGCAAGGTCATCAGCCATACTCTCCTCAAAGCATCACTGGGTACCATCCTCAGGAAAAGAATACTGGGCTTAATGAGACACTGGTTTGATAAAAAACCTGAGTTACTATGAGGACATTTGAAGGTGAAATGAGGATTCAAAGAGTTAAGTGGAGAAAAGGACCAGAGTTGACTGTATGGGACTTAATTGCCAAACTGATAAATATGTAAAACTATGAAAGAATATCTGATTTACAGTAAGACTGTGTAATAACATTTATTAAACACAACATGTGCCAGGCATTAATCTAGGCAGTGGTGGACAGAGGATAGATGGTCCTTGCCCTTATGACCCCTGCACTCCTGGGGACTTAAAAACTAACAGGTAAACAATCAGTCATTTCAGGTGGTGATAAGTGCTATGAAGAGAATAAACCAGGATGATGTGATTGCAGCTGGTGGGAGGAAAGGGGAACTACTTTAGGTGGGTGGTCAGGAAAGGCCTCTCAGGAGGTAACTTCAGTACGGAGAGCCATGCGATAAGGAGTCAGTCATGCAAAGATTCAGAAGATGTTTCAGGCTGGGTATATAGCAAGTACAAGGGCTGCCAGAGGAAGGAGGGAGGCACCTGGGAGGAAACAGAGAAGCCAGTGTGGTGATGGAAGCAGCTTAGGGAGGAAAAGGGAGAGTGAGGTAAGACGAGATCAGAGAGGTAGGCAGGAGTCAGCAATGCAGGGCCATATAGGAATTTAGACTTTAGGCCTGGTGCAGTGGCTCACACCTGTTATCCCAGCACTTTAGAAGGCGGAGGCAGGAGGACTGCTTGAGGCCAGGAGTTTGAGACCAGTCTGGGCAACACAGCAAGATCCTGGCTCTACAAAAGACATAAAAATTAGCTGGGCATGGTAGTGCACGCCCATAGTCCCAGCTACGTGGGAGGCTGAGGTGGGAGGATTGCTTGTGCCCAGAAGTTCGAGGCTGCAGTGAGCTATGACTGCACCGCCGCAATCTAGCCTAGGCAAGAAGAGTGAGACCTTGTCTCCAAAAAAAAAAAAGTTTTTATTAACTGTCATCTTTATACTGCTAACAATAGTACAAAAGATAACCATAATCCGTGCTTAATTGAAAAAGTCCCAAACAAGAAACCACACTGTACCCAAAATGTGTGTCTCTATGCTAATTACAATGTAAAATGAATCCTTAAGATCTAAGCAAAGACAGCGGCTGGTCAAGTTAGGGCCATGCAACAGTCTTTAAGCAGCAGCCAATTTCATGCCTTCATGTGGGCAAACATGTTACTCTGCTCACCCCAAGCAGAATCCTTTTCATTAAAACCCTAAAGAATCATTTACTTTCCTGGTTCCATGTACAGTTGCTCTGAAACGACAATTCTGGTAATTCTGTGGCTAACAATGGAAATTGTTTTGCTTTCAATGAAGCAATGACATATTCATTCTCACACCTGTAATCCCACCACTTTGGGAGGCTGAAGTGGGCAGATCACTTGAGGTCAGGAGTTGGAGATCAGACTGGCCAACATGGTGAAATCCCGTCTCTACTAGAAATACAAAAATTAGCCAGGCATGGTGGTGGGTGCCTGTAAACCCAGCTACTTGGGAGGCTGAGACAGGGGAATCGCTTGAACCCAGGAGGCGGAGGTTGCAGTGGGCCGAGATCGCGCCACTGCACTCCAGCCTGGGTGACAGAGCAAGACTCCATCTCAAAAAAAAAAAAAAAAAAAATTCTTCCCCTACCTTTCATCATAGTTTCTTCTGTCACTTGCCTGCGGTTTTGGCCAAATGTCACTTTTCTTAGAGTAAGTGATTTTTTTTTTTTTTGGAGACGGAGTCTTGCTCTGTCACCCAGGCTAGAGTGCAGTGGCACCATCTCGGCTCACTGCAACCTCCACCTCCTGGGTTCAAGTGATTCTTCCACCTCAGCCTCCCGAGTAGCTGGGACTACAGGCACGCGCCACCATGCCCGGCTAATTTTTGTATTTTTAGTAGAGACAGGGTTTCACCATGCTGGCCAGGCTGGTCTTGAACTCCTGACCTCGTGATCTGCCCACCTCGGCCTCCCAAAGTGCTAGGATTACAGGCCTGAGCCACCGCGCCCGACCGTGAATGATTTTTAAAAGAGTAACTTATGCTTCTGTGAAAAGCGGTGTGTCCACCACACTATAATGATGTTTAAGTAAAATCAAGAAAGTGATAAGAACAGTGTCCTGGCAAAACAAAAAATAAAAACAGAGTCCCACAGATACCTGGAACAAATACAATGAAATGTTAAAAACGATGCTACTATATAAAAGAGCATTTCAAAGATGCCTGAAAAATTCCACTATAAATCTAAATCATGTTGTAAATGCTATCTACAATCCTTTGACCTGAGTTAGTTTGGTGGGGGTTGACCACCATTTATTTTGCCAACTATGGCAGCAATCTGTAATCTTTTTTAGGTTAGAGGTCTTTCCACAAAAATGAAGATATTATACACAAAGTTTTACATGTAAATTAAGGAGTTCCATGATGTCACTGGCATCCCCGAATGTCACCTGCAGACATCTCTGACCTATGGTGTGATTATGCTGGTGTGGGTATGTGGAATGAAATCTGATTATTATCACAGTATTCTAGAATAGGAGAAAAAGCATGGTGCTCTGAGGTCATAAGATACCCAGGCTTTGTCCAGTATTAGCTATATGAACTTAGTCATGTCACTTGACCACCTTCCAGCTTTAGTTTCCTTTTAAAATAAGGATATTATGTACAGCAGAGGACTCCTGTGATGACTGAAGCACAAGTATAAAAATCCTCATATTCTGCTCGGCTCCAAGTAAGTTCTCAAATGCTCTTGTCTTAGCTCTTCCCCTTGGAGTCCTGCTTGACAATTAGTGGTAGAATATTCTGAAAAAGCCTAGAAGAGAAGCCAGAATTCTTGAGTTTGGAACATTAAGTTTGACTTATGCCCTCCACTCAATTTTGGTACCTCTCTCCAGCAGAAACGCTTATTAAAAAAAAGAATCTGGGCCGAGACAGTGGCTCATGCCTGTAATCCCAGCAGTTTGGGAGGCTGAGGTGGGCGGATTACTGGAGTCCAGGAGTTCAAGACCGACTTGGACAACATGGAGAAATCCTGTCTCTACAAAATATTTAAAAATTATCTGGACGTAGTGACACGTGCCTGTAGTTCCAGCTACTAGGGAGACTGAGGCAGGAGGACTGCTTGAGACTAGGAGTTCAAGGATGCAATGAGCCTTGACTGTACCACTGCACTCCAGCCTGGATGACAAAGCAAGACCCTGACTCAAAAAATCTGCTGCTGGCTTAAGGAAGCAAATTGGATTAACATACTAAAAGGAAGAGACCTCAAATACACACAGACTACAGCCATGGTTTATAAGAATTGATGAAACAACTCTGAATACCTTATATTTAAGTAATGAATTTTGTTTTCAACACCTAAAAAAGCCTGACCTTTTAACTGAGTACTTTAGTCACTGCTAGAGAAGGCTTGCTTTTTCTGGACAAAACACTCTTCAAGGACGCAATTTTTTTTTTTTTAATAAAAAAGGAATTTTGTGGGCAGACAAGTTAAGTGCAGTAGTTGGAAGAGTAGTGAACCTAAAGTGTAGGAGGAAAATTAAATCAAGACTGATGTCAACATGGCTTGGTAGAAACTAACAGACAATGAAGCATATATGGCAGGAAGAAATGTGTACTCAAAATACAAGTCTCTTAAACATCAGCTATAAGAGACTCTCAAGCTCTTGAGCACAACCTAAGAAATATATTTTACAACTCAGGAACAAAGAGAGATAGATAATGATTACCTTTATCAAGTGTAACACACACACTCACACACACGGACATTTTCTATTCTATTCCAGAGGAAATAAAAAATGTTGGTAGTTACTAAACTGATTTCACAACTCACTCACGGGTTGGGACCAGAGGTTTGAAGGACACTGAGCTAGGGTGTGTAACTACACAAGAAAAGTTAGGAACGTCTTGCCTGGAGTATTTCATAGTCTCAGCATTCGGCTGAAAGCAAAAAGAGAACTGAAACGAATAAAGCAATAGAGCATTTGGTTTTAAAGCGAAGAGAGGAATGGTGAACCCAGGGTCAGAGGACTCTGCCTCAACTACTCATGTCTTGGGCAAGTTACTTTCTGGGCCTCCATGGGGAAGGGGTTGGAGTGGATGTTTCCAAAGGTCACACATTCCATAATCCTGCAATACACAAGCAAAAGTAACTCTGGGAAAAAAAATGAAGTCTTGTGACAACACCCATTAGGTAGAAAATGAAACACTGACAGTCTCTAATGCAACAGTCAGGTGTTCAGTCAGACTAATTGAATTTTCTTGATCCTTGTGAGGCAACACACACCCTAAATAGTTCGACGGTTGGCCTACCAGATTAGTTCACTTCAGGCTTTTTTTTTTTGAGACGGAGTCTCGCTCTGTCGCCAGGCTGGAATGCAGTGGCACGATCTCGGCTCACTGCAACTTCCGCCTCCCGGGTTCAAGCGATTCTCTTTCCTCAGCCTCCCAAGTAGCTGGGACTACAGGTGTGCGCCACTACGCCCAGCTAGAATTATTGTATTTCTGGTAGAGACGGGGTTTCACCATGTTGGCCAGGATGGTCTCGATCTCTTGACTTTCTGATCCGCCCGCCTCGGCCTCCCAAAGTGCCGGGATTACATGAGTGAGCCACCGCGCCCGGCCCAGGCTTATTTTTATTGACATCAGATACAGACATTGTATACAGGCACAAACGTGGAGGTGGTCTAGGTCCCTCATAAAGGGGACTGGAGTTGTCTGTGATCCTCTAATCCAAAAGAAAAACAATCAGGGCTTGAGTGCTCTTAGCACCTGATTCTCATTGGTTCAACCCATCCTCCACTGGTCTCCACATGTTTATCTTGAGATATTAACGTAAACTCCACAGCAGTACGGTCCAGACTAGAAGCTCTGTGTGCTGTACGCATGTGCCTCAATCCAGAAAGGAAAAGAGTGTTGCAGTCCCTTACACCGGCACAGAGGGCCTCAGGTGGGAAAACCAAACCTACCCAAGGGTAAGACAGCCAGTTCGGGGAGGGGGGTGGTGGGGACCGGGAAAGAGAGCAACAAACCGGAGAGTCAGCCCGAGAGATAGAGGGGCGGGGCAGAAACAGAAGAGTTACCAGGCCGCCGAGCACTTCGTCCTGGTCGTCCGTGAGGAGCAGCACCACGTTGGGCCTCCGGGTTCCCGCAGCCACCCCGAAGACCCCCAGGCAACCGCCCAGCACCAGCAGCAGCAGCGCTGGGCGGCAGGAGGGCAGGTGGCGGGGGCTGCCCCGCCGGAGCCGACCTGGGGCTAGAGGCAGGAGCCGCATGGCGGACAGGCTCCGGGGTGACCCCGGGACGGGACGGAGGGACGCACAGGTAGCTGAAGGGCGAGAGGCCGACCAGCCGAAAGAAGAAAAAGCCGTGCCTTGAAGGCCGGTGGCTGGGGTCAGACGTTTTCTCCCCAGGAGCGATCACGTGAGCCGGGGACAGGGGGCGGAGCACGCTGCGCGGCCACGTGATGATCGGCGTGGGCGGGGCCGCGGACTGGCGCAGCCGCGAGAGAGGCACCAGGCAGTGGCGGAAAAGGGGCGGGGAACAGCAAAAAAGGGCGGAGAACCGGGAAAAGGTCAAGACCCGTGCGTACCTCTCGCGCAGGCTCGGGTTGCGTTCTGGTAGGACGTGTTTCTGAGCGCTTGGTGGAAAGATTTAAATAGGGGAAGAGAAGATGAAAAGCAGGAAGGAGTTGGCAAATACTAACCAGCCGATTAACGAAGAGAAAGGAGGACTGTACGTAGCAGATATTATCATCAGCTGGTGAGGAAAGTGGACTCTACCATATTTAATCCCCAAGTCGACGGGCACTTATTCAAGGCCCGGATGTTTAATCGTTTTTAATTTTCTCTACAACTTGTGAGATAAATCTTAACATTCTCATTGGGCTCAGCCATTAAATTCGGAACTGGTTAGCTCTCTTAACTCCAAAGCCTGATTATGTTCTGCTTTCCTCAGCTGACATCGTAGTTTCAAACAATTTAGGGATGGCCTGACAGCTTTATCCTAATGGTTATCCTAATGGTCCTTGGTGACTTTTTAAACACCCTCTTGGAACATGTTAGAGGATGTGCAGATCGAACAAAAATCTTGAAACGTGGTCATCCAACTGCATTATTAAGTAATCTTTAGCGGGGAATAGCCCTTGAAACTAGCTCCAGATAGTTCTGTGGTCGCTCTGGAACAATTAGACTGCCCCTCTCCTGACGTCGGGCGCGGTGGCTCACGCTTGTAATCCCAGCACTTTGGGAAGCGGGTGGATCACCTGAGGTCAGGAGTTTTAGACCAGCCTGGCCAACGTGGGGAAACCGCGTCTCTACTAAAATACAAAAATTAGCCGGGCGTGGTGGCAGGCGTCTGTAATCCCAGCTACTCGGGAGGCTGAGGCACGAGAATCGCTTGAACCCGGGAGGCGGAGCTTGCTGTGAGCCACTGCACTCTGGCCTCGGGAACAGAGCGAGACTCTGTCTCAAAACAAACAAAAAATCACAGAGATCTTCCTGGCAAGGTGAAGTGTCAAATCATATCCCCAGACCGATATAACAAGGTATACCTCCTTGCTGGTAAAAGTATTTTCTTTGAGTTGAACTGTTTGCCAAGAAGGGTCTCTTAAAACTCGTGAAAACTATCCCAGAACTTAAAGTATTAAAAAAAAAAAAAAAAACTCGTGAAAACACTTTACTATAGGGTAAAAATAATGATGGAAACACTTTGAAACCTCATGTGTACAAGGATAGGGCTTATGCAAAAAAAAAAAAAAAAAAAAAAAGAATTACCTTTATTACTTTGTTTTTTTTCACCACAGAGGGGTAATATGCGGAGTCCTAACAAGGTTTGAGGTAGGGGGTCGTAACTCACACAATAGCGTGAAAACCCAATCATCAGGCTTATGAATCACAAAAGGATCTTAATACTTTTTTTTTTAACTAAGCCTACAGAAGGCAAAAGAAGCTTTAAAAAAACTGAAGTAGTTTTTCTGCAAAAACAATTATGCCGGAAATATGGTCAGAGCAGTTCCTAGACAACCAGAATACTTGGTTATGGCCTTGGCCTAGGCCGATTTTTCAAGCTGGTTAGAATAACTAATCCTTACGTATTCAGGTTTCGAGACTTCCAGGAAGACTTTCTTGCACAAAAAAATAACCTATTTCATCTGTATTGAAGCCCCAAATTGTAAAATTGTTTCTTTTCTATTTTTTTCAAGGCTAGATTATAAACTATTTGAGGCCAGAAATTGTGTAATTAGTTGCCCACTTTGTTCAGGATGCTGCTGTCAGAGGCGATTGAACCAGAGCAACTCCGTCTTGAACAGGGCCTGAGTAAAATAAGGCTGAGGCCTGCTGTGCTGCATTCCCAGATGGTTATGCATTCTAAGTCACGGGATGAGATAGGAGGTCGTAAAGATACAAGATAAAAGATGCTGGTCATAAAGACCTTACTGATGAAACGGGTAGCAGTAAAGAAGCCAGCTAAAACCCACCAAAACCAAGATGGTGATGAAAGTGACCTCTGGTCGTCCTCACTGCTAAATTCCCATCAGCACCATGACAGTTTACAAATGCCATGGGAATGTCAGGAAGGTACCCTCTATGGTCTAAAAAGGGTAGGCATGAATAATCCATCCCTTGTTTAGCATATCATCAAGAAATAACCATAAAAATGGGCAACCAGTAGCCCTCAGGCTGCTCTGCCTATGGAGTAGCCGTTCTTTTATTCCTCTACTTTCTTAATGAACTTGCTTTCACTTTACTCTATGGTCTTGTCCCGAATTCTTCCTTGCTCGAGATCCAAGAACCCTTTCTTGGTGTCTGGATCAGGACCCCTTTCCGGTAACACTGCTACACTAGTGCTGAAGAGACATTGTCCCTCGTTATGGAATTTGCAGTCTAATGGCAGAGAGATGGACAATCTAATCTTGTATCTTGTATATGATTACAAATAGACATGCTATGAAGGAAAAGTAAAGGGTGCAATGAGTATTTAAGTTGGTGGGAGGCTGACTTAGTCTAAGGTGCCCTGAGGAAGTGATCTTTGAGTGAAATCTGAAGTTTGAGTAGGAGATAATTGGTTAATGGAGTATTGGGGTGGTGGAATGTCTCCTAAGCACAGAGTACAGCATATGCAAAGGTCCTGAGCTGGTGCATTGCAATAACTAAAAGAAGTCAGTGTGGTTAGAGCAGAGGGAGAGAGGTGGTGAGGGCCCAGATCCTATTTTAAGGACTTGGGTTTTTATAGTAAGGCTAATTGGAAATTACTGAAAGAATATAAGAGAAATATAATCATACATGAATTTTTAGAAGATCCTTTACACTGTGGCATGAAGAACAGATTGGAAGAGGACAAGCATGGGTGAGGGTAGACCAATTAGGTGGAGAGAAAAGTGGATAACAGGGACAGATTCAAATTTTGTGGGGCATGAAGTTTATGTGCATTTGGCGAGTGGAGGCTCCTTAAGAAAAAGAATAACAATTTTAGATACAAAAGTAGGTACACAACTGAATATGTATTTAGACTAAAACAAAATACAACGTTATAAATTTTTATAAGTTGAAAAATATTACAAATAATGCAAAAATTTAAAGTAACATATTTTTATTAAGTAACTGCCAGGCATACTTCTTCATACTTTTTTCCCCTTACATTATATGGCGATGTACTCTTTAATCATCTCTTCATATAATGATAGTTTATAATATTTTCTAAAGAGAATAGAAAGATAATTTAGTTTTTTCTCTAATGTGTTTGATCAGTATTTGCTTTTTATTGGTGATAATTCAGAAAAGTTATTTTTCACCTGCACAGTTCATTATTGGTTTTATATATATGTTTAGTATTTTTGTCAAATTTCAGAAAACGCTATCAAATATCCTCTTAACATAGGAATTTCGTGACATTCTGCATTTTATTTTATTTTATTTTTTGATTTGGAATCTTGCTCTGTCTGTGCTCTTGGCTCATTGCAACCTCCACCTCCCAGGTTCAAGCGATTCTCCTGCCTCAGCCTCCTGAGTAGCTGGGATTACAGGCATGCGTCACTATGCCTGGCTAATTTTTGTGTTTTTAGTAGAGATGGTATTTCGCCATGTTGGCTAGGCTGGTCTCGAACTCCTGACTTCAGGTGATCTACCCGCCTTGGCCTCCCAAAGTGCTGGGATTATAGGCATGAGTTTTATGTTATCTTCCTCAATGCTAGTGTGAGATCAAATCAGAAAGAAATTTGAATATTTTTCAATGAGTTTATATAATCCACAAATTATCAATTTAATAGCCTATTTATTACTTTCATTTACAATTTATCTCTTCATCTTTCCAGCTTTATTGAGATATAATTGACAAAATTATGTAATTTAAGGTGTACAACATGATGTTTTCATGTATGTATACAGTGTGAAATGATTATTCTCTTCCTCTTAATGAATTACTGTTTTTCTTATGATTGAAACTTTTTTTTGTTACTCTTTATTTCTCAATGTCAGGATAATTTCTCTTTACTTTCTCATTCATCTTTATCACTTTGGTTTTGTATCCTATTAATTTTTTTTTTTTTTTTTTTGAGACAGTCTTGCTCTGTCACCAGGCTAGAGTGCAGTGGCGTGATCTCGGCTCACTACAACCTCCAACTCTCAGGTTCAAGCGATTCTCCTGCCTCAGCCTCCCAAGTAGCTGGGATTACAGGTGTACGCCACCACACCCAGCTAATTTTTGTATTTTTAGTAGAGACAGGGTTTCACCATATTGGTCTGGTCTCGTACTCCTGACCTCAGGCTGGTCTTGAACTCCTGACCTCAGGTGATCCACCCACCTTGGCCTCCCAAGGTGCTGGGATTACAGGCGTGAGCCACCACACCCAGTCTAGCTAAGTTGTTTTTTAAAGAGCATGGAGCCCTTTTTCCTAATCATTATAATAGCTGCGTTAACAGATGACTGATTGTAAATGCTGTTTAACCACAGGTTAAAATAACTCTTGTTTTACTTTGTTGAATAATGTCTCAGATGTTTTCAGTTGGCTAAAAATATTTAAAAATTGCTCATAGGTTTTCCTATTAGAAAGTAGTACCCAATAATTGCCAACTCATCAGTGGTTGTCATATCCAGAATAGAATATATAATATTATTTGGTGTTTGGTTATGTGTTTGACTTACTACTTTTTAAACGTTTTTTTCATTATTTCAATTTTTTCCATAAATTGTTTTAGTAAAATAAGTCGTTTTTTCATTTTGACGTGTTTTTCCAAGAGCTTAAGCAAAAATGGATCCAATTCAGCTATTAGTTGAAAAATTCCTGTGGAATTTTCATTACGGGAACAATAGTACTTTTCATCATGACCTCCGAAGTGTAACTTTCACTTAATGTTTAATAACCTCAAAACTTCCATCTCTGGCCATGATGGAATAACAGTGCCAGACTAATTCTCTTGCTAAAAACAACTAGAAAACAGGGCAATATAGATGCTTTTATACAAGTGACAATAGTGAAGGACTGTGATCTACATGTAAAGAGAAACAAACAATTGCTCCAACTTTTTGCCTGGTGGAGGGACATTCTGAACCAGAGAGCAGGAAATAGGATCTCATGCTTGACAAAGTTGACTTGCTAACTTTGGATGGACAGAGATCAAAGATGAGGGAGATTGAGGAAGCTGGAAGTTTGCAGGGAAGAATTCCAAAGAGAAGGGTGCTATATAGATTTAAAAGCTCCATAAGTTTGTGCAGATGTCTTTCTAAAACTTTACTGAACACTGAGATGTGCATTCACAGGGTGAAACACCACCAGAAGGCAAGGCAAAGAATGACCAAAGTAATGTAAAATAAATAATTCTCAGAGGGGTTGGGATGTTTGAGATCCAACCAGCCATAGGGGAAAGTCCTCCTTGGAACTCAGGAGCACTCCTTAGGAACCTGGAAAGGTCATGCCCTAATAGTGGAGCTAAACTATCATGAGTAAAAAGTACTCTGCACCCACAGAAACAAAGCTTGGGTACAGCCCTCAAAAGATCAAACTAATCTGCAGGGAAAGTAACTTGCCTTCCAGAATAAGGCTCAACACTCTTTCAGGGAAGACTACGAAACCTAGATATTCAACAATATGAAATTCACAATGTCCTGCGTTGAATACAAAAATTACTACATAGGGCCCGGGCGTGGTGGCTCATGCCTGTAATCCCAGCACTTTGGGAGGCTGAGGCGGATCATGAGGTCAGGAGATCAAGACCATCCTGGCTAACACGGTGAAACCCCGTCTCTACTAAAAAATATAAAAAATTAGCTGGGCATGGTGGCGGGCGCCTGTAGTCCCAGCTACTGGGGAGGATTAGGCAGGAGAATGGCATGAACCCGGGAGGTGGAGGTTGAAGTGAGCCAAGATCACGCCACTGCACTCCAGCCTGGGCGACAGAGCAAGACTCCATCTCAAAAAAAAAAAAAAAAAAAATTACTAGATAGGCTCCCAAACAGGAAAATGTGACCCCATGACCAGAAGAAAAAATTATCAATAGAAACAGATAATAAATGACAGGGATGAAGAAGTTAATAGATTAGTGTGTTAAAACTCCTATTATAACTTGTTCAAGTATTTAAAGAAAAACATGAGCCAACTGAGAAGAGAGGTGGAAGATATATAACTGGGCCAGGCACAGTGGCACACACTTGTAATCCCAGCACTTTGGGAGGCCTAGGTGGGCAGATGGCTTGAGCCCAGGAGTTTGAGACCAGCCTGGGTGACTTGACAAAACCCCACCTCTACAAAAAAAAAGAAAAAAAATACACAAAATTAGTTGGGCTTGGTGGTATGCTCCTGTAGTCCCAGCTACTCAGGAGGCTAAGATGGGAGGATCACTTGAGCCTGGGAGGTCCAGGCTGCAGTGAGCCATGATCGTGCCACTGCACTCCAGCCTGGCTGACAGAGGGATACCTTGTTTCAAAAATAAATACAAATAAAATCTATAACTGAACAGCACTTTATCTGAAAATTCACTACATGGATTAACATGATTAAACAATATGGGGGGGGGAGATAAGTCAACTTGAAGATATAGCAAGAGAAAAATATCCAAAATAAAGCAAAGAGAGAAAAAAATGAAAATAAAAATGAGCAGGGCCCCTGTGACCTGCGAAACAAAATCATGGGGTCTACTATTTACATAACTGGAATTCCAGAAGGAAGAAATAATTTTTCAAAGAAATAATAGTTGCTGTCTGCATACAGAGAAAACTCTGATCTCAGATTCAAGAAATTCAATGAACCCCATGCAGAAAAAACATAAAGAAAATCATACTAAGAAACATCACAATCAAAATTCTGGAAACTAGTAATAAAGAAAAGTAGACTTTATGACAGAAATATTATTAGAGATAAAACAGGGCATTTTATAATGATAAAAGGTTCAATCCATCAGGAAGATATAACAATTATGAATATATATGGACCTGACAAAGTACCAAAATTCTTGAAGCAAAAACTGATAGAAATAAAGGAAAAAATGGACAACTTGATAATAGTTGGAAACTTCAATACTCCACTTTCAATAATGGATAGAGTAGCTAGGCATAAGATGAACAAGGACATAGAAGACATGAATAACATTATAAAATAGGTAGACCTAACAGAGATCTACAGAACTCTCCACCCAACAAGAGCAGAATCTATACCCTTCTCAAGTGCCTGTGGAATATTCTCCAGGATAGACCATGTACTAGGCCATAAAACAAACCTCGATTAATCTAAAAGGGTAGAAATAACACAAGTATGTTCTCTCAACACAATGAAATAAAATCAGAACATAAGATTCCCAGAGAAATTTGGATAGCTCACAAATATTTGGAAATGAAACAACATACTCCTAAATAATCAGTGGATTAAAACAGAAATCAAAAGGGAAATTAGAAAATACTTTGAGATGATGAACATGAATACACAACATACTAAAACTTGGGATACAGCTAACATAGAGCTTGAAGAGTAATTTGTGGCTGTAAATGCCTATATTTAAAAAAAGAATGATCTCATATCATTAATTTAACCTTCTACTTTAAGACACCAAAGAAAGCAAAATAAACCTAAAGCAAGCAGAAGGAAGGAAATAATAAAAATTAGAGCAGAAATTAATGAAACAGAGGATAGAAAAAAATAGAGAAAAATCAATGAAAGCAAAAGCTGATTCTTTGGAAAGATTAACAAAATTGTCAAATCTTGGTGGTCCCTATCATATCTCCATTTAAGTAGCCAGTCTGGCCCCTGCAGAAAGGATCATGGGAAATGATCATAGCCTACCACAAGCTCAACCAAGTATTAGTCCTGATGCTGTGGCCATGCTGGATTTGATACCTTTGCTAGACAAGATCAGTATGACCACAGGTAAATTTTAAGCAGCCACCGATTTGGAGAATGCATTCTTTTCTGTCCCAATCAGAAAAGAGGCTCGGAAACACTTCACATTCATACGGAATGAACAACAAAAGACATCTACAGTTTTGCCCCAAGGTTATGTTAACTCATCTCTGTGTCACAACATGTAACTATGTGACTATGTGTTATAATACAGCCCCGACAAATCCAGACTGCCCAGGCATCCTGCAGAACCTCTTACTCATCCAATACATTGATGACATCATGCTGATCAGGCAGGATGAAAAAGAGGTGACTAGCATCTGGACACCTTGATAAGATACACGTGCTCCAGGGGGGTGGGAGACAGGCTCTATGAAAATTTAGAAACTTGGTACTTCAGTAAAGATTTTTAGAGGTCCTGGGGTGTGTCATGACATTGCCTCCAAAGTAAAAACAAACTGCTGCATTTTGCATTTCTTACTAGTGAGAAAGAAGCACAGTGCTTGGTAGAACTCTTTGGATTCTGGGTGCAATACATTGTATGCTTAGGAACACTGACCAACCCATATATGAAAGGCTGCCAGCTTTGATGGGGACTGGAGCATAAAAGTGCTCTGTAACAGGCAGGGCTGACTACATAATCTGTGGGGTCCAGTGTGAAACAAAAATGTGGGTTCCTTTGTTCAAAACGCAGAAAAAATGTGCCACTTAAGTTACTAAAATATAAAACTTTTTCTTTAAAAATATCTTATTACTTTCAAAATATAATAGGGGTTATAATAATACATGAGTAATAACAATCTTTATATAAATAATGAGACTTTATTATGTGATATATTGATTACAAGTTTCTTCTGACTTGCTTTTCTGCAAATTCAATTGTTTTTTCTTTTAAACAGGGTCTCACTCCATCACCCAGGCTGGAGTGCAGTGGTGTAATCACAGCTGACCACAGCTTCAACCTCCTGGGCTCAAGCAATCCTCCTGCCTCAGCCTCCTGAGTAGCTGGGACTACTGGTGCATGTTACCGCACCCAGCTAATTTTTACATATTTTTGTAGAGATGAGCTCTCCACCTTGCCCAGGTTAATCTCAAACACCTGACCTCAAGTGATTCTCCCACTGTTGCCTCCACAAAGTGTTGGGATTATAGGTGTGAGCCACCATGACTGGCCTGCAAATTCATTTCCTAGGCCATCATATGTTTTCAGCAAATTCATTTTCAATTGATATAATTGAAAGCAATGTCAGTGACTCTTGGCAAATGCAAGATTGCAAATATTTTTTGATAACATTAATTTTGAGAAGGATCTTTCTTCTGATGTAACTGTTACTGTTGCTGTTAAGACTATTTTATAGACTATATAACAAAGGAATAAATTTGACAAATTATTTCAAAGTAGAAATTTTAGCACATGGGCCAAGTGTGGTGGCTCATGACTGTAATCCCAGCACTTGGGTAGCCTGAGGCAAGTGGATTGCCTGAGCTCAGGAATTCGAGACCAGCCTGTGCAAGGTGGCAAAACCCCATCGCTACAATAAAATACAAAAATTAGTTGGGTGTGGTTGTGTGCACCTATAGTTCCAGCTACTCAGGAGGCTGAGATGAGAGGATCGCTTGTGCCCAGAAAGTTGAGGCTTCAGTGAGCAGTAATTGTACCACTGCACTCCAGCCTGGGTGACAAAGCTGGACCCTGTCTAAAAAAAAATTAGAAAGAAAGAAATTTTAGTACATGTAGAACTGATGATTCCTGTAGATTATTTTTTTTTTGAGACGGAGTCTCACTCTATTGCCCAGGCTAGAGTGTAATGGTGTGATCTTGGCTCACTGCAACCTACGCTTCCCAGGTTCAAGTGATTCTCCTGCCTCAGCCTCCTGAGTAGCTGGGATTACAGGCGTGCACCACCATGCTCGGCTAATTTTTGTAATTTTTTTTTTTTTGAGATGGAGTCTTGCTCTGTTGCCCAGGCTGGAGTGCAGTGGCATGATCTCGGCTCACTGCAACCTCCACCTCCCGGATTCAAGCAATTCTCTGCCTCTACCTCCCAAGTAGCTGGGATTACAGGCACATGCCACCATGCTGGGCTAATTTTGTTGTTGTTGTTGTTGTTGTTGTATTTTTAGTAGAGATGGAGTTTCACCATCTTGGCCAGGCTGGTCTTGAACTCCTGACCTTGTGATCCGCCCGCCTTGGCCTCCCAAACTGCTGGGATTACAGGTGTGAGCCACAACACCTGGCCTAATTTTTGTATTTTTAGTAGAGACAGGGTTTCACCATGTTGGCCAGGCTGGTCTCAAACTCCTGACCTTGTGATCCACCCGCCTTGGCCTCCCAAAGTGCTGGGATTACAGGTGTGAGCCACTGGTCTCGGCTGAAAAAGTTTTTGAAAAATATTTAATCCTTCCTACAAATCAGTTTTAAGTTGAATTTAATTTTTAATGTAAAGTATAAATTGTAATTTTGCAATTGTAAAATTGTAACTGGCATAACAATTACATTGTAACATTTCCTTTGACATTTCCAGTAACTTTTGAAGGTCATTTGGAAAAACTCCATGGCTTCAAACTTTTATACGATTCAAAGTGCTTATTTATACATTCTATCACCGTATCTCTAATTACAAGGAAAAAGTAATTTTAATTAATAATAGGCTCATCCGAAACTTCCTATGAAAATAGTGTTCTTTTTTGTCAAATGTGAACATCTTTATATTTCTAAAGCTGTGGATATTTTATTTGCCATGTTGCAGAAGTTTTCAAAAGTAGAGACTCTACACTCTGAAGAATTGTAATAGTTCCCTGATATGGTTTATTACAATGTCTGAGTATGCTTTTTTTTTTTTTTTTGGTAATAATTTACTGACAGTGTGTACTGCCTGAACTGGCAATTTCTGTCCCATCTCTCAAGCCTGAAAATTAAGATTTGTGTAAATGCCACAAAGATGGGATTTGGGAAGTAGCCAGGCAAGCTAGGCTTCCACAGCAGGTCCCAGGGCTGGCTTTATGCAGAATCCCTTTACTCTCCTACTGCTGCCACCACTGCTGCTGCTTCTCAGCTATTGCTGCTGTCAACTGGCACTGGTCCCCACCTAGCTACTTTGGGGCCCTTAAGTGCCCATGACTGCCCTTAGGTGTGCACGTGTGACAATTGCATGGTGCCTGGTGCTGCCTGCTGGACCTCCTAGCTTTGCATAACTCCACTTCTCATGCACGTGGCCATTGTCTCATATGACTGCACTTATAAAACACCAATTCTTCTTTTTTTTTTTCAGACGGAGTCTTGCTCTGTCGCCAGGCTGGAGTGCAGTGGTGCAATCTCAGCTCATTGCAACCTCCACCTCCCGGGTTCAAGCGACTCCGCTTCCTCAGCCTCCCATGTAGCTGGGACTACAGGCAAATGCCACCAAGTCCAGCTAATTTTTTTGTTATTGTTGTATTTTAGTGGAGATGGGGTTTCACCATGTTGGCCAAGATGGTCTCAATCTCCTGACCTCGTGATCCGCCCACCTCGGCAGATCCCAAAGTGCTGGGATTATAGCCATGAGCCACTGCGCCTGGCCAAAACACCAAATTTAAAAACAAAATTGTTCACCATTTCAAGATGGTGATAATACAGCATTAAACCAGGAGTAAAGACCTTCTGAGAGTGGGGTTCTGTACAACATATCCATGAAGCCCATCCTGGTTACAGGTCCTAGCTATGGTTCAAGTAGCCCTTATGCTTGGGCCATATACTCCAGCAGAGCTTAAGGTATTCCATGTGTAAGATGCAATGTGGTGCAAACCCCAATAGGAAAATCACAAGGCAGGCCCATAGGGTTCTGGGGCAAGGTCATGACATCTATAGCAGGAATTACACACCATTTGAAAAACAGCCCCTAGTGTACTGAGCCCAGATCGAGATGGAACTCCTTCATATCCATGAAGCAAAAAAAAAAAAAAAAAAAAAAAAAAAAAAAAAAAAAAAAAATGGAACTCTTATCCATGAGGCACCAAATAACCATGCTTTCTGAACTATTCATCATGAGTTAGGTTCTCCTGAATCTACCAAGTCATTAAGTTGGTCAGGACCAGCATTAATCCTTTGTAAGCTAAAACACTACATTTGGGAATAAGCACAAGCAGGACCAGAGGGCAACAAACAAGTGCATGAATAGGTAGCCCAGACTCCCATATCACTAGTCATAGTTACACCACTGCTCCTCTCTCAGCTCATGCCCAAGGGCCTGTATGACCAGGTGAAGGAGGAGGAAAAAGCCCCAACTTGGTTTATAGACAAACAGCATGGTGTATAGGTGCAAGGTAGAAATGGATGATAGCTGCAATCACTCAGCATTGGCCTTGAATCATAGTAGTTTAAAACAACAATAACATGGTAACAGGAAGAGCTTTGGGTGGTACACCTGACCATTCAGTTTGTGTGGAAGGAAAAGTGGTCTGAGATTAGAATATATATGGACTCACTGGCAGTGGTGAATGGCGTTGGCTGGCTGGTCATGAGCCTGGAAGGAAGAAGATCAGAAGATTGGAGAAAGGGAGGTCTGGGGTTGTGGCACGTGGATGAACATATAGGAATAGGCACAAAATGGCCAGGTGCGGTGGCTCTCGCCTGTAATCCCAGCACTTTGGGAGGCTGAGGTGGGCGGATCACCTGAGGTCGAGAGTTCTAGACCAGCCTGACCAACATGGAGAAACCCTGTCTCTACTGAAAATACAAAAATTAGCTGGGTGTGGTGGCACATGCCCGAGGCTGAGGCAGGAGAATCGCTTGAACCCAGGAGGAGGAGGTTGCGGTGAGCCGAGATCATGCCATCGCATTCCAGCCTGGGCAACAAGAGTGAAACTGTCTCAAAAAAAAAAAAAAAAAAGAATAGGCACAAAGTGTGAAGATCTTTGTATCACATGCTTATGCCCAGCAGAAAGCATTCATGTTGGAAGAGGCACTAGACAACCAATTAGACAAAATGGCTTAGCCAATTGATATTAACCAGACTTTGTTGGTGGCCATTCAAGTGCTGGTACAATAGGCACATCACTTCCTTTATTTTTTTTGAGACAGAGTCTCACTCTGTCGCCCAGGCTGGAGTGCAGTGGCGCAATCTCGGCCCACTGCAACCTCCGCCTACCCAGTTCAAGCAATTCTCCTGCCTCAGCCTCCCAAGTAGCTGGGATTACAGGCGCCTGCCACTGTGCCTAGCTCATTTTTGTATTTTTAGTAGAGATGGGGTTTCACCATATTGGCCAGGCTGGTCTTGAACTCCTGACTTCGTGATCCACCTGCCTCGGCCTCCCAAAGTGCTGGGATTACAGGCGTGAGCCACTGCGCCTGGCCTACATCACTTCTTTTAAAACAATGTCACTGTGCCAGGAGTTTGAGATCAGCCTGGGCAATATAGCAAGACTCTGTCTCTAAAAAAAGAAAATCACTTTAATACAGATGAGAGACAGAGGCTTAATTTTTAGCTGATATGTATTGAGCAGCCATAAACTTTCTTTCTACTATTGCAAAGGAAAGGTTATATTCTGTCACTTTGAAATCTTGTGTAATAATAATTAAGTAGTAAACTAGATACCCACAATTCCTGTAAGCATCATGACTTGAATATCATTCTGCACTAATAGTTTACTCACTGTCTACTATGTAATAATATGCATTTCCTAAATTCTAAGATTTGATGGCTTTAAAAAGTACTAAATTGGGGCCGCATCTTTGCTGTTTGCAAAACTCAGCCATTCCACCCTGTGGGCTTTGGAGAGTCCAAACCAAATGAGGGTGGAAGGGATCCCCCAGCACAGCACAGCTGTTCCACCAAAACATGGCCAGACTGCTTCTTTAAGTGAGTCGCTGATCTGTTCCTCCTCACTGGGCAGGACCTCTCAACTAGGGCCTCTAGCCACCCCTGCCAGTGTTCTCTGCCCAGAGATTTGAAAACTTCCTAGGACAAAGTTCCTAAAGGGAGGGGTGAGCTACCATCTTTGCTATTTGGGCAACCTAGCCATTCCAGCCTCTAGGTGTTGAAGAGCCCAAGCCAACTGGGAGAGGGAGTATATACCAGCACAGCATGGCTGCTCTACAAAAGCATGGCCAGACTGCTTCTTTAAGTGGGTCCCTGATCCCCTTCCTTCTGACTGGGTGAGATTTCCCAACCGGGGTCTTCAGCCACCTTCTACAGGTGTGTTTGAGCCAGCAACAGGTGTGCACTTCCCTGGGATGGAGCTCTCAGAGGAAGGGGAAGGCTGCTGTCTTTGCTGTTTCACAGCCTTCACTGGTGATACTTCCAGGTACTGGAAAACCCAAGGTGACTAGGACCAGGCTGCCAGCAAACCACAGCAGCCCTACAAAAAAGTGGTCAGGCTGTTAAAAACAAAAACCATCCAAAGGTCAGAAACCTCAAAGATTGAAAATAGATAATCCCACAAAGATGAGAAAGAATCAGCACAAGAATGCTGAAAACTGAAAACGGCAAAATGCCCTCTTTCCTCCAAATGACTGCATCACCTCTCCAGCAAGGGTTTGGAACCAGGCCAAGGCTGTGATGGCTGAAATGACAGAAGTAGAATTCAGAATATGGATAGGAACAAACTTCACTGAATTAAAGGAGGACGTTGTAACCCAATGGAAGGAAGCTAAAAATCCTAATAAAACATCACAGGAGCTGACAGACAAAATAGCCAGAGTAGAGAAGAATTTAACCAACCTGATAGAGCTGAAAAGCACACTATAAGAATTTCATAATACAATCACAAGTATTAATAGCATAATAAATCAAGCAGAGAAAGGAATCTTAGAGCTTGAAGAATGTCTTTCTGAAATAAGAGAGGCAGCCAAGAATAGAGAAGAAAGAATGAAAAGGAATGAACAAAACCTCAGAAATATGAGATTATGTAAAGAGACTGAATCTTTGACCGATTGGTGTACCTGAAAGAGATGGGGCGAATGGAACCAATTTGGAAAACACATTTCAGGATATCACCCATGAGAACTTCCCCAACCTAGCTAGACAGGCCAACATTCAAATTCAGGAAATGCAGAGAACCCCAGTAAGAGACTCCATGAGAAGATCATCCCCAAGACACATAATTAACACATTCCCCAAGGTCAAAATGAAAGAAAAAATGTTAAGGGGACCTAGAGAGAAAAGCCAGGTCACTTACAAAGGGAAGCCCAGCAGACTAACAACAGACATCTCAGAGGAAAACCTATAAGCCAGAAGAGATTGGGGGCCAACACTCAAAATTCTTAAAGAAAATAATTTTCAACCCAGAATTTCATATCTGGCCAAACTAAGCTTCATAAGCGAAGGAGAAATAAGATCCTTTACAGACAAGCAAATGCTGAGGGAATTCGTTACTACCAGCTCTTGCCTTACAAGAGCTCCTGAAGGAAGCACTAAATATGGAAAGAAGGCCGGGCCTGGTGGCTCATGTCTGTAATCCTAGCACTTTGGGAGGCCAAGGTAGGCACATTACTCGAGGCCAGGAGTTTGAGACCAGTCTGGGCAACATGGTGAAACCCCATCTCTACTAAAAATTCAAAAATTAGCTGGGTGTCATGTTGCACACCTGTAATCCCAACTCCCTGGGAGGCTGAGGCATGAGAATTGGTTGAACCCAGGAGGCAGAGGTTGCAGTGAGCCAAGATTGCGCCACTGCACTCCAGCCTGGGTGACAGAGTGAGACTCTGTCTCAAAAAAATATATATATATATATAATATACAAAAGATATATATATTATTTATAATTATATATATATGAAAGGAAAAGACTGTTACTAGCCACTGCAAAAACACACTATAGTACACAAAGCATTGACACTATAAAACAACTACGTAAACCAGCCTGCAAAATAACCAGTTAACAACATCATAATGACAGGATCAAATTTATACATATCAATAATAACCTTAAATGTAAAGGGGCTAAATGCGCAATTAAAAGACACAGAATGGCAAGCTGGACAAAGAACCATGACCTAGTGGTATGCTGTCTTCAAGAGACCCATCTCACGTGCAATGACACACATAGACTCAAAATAAAGGGATGGAGGAAAATTTACCAAGCAAATGGAAAACAGAAACAAGCAGGGGTTGCAATCCTAGTTTCTAACAAAACAAACTTTAAACCAACAAAGATAAAAAAAGACAAAGGGGCATTATTTAATGGTAAAGGGTTCAATTCAACAAGAAGACCTAACTATTCTAAATGTATATGCACCCAACATAGGAATACCCAGATTCATAAAGCATGTTCTTAGAGACCTTCAAAGAGACTTAGAGTCCCACACAATAATAGTGAGAGACTTTAACAACCTGCTGACAATATTAGACAGATCATCAAGAAAGAAAATTAACAAAGATATTCAGGACCTGAACTCAGCACTGGATCAAATGGACCTGATATCTACAGAACTCTCCACATGAAAACAACAGAATATACATTCTTCTCATTGCCACGTGGCACTTACTGTAAAATCAATGACATAATCAGAAGTAAAACGCCTCTCAGCAAATGCAAAAGAACTGAAATCATAACAATCTCTCAGACCACAGTGCAATCAAATTAGAACTCAAGATTAGGAAATTCATTCAAAACTGTACAATTACACAGAAATTGAATAACCTGCTCCTGAATGACTTTCGAGTAAATAAATGAAATTAAGGCAGAACTCAAGAAGCTCTTTGAAACTAATGAGAACAAAGATATGACATACCAGAATCTCTGGGACACAGCTAAGGCAGTGTTAAGAGGGAAATTTATAGCACTGAACACCCTCATCAGATCTCAAGTTAACAACCTAACATCACAACTACACCAAATAGAGAAGCAAGAGGAAACAAATCCCAAAGCTAGCAGAAGACAATAAATAACCAAAATCAGAGGTGAACAAAGGAGATAGAGTCACTAAAAATCATTCAAAAGATAAATGAATCCAGGAGCTAGTTTTTTTTTTGAAAAAATTAATAAGATAGACCACTAGGTAGACTAACAAAGAAGAAAAGAGAGAAGATTCAAATAAACACAGTGAAAAATGATAAAGGGAATATTACCACTGAACCCACAGAAATACAAGCAACCATCATAGAATAGTACGAATACATCTACGCACATAAATTAGAAAATCTAGAAGAAATGGATAAATTTCTGGACACATACACCCTTTTAAGACTGAGCCAGGAAGAAATTCAGTCCCTGAACAGACCAGTAATGAGTTCTGAAATTGAGGCAGTAATAAATAGCCTAACAACCAAAAAAAGCCCAGGACCAGATGGATTCACAGCTGAATTCTAGCAAATGTACAAAGAAGAGCTGATATCATTCCCACTGAAACTATTTCAAAAAATTGAAAAGAAGGGACTCCTCCCTAACTCATTCTATGAGGCCAGCATCATCTTGAAACCAAAACCTGGCAGAGATACAACTACAAAAAAACTTCAGGCCAAGATCCTTGGTGAACATTGATGCAAAAATCCTCAACAAAATACGGGCAAACTGAATCCAGCAGCACATCAAAAAACTCATTCACCAGGACCAAGTAGGCTTCATCCCTGGGATGCAAGGTTAATTGAACATACACAAATCAATAAATGTGATTCATCACATAAACAGAACTAAAGGCAAAAACCACACGATCATCTCAAAAGATGCAGAAAAAGCTTTTGATAAAATTCAACATCCATTCATGTTAAAAGCTCTCAATAAACTAGGTATTGAAGTAACATACTTCAAAAAAGTAAGAGCCATATATGACAAACCCACAGCTAATATCCTACTGAAAGGGCAAAAGCTGGAAGCATTCCTGTTGAAAACAGGCACAATACAAGGATGCCCTCTCCCACTGCTCCTATTCAACATAGTATTGGAAGTTCTGGCCAGGGCAATCAGGTAAGAGAAAGAAATAAAGGGCATTCAAATAGGAAGAGAGGAAGTCAAACAATCATGTTTGCAGATAACATGGTCCTATATCTAGAAAACTCCATCATCTCAGCCCAAAAGCTTCTTAAGCTGATAAACAACTTCCGCAAAGTCTCAGGATACAAAATCAATGTGCAAAAATCACTAGCATTCCTAAACACCAACCACAGTCATGCCAAGGGCCAAATCAGGAATGAACTCCTGTTCACAACTGCCACAAAAAGAATAAAATACCCAGTAATACAGCTAACTAGGGAGGTAAAAGATCTCTACAAGGAAAACTACAAAACACTGCTCAAAGAAATCAAAGATGACACAAACAAATGGAAAAACATTCCATGCTCATGGATAGGAAGAATCAATATCATTAAATTGGCCATACTGCCCAAAGCAATTTATAGATTCAATGCTATTCCCATTAAACTACCATTAACATTCTCCACAGAACTAGAAAAAACTATTTTAAAATTCATATGGAACCAAAAAAGAGTCTTGCTCGGTTGCCCAGGCCTGAGTGCAGTGGTGCAATCTCAGCTCCCTGCAACCTCTGCCTCCCTGGTTCAAGTGATTCTCATGCCTCATCCTTTCAGGTTGCTGGGATTACAGGTGTGTGCCATCACATCTGGCTAATTTTTTTATTTTTTTAGTAGAGATGGGGTTTCGCCATGTTGGCCAGGCTGTTCTCAAACTACTGGTCTCAAGAGATCCGCCTGCCTTGGCCTCCTGAAGTGCTGGTATTACAGGCGTGAGCCACTGCACCCAGCCATCAGTGGTTCTTTCTTATATCCAGAGCTTCAGGGAACTTGTGTGGGGCCTGCCAGTTTCCTGGTGGCAGTAATGTAGGGTGAGAAAAGTGGCTGTCCTTTGCCAATACCACTTCTAGGATTATATTTACTAAAGTTAACTTTTCGTAGTAAAGTAGTTAATTGGTTGTTTTTTTCTCTGGTTTCCATGGTATTCATTCAATTAATTAATTAAACAGATATTTATTCAGCAGTTACAATGTGCCAGGGATTGCTCTAAGTGACGGGCATGTATCAATGAACAAAATAGACAAAATTCCTGCGCTCGGAAGATTACATTTTAGTGGCAAAAGACACATAACAAAATAAATCAGTAGATTATATACTGTAGTATGTGGGAAGAGGGTATTATGGAAAAAAAAAGAACAAGGAAGAGAACTAAGGAAAACCTGGGGGATGGGGAGCTGCAATGTCAAAAAGGGTGGTCATGGAGGGATTCACAGAGACTTTTTTTTTTTAAGATGGAGTCTAGCTCTGTCACCCAGGCTGGAGTGCAGTGGCACGATCTCGGCTCACTGCAACCTCCGCCTCCTGGGTTCATGTGATTCTCAGGCATGGGCTACCACACCCAGCTAATTTTTGTATTTTTAGTAGAGACGAGGTTTCACCATGTTGGCCAGGATGGTCTCAGTCTCTTGACTTCGTGATCCGTCCACCTCGGCCTCCCAAAATGCTGGGATTACAGGCGTGAGCCATCACGCCCGGCTCACAGAGAAGACATTTAAGCAGAGACGAGACTCTGGTGAGAGCAGAGTCATGCCGATATCTAGGGGAAGATCATTCCAATAAGTACAATGATCTTAAGCGTGCTTTCCTTGTTAGTTTTTAGTTTGCCATTTTCCTCTCTTTAGATTTGGTAATGATGGGGAATGGGAAATAATTTTGAAGTTCTTATTAACTTAGAAATGTTGAATGTCAATAACCTATTGTTTTCTTGGTCTCTTTTTTCCCTTCAGCTCACTTTGAGTTTCTTTATCTGTAATTCCTGATAGAGATTCCCTAAATGAGAATAGTGCTGAAGACTAATAGTTAATCACATCTCTTCTTAGGGGGCAGAGATAAAAAGGGCTGGGAAGCCAACTGAAAAAATAGGTCCAATTTCAGTGTTTACTCCTCTGAAAGTCCTGCTCATTGCAAAGTTTGGCATACGAAGGAGGACTCGGAACTCGTTGAATGCCAGGGACAACAGGGAAAAAGACCTCAAAAAACAAAACAACAGCAATATAATAATGAATTCTACTCTCATTTCATACATTTAAACATTAAATGGTAACAATAGTCATTAATATAGTTATAAAACCATAAAATAATATTTCCAGTATAATTTAAAATTCCGAATACCTAAGCGAAAAGTACGACTTCTGCTTGTCTCATATTAACTCCAGTTTCAAATAGGGCCCTTTTATTGCAATGCTGGTGTCAAGGTACACCAGATTCTACCTGTAGAGTCAGGCTCTATTATGAAAGTGACTTGGAAAACAAAACTGTGCTGAACAAACACGAAACACCACTGTTGTTCACCAGGTGTGGTGTTGTCCGTTTTGGAAGTGTGGTGAAGTATTTAATAGCATTTGACTAATATATATTCATCCATAATGAAAGCCAGACACTTTATGAAAAGTTCACTTTATTCGTTGTGAATGGACACGTTATTTAGCCTCTTTGTGCCTCAGCTCCCTCAGCTGAAAAGTGAGAATATAACAACACCTAACTGCTTTATAGGGTTAAAGTGAGGATTAAGTGGGATAATTCATGCAAATCTCTAAGAACAGTGCCTGACATACAAAAAGCGCTAAACATGTTGCCAATTATTAACTTCACAAAAATATCTACAGTGGAGCGGCAGCTCCGAGTTCTATTGAGGTCTAGTGTAAGATACATCTCTCACAGTCTCTTGTAAATTTTTGATTCTACCATCATCAAAACTAGCTCAATTAATGTATTAGTTCGGTCATCTCAAGAACATTTATTAAACCCTCACTCTGGTTACATCTTGTATCAGGGAATTAGTTGATTTTAATCCAGTGCTTTGTTTTTCACTGGAGGAAAAAGTTCACAGCGTTATTAAGTCCCAAATATTTGCCAGGTGTTCAGAGTTTTAGAAAGCTTATTGTCGGAGACTAAACTAAGAAGGCTTTTGAAGGCGCTCAGATCAGGTGGGAAAGTGAGAAGGGCTGGTATTGTGTTCCGAGTATGTCAAGAAGGAGCTCCTGGCCTGGGCCTATTGATGGGCGCTTAGAACCCTCCTGGGCATTTTTTCTAGCTGGCGGCTGAATAAGAGGCAAGAGTCACCCTCTTTTTGAGTTAAATCACGTGCTTAATTAAAAGTGAAGGTGGCGGCGGCCGCAGCGCCCTCCCCCTCCGGGCTGCTGGCTTCTTCCCGACAGTGTTCTGGCCACGTCCTGCGCCTTCTCGCGCACGGGAGAGCTCTGCCACCCCGGCAGCAGGTGGCCCCAGGTAGCTCAGTGGCGTGGTCGTCTCCTTCTCAGTGGCGTGGCCGTCTCCTTCTCGCCCGGTCCGGAGCGGAGGGGAGCGGCTCAGGTGCCGGCTCGGGGGAGGCCCGGGCACCTCGGGGATCCAGAGCCCGCTGGCGCCGCGCCCGGGAGGGCACCCCCGGCGAGGACGAGGCCGCGCCTCCTCCCGGAACTGGCCGGCGCCGCGAGGCGGGAGGAGCAGCGGGAACCGGGCAGCCGCGCGCCGGGGACCATGGACGTCCTTCCCACCGGCGGGGGCCGCCCAGGGCTCCGGACGGAGCTGGAATTCCGCGGCGGCGGTGGCGAGGCGAGGCTGGAGAGTCAGGAGGAAGAAGCGATTCCTGCAGCTCCCCCAGCCCCGCGCCTGCGGGGAGCGGCGGAGCGGCCGCGGGGCTCCCGGGACTCGTGGGACGGCGACGAGGACACGGAGCCCGGCGAGGCGTGCGGCGGCGGCACAAGCCGCACGGCGTCCCTGGTGAGCGGGCTGCTCAACGAGCTGTACAGCTGCGCAGAGGAGGAGGAGGCGGCGGGCGGGGGCCGCGGGGCCGAGGGCCGCCGGCGGCGCCGCGACAGCCTCGACAGCTCCACCGAGGCCTCGGGCTCCGACGTGGTCCTGGGCGGCCGCAGCGGTGCCGGCGACTCCCGCGTGCTACAGGAGCTGCAGGAGCGACCGAGCCAGCGGCATCAGATGCTGTACCTGCGGCAGAAAGGTGAGGGCCGGGCGCAGCAGGGTCCCGGGGGCTTCCTGGAGCCGGGCTGTCCTCGCCCTCTCTGCGGCGCTCCAGCGCGCACCTGGGCTGCTCGGCCGAGCGCTCAGATACGTCTCTTTGGATCTGACGCTGGTACCCACGGTGGCACAGATTTATGTCCACACTTAGTTCTTAAGTTCTCCGGAGTAATTGAATCAAGCATCAGTTGATGGAGTGGGCAGTTTCCCCGCTCTTCCCTCCTCCCATCTCTCGGTGTGTTCGCGGAGGCCCCAGGGGAGAGGCAGCCCAGATTCTAATTTCACCTGAACAGCTGTTAGGACAGGGTTGGAGGTTCTGATACGTATACCTGACCTACCTAGAGGGCGCCGCCTGGGCTGTTCTTTCCTTTTTTTTTTTTTTAAGTCCGCCTTCCCTGGTCACACCACTTAGTGTTTAACTAGTGAGGCAGAATAATTCGATAATGTGGTTTCGAAGCAGAGCGTGTGAATTCTGTTTCTGCCAGAACGTACGGTTCCAGGCAGCTCACTAGGATTTTTTGTTGTTGTTTTGTTTTCTTTTTTTCCTTCTCGGTGGCAGGTTAGTGGAGGGCCCTAAAGTGTTGAGGTTTTTTACAGAATTTAACTGCTGGTACCTTCAGTTGGCATGGAGAGGTCGACCTGAGAAAATGGCCTTGGCTTTCAGGGAGAGAGGTTAATTTGGTGTTTATTTTGTTATGAGACTCTGATGCTCGTGTCTTGCGCTCGTGTCACACTTTTTTTTTTCCATCTGGTCATAATAGCTTGCCTTTCAGGCAGTAACACAGTTATTACAGTTGTCTTTTTTGGTATAGAAATATCAAGACCTCCATTTACAAAATGAGGTGACGTATGGAAAACAGATGCCAAGCCACCATAACATTTCTTGACAGTAATGTCCTTGGGCTGAGTTACCAGGGGAGGGAGGAAGGAGAGTCTCCCATCTTCTCGCTGTAAAATTTGGAAAAAAAAAAACCTAGGAAAAGAATAAATCTGTCTGCTTTCTCAGACCTACGTAAACAGCTTTTAGCTTCCTCTTTTGACTTCCTAGTGAAGATTTTTTTTTTTTCCCAGCTGATTGTTACAAATAGCTTCCAGGTTCCTCCCCCTGCCTGGGACTTTGGCTGTAGCTGTGCCATTTCATTTTATAGAATTATTTGGTTGTTCTCAGAGTGTCTGTGTATGCCACAAGTCCCATAGGGCAATAGTTCTTTCAGACTCCAACAGAATCAATTTTGAAGAATTATGATTTCTCTTTTTACAGGATTTTACATTTTTTATCACCGAGGGAATTCTGGGGATTAGTAATTTCCTTTTTGAAGAGGAAAATTGGCAAGCTAAAGTTTAAAGAAGTAGTAATGGTACAGCTAACTATGCAAGTGGATTTCATGTGAGTGGCCACACAACTAACCATCCACAAGCCCTGTAATAGTTCATTTTGCCTGTTTCAGTCTTATTGCATGGCTAGTTGCCTGTTAAACCTTTCTTCCCTTGTGGTCAACCCTATTAAGATGAACAAAATGCCATATTATAATAGTCCTATACACACATATGCGTGCTTACGTGTGCACACATAGACACACTAACACACTCCCGCTCCCCTTTATTGATAACATCATTCGCGTGCTAAGATTAAAGGATCAGGTGATGATACAGCTGTCTGCGTAAAGAATGCTGCGTATCAGGTTATTTGATCTTTTTCTCAGTCTCAAAAAATATTCCCCCCAATATAACTACTCTGCATTCAGTAAGAATGTCATACAATACTGATAGCCTGTGTATTGTCTTCTCTCTCTGCTAGGGATTTTGCTGTAGCACTTATTTAGCTATATATTTAACATGTGTAGGTCCTTTAGGTGCGGCACCAGAATGTTTTCTCAGGACATCTGGGCTCTCTTCAGTATTTGCTTGGCTAAGGGGATGAATTTTGGAGTCAGACTCCTGGGTTGATATCCGGCCGCAGTTCCATACCAGCTGTGTGACCTTGGACAAGCTATTTAACCTGTGTCTCACTTTCTTATAACTAGGGATAATAATAATAATACCTACCTCAGAGGGCTGTGGTGAGAATTACGTAAGTTAGTGTATGAAGTGCTCAACAGATGTTAGATATAACTTTTTGTCATATACCCTGGAATTCCTTAGGACACTGAGCACAGGTTGTGAGTTGACAATGTCCTTATTTTTCCTCAGTTATTTAACACTGTGTAAGAGGCTATGGCTGATGCCGTGGAGCATTCAAAGATGAAAGAGACCTGTTTCCATCCCCAAGAGGCTTCTATACCAGCAGATATTGCTGTAAAAGACATTTTCACCCTCAACTCTGAAAAAATTTTCCCATATTGAACAATAAATGTAATTCAGAGAATTGGAGTTGTAGGCACCTTAGGGATCACTGGAAATGAGATAATGTAAGAACCCTTTTGTGGAGGAAAAGTATAATTTAAATGTTTTGTGATTATATTCCTACCCCTTTTATTTCTAGAAGGAAAATGTTGATTTGGTTCTTTGTTTTTTTTTTTTTTTTTTTTTTTTTTTTTTTTAGGCAGAGTTTTGCTCTCGTTGCCCAGACTGGAGTGCAATGGTGCGATCTTGGCTCACTGCAACTTTCGCCTCCTGGTTTCAAGCGATGCTCCCGCTTCAACCTCCCAAGTAGCTGGGATTACAGGCATGCGCCACCATGCCTGGCTAATTTTGTATTTTTAGTAGAGATAGGGTTTCACCATGTTGGTCAGGCTGGTCTCAAACTCCTGACCTCAGGTGATCTGCCTGCCTCAGCCCCCGAAGTGCTGGGATTACAGGTGTGAGCCACTGTGCCCAGCACAAAATATTGAAATATTCAGAGAAAGATGTTTGTTCTATCTGAAGGCATCTAGGAATGAAGAGCCTCTGGTTGCCTCTTGTAGGCTTTTTCTCATATTTAATCATATTTTCATTTAACTTAAATGTTCTCTTTTCATTATATCCTACTATGTTTAAAATCAGGGGGAGAGGAAGAACTAGCCTTTGCCCTCTTCTTCATGGTAATTTCTTATTCTTACTTAAAGCGTTGTTTATATTAGTGTTTATAAAGACCATACCCATTTGTTTCTCAGCATAATCTTGTATGCTAGGCGTAATTTGAGACTTGGAGCACACTTCCTTGCCTAAAAATCACTTAGAGAGTTGGCTGATCCAAAAGCAGTCCTTTTTAACTCAGGGCCAAATGCATTTTCTGTGGTGAGGTCAGGTTTGAGAACCCTGCATTTCTTTGTTACAGACCCCAAAAGTTGACTTTGACCTCTAGAGTGCATTTCTACTTTTGAGCATTTCTTCTCTTCTGATTCTCTTTAGTTTCTCCAAATCCCTTTAAAAATGAGTAGATCCAGACCCCACAGAGAACCTCTAATGGGGGGCTAGCTAAGGTTAAGTTGAGTGGAAGGCTTCACCTGCCTACCAGATCATGCTCTAGTGACTAATCATATCAAATGTGACCAAAAAAAACCTCCTCCCAAATCATAATGATCATTTATATAAAGACAGTAGACAATTCTGGTTCCCAAATTTGTTTTGACCAGTAGAAAAACTGCAAGGGGAGAGAGAGCATTAGAACAAATACCTAATGCATGCAGGGCTTAAAACCTAGATGACGGGTTGATGGGTGCAGCAAACCACCATGGCACATGTATACTGGTAACAAACTTGCACAGTCTGCACATGTATCCCGAACTTAAAGTAAAATAAAGTAAAAAAAACTGCTGTTGTGAATATTAGTTTTATGAATTTAGAATTATTATAATTTATGTTTTAAAGGAAATTTATTTTCTACCATATTTGAAAAATTGTTAGCCGGGCGCAGTGGCTCACGCTTGTAATCCCAGCACTTTGGGAGGCCGAGGCGGGCAGATCACGAGGTCAGGAGATCGACACCACGGTGAAACCCCGTCTCTACTAAAAATACAAAAAATTAGCTGGGCGTGGTGGCGGGCACCTGTAGTCCCAGCTACTCGGAGAGGCTGAGGCAGGAGAATGGCGTGAACCCGGGAGGCGGAGCTTGCAGCGAGCCGAGATCGCGCCACTGCACTCCAGCCTGGGTGAGAGAGTGAGACTCAGTCTCAAAAAAAAAAAAAAAAAAAAGAGATGGTATCTCACTGTGGTTTTGATTTGCATTTCTCCGATGGCCAGTGATGATGAGCATTTCTTCATGTGTTTTCTGGCTGCATAAATGTCTTCTTTTGAGAAGTGTTTGTTCATGTCCTCTGCCCACTTTTTGATGGGGTTGTTTGTTTTTTTCTTGTAAATTTGTTTGAGTTCATTGTAGATTCTGGATATTAGCCCTTTGTCAGATGAGTAGGTTGCAAAAATTTTCTCCCATTCTGTAGGTTGCCTGTTCACTCTGATGATAGTTTCTTTTGCTGTGCAGAAGCTCTTTAGTTTAATGAGATCCCATTTGTCGATTTTGGCTTTTGTTGCCATTGCTTTTGGTGTTTTAGACATGAAGTCCTTGCCCACGCCTAATGGCCATCATTAAAAAATCAGGAAACAACAGGTGCTGGAGAGGATGTGGAGAAATAGGAACACTTTTACACTGTTGGTGGGACTGTAAACTAGTTCAACCATTGTGGAAGTCAGTGTGGCGATTCCTCAGGGATCTCGAACTAGAAATACCATTTGACCCAGCCATCCCATTACTGGGTATATACCCAAAGGACTATAAATCATGCTGCTATAAAGACACATGCACACGTATGTTTATTGCGGCACTATTCACAATAGCAAAGAGTTGGAACCAACCCAAATGTCCAACAACGATAGACTGGATTAAGAAAATGTGGCACATATACACCATGGAATACTATGCAGCCATAAAAAATGATGAGTTCGTGTCCTTTGTAGGGACATGGATGAAACTGGAAAACATCATTCTCAGTAAACTATCGCAAGGACAAAAAACCAAACACCGCATGTTCTCTCTCATAGGTGGGAATTGAACAATGAGAACTCATGGACACAGGAAGGGGAACATCACACTCCGGGGACTGTTGTGGGGTGGGGGGAGGGGGGAGGGACAGCATTAGGAGATACACCTAATGCTAAATGACGAGTTAATGGGTGCAGGAAATCAACATGGCACATGGATACATATGTAACAAACCTGCACATTGTGCACATGTACCCTAAAACCCTAAAGTATAATAAAAAAAAAAAAAAAAAAGAAAAAGAAAAATTGCTGAGGCTCTAAGATGAAATATTGTACCTCTAAGACAAAATGTTTTTAGGCTATTGGAAGACTGGATATTTAAAACAAAACCAGTATTGCCACATTCATCTACATTACAAAATGTCGTAAAATTATTTACTTTCAGCTCATCATTTATAAACATAGATGAGTACTTTAAAGACTTTTTTTTTTTTTTTTTTTGAGGCGGAGTTTCGCTCTTGTTGCCCAGGCTGGAGTGCAATGGCGCGATCTCGGTTCACTGCAACCTCCTCCTCTCAAGTTCAAGCAATTCTCCTGCCTCAGCTCCTGGAGTAGCTGGGATTACAGGCATGTGCTACCACTCGCAGTTAATTTTGTATTTTTAGTAGAGATGGGGTTTCTCCATGTTGGTCAGGCTGGTCTCCAACTCCTGACCTCAGGTAATCTGCCCGCCTTGGCCTCCCAAAGTGCTGGGATTACAGGTGTGAGCCACCACGCCTAGCCTTTAAAGACTTTTTTTTTTTTTAATTAGCTGTTAGGTTTATTATTAATGTAACAGGCTAAAAAAGATTCTTTTCTGGCAAGCTTACCATCTGAACACTTCAGTGGTACAAAATATACATGCCAGTTTTCAGGCAATGAAAGGTAAATTTGCAGCCAGAGCTAGATATGGTAAAAATAGGAGTTTTTGCTTACATTGTTACAGATAGGCTTAAGGATAAATTTATCTTACAGTATCTGTCTCATGGACAGGGCAGATAAATGAGTGACTTATTTAATCGGAATGTCCGAGCTGAATGCATACATGTAATCTTGAGTGAAAACCTAGAATTAGTTGGTTTAAATGGATGTTCTATTTATCTTTGGACTAATATCACATTGGAATTTATATTCCTCTCAAGGTATTAATCGTTATTCTTATTTTTCTTTACTGATAGACACTCATGAACTGAAGATGATCCTTCGAGAGCTAAAGTACAGAATTGGCATCCAGTCGGCCAAGTTACTTCGGCATCTGAAGCAGAAAGATAGGCTTCTGCATAAAGTGCAGAGGAACTGTGATATTGTGACTGCCTGCTTGCAGGCTGTGTCACAGAAGAGAAGTAAGTACTGGAATGGCGTTACTTCTTTTGCCACACGCAACTAGAATGTTAGGAAAGCTGAGCCAACAGTCTCTGTTTGTGAATATATTGAGAAGTTTTAAATGCAAGCTTATACCCTCAGAACTAAGAACAAGGAACAACTCAGACAGCTTCCTATTTTTCAGTTAAAATGTATACTTCATGTCTAATGTTACAACCTTAGATTTATTATTCTAGATTTGAGGTAGGTAGTACTTTACTTTGACAATAATTTTATCTAATGCTGAATAATGATTAAAATTTTATTTTATTTATTTATTTTTTGAGACAGAGTCTCACTCCGTCACCCAGGCTGGAGTGCAGTGGCGTAATCTTGGCTCACTACAACCTCTGCCTCCCAGGTTCAGGCAATTCTCCTGTCTAAGCCTCCCGAGTAGCTGGAACTATAGGCACCCACCACCAGGCCTGGCTAATTTTTGTATTTTTAGTAGAGACGAGGTTTCACCTTGTTGGTCAGGCTGGTCAGGCTAATCTCGAACTCCTGGCCTCAGGTGATTCACCCTCCTTGGCCTCCCAAAGTGCTGGGATTACAGGCGTGAGCCACCACACCCAGCCAGTGATGCTGTTATAAAAATAAAAATTTGTCCAGGCGAGGCTGGTGGATCACCTGAGGTCAGGTGTTTGAGACCAGCCTGGCCAACATGGTGAAACCCCATCTCTACTAAAAATTAGCTGGGAGTGGTGGCTGGCACCTGTAGTCCCAGCTACTCAGGAGGTTGACGCAGGAGAATCACTTGAACCCGGGAGGCAGAGGTTGCAGTGAACCGAGATCACACCATTGCACTCCAGCCTGGGCGACCAGAGCGAAACTCCATCTCAAAAATAAATAAATAAATAAATAAAAATAAAAATAAATAAATAAAACAGCATCACACAGACATAACCTAAAAGGCATGTCCTTATTCTCTTATTCTCTGTGTTGCTACAGTAAGTGAATTAAATAGTTGATTTAAAGAAATAGATTCTTGTAACAGGACCTTAACAACTTGCTCTGAAATCTGAAGATGGCAACATATTTTAGCAAATGTAACCTATCTCTTGCATAATCATAACTAAGAGCTGTGTGGGAGCTGTGTGGTTTGTTAATCAATTAAAAATAAATTGTTAAATTGCTGATACATATTACATACTACGTATAAAACCTTGTGAATTAATTTTAAAATTCTCCATGCAATAGCCTTATGTTTTATTCTGCTAATATTTAACTATTTTTGTTTTGCATTCTTTATTAACATGCAGCATGGCAGAACAGTATGCTCAGGTATGGTAAATATAGGCACAATGATGTTTTCGATAAAATGCCTGTGACAGCTTTTCAGGAGATTGTGGAAGTTGCCTTTTGTTGCTCTTTCACTCTGTCACATTTTGTATGTAAACTGACACCTCCTAGAGTGCTTTTTTTTCAGAATTGCAAATTAAGATGTGTTTGCTTTCATGAAACAATTTTTGGGCTTTGATTAGTTTCTGGTAATGAAATTAATCGCTTAAATTTCATTCTTATGTTTATTATTAAAAGAAAATCCTGTATTTTCTTGCTTCTCTTCTATTATATTGCTGTTTGTTATCCCTAAAGTATTATTTATGCTGTTTATTAAAGAAGGTTTTACCTAATAGATATTAACAGATTGCTGCAGGCCGGGCATGGTGGCTCATGCCTATAATCCCAGCACTTTGGGAGGCCAAGGTGGGCAGATCACCCGAGGTTAGGAGTTCAAGACCAGCCTCGCCAACATGGTGAAACCCCATCTCTACTAAAAATATAAAAATTAGCTGGATGTGGTGACACATCTGTAATCCCAGCTACTCAGGAGGCTGAGGCAGGAGAATCACTTGAACCCAGGAAGCAGGGGTTGCAGTGAGCCAAGATTGCGCCACTGCACTCCAGCCTAGGCAACAGAGTGAGGCTCTCAGAAAAAAAAAAAAAAAAAAAAAAAGAGTGCTGCTTGATTATCATAATAATATCACTGTCGTTCATACAAACAGGAATGCGATTGAGTAGACTGACTTTGAATAGGCTTTTCTCCAGAGTCAAGCACTTGTCTGACATAGCTAGAGAAGGAAGAAGGGTGTGTAGGGGTCTGTGTGTGTGTGTGTGTGTGATTTGTGTGTAGCTATTGAAAGTTGGCATGTATTATAAGTATTTGACAGTTTTCCATTAATTCTGATTGACTTACACATGTCAAGTTAAAAAATATTTTCCCCTTCTATTATGAGAAACCTTGGTTTTGATTCTCCTCCTTTCAACTATGTTTATATCCTACTCATTATTATTGTTTATACCAGCAGCTAAAAGCACAGAATGGTAAATGCATGGGTTTTTGATGTGTGGGAAAGTATAAGGGAGGGTGGAGCAAGTTCAGGAGACAGAGAGGAATATCAGGCTAGTCCAGGGTCACAGATTGGTGGATTCTATTGTTAGTTACTAGGGACTGATTATCATTTGGAATTTAAATTTACTTGATTTATATAAGGACTAGCATTTATGTCATTTTAGAAGAATGTACCCACAAGCTGTCAACGTAATTCATGAATTTGTCAATGCATCCTTCCTATGTATTTTAGAGTTTGTCTCTTTAATTCCAGCCAGGGCTTTGCATTTCAGAGAATACAGGGTTGTCTGGCACCTTTCCTGAGAGTTCAATTCTCTCTTTGCTAATAAGACCCTAGTCAATGGAACAGAATGTTTTTTTGGTAAGAAATAACTGCATTAGAATTATTACTGTCATCATAGGATACTGTATTTTGATATAGACACTGTCAAAAATTTGACTACATGGTTATTTGCCCATCTTGAAATTCCAGAGGTTAGATATTTCATGACTAAATCCCTGATTCCAGTAGTTGCATGTTTTGCCTCTTTCCTCAAAGTCAACTAATTCTAAAGAATTGAGATTTAAAAAGCCCTGAGATTTCACTATCACACTGAATAACATATTGACTTTCTTGTATTTAGTATGCAGAAGTTCAGATAATCCCTATTTTGGCCTCCACATAGATTTGATGCTTATGATTCTTTGCATAAGTGACTTTTCTTCTTCTTCTTCTTCTTCTTCTTCTTCTTCTTCTTCTTCTTCTTCTTCTTCTTCTTCTTCTTCTTCTTCTTCTTCTTCTTCCTTCTTCTTCCTTCTTCTTCCTTCTTCTTCCTTCTCCTTCCTCCTTCCTCCTTCCTCTTCTCCTTCTCCTTCTCCTTCTTCTCTTCCTCCTCCTCTTCCTTCTCCTCCTCCCTCTCCTTCTTCTTCCTTCCTTCCTTCTTCCTTTGTTTTTTTTTTTTTTTTTTTTTTTGAGACAGAGTCTCTGTCGCCCAGGCCCAGGAGTGCAGTGCTGCAGTCTTGGCTCATTGCAGCCTCTGCTTCCCAGGTTCAAGCGATCTTTTTACCTCATCCTCCCGAGTAGCTGGGACTTAGATGGGTGCCACCATGCCCAGCTAATTTTTGTACTTCTTTGTAGAGACACAGTTTCACCATGTTACTAAGGCTGGTCTTGAACTCCTGGGCTCAAGCAATCTGCCCTCTATGGCCTCCCAAAATGCTGGGATTACAGGTGTGAGCCACCTCACCTGACAGATTTTTCTCCTTCTATAACATGCTATAGAATAAAAACTATTTTATTGTTTTATTAAACTGGGTTATTTCTTGTTAATACACAAAAGGTAATATAGTAATTTTGAAATAAGAGTCAAAAATAAATATAAATTAATGAACCAAAATGGCTAGATCATTTTTATTTCTAACACAAATGACCTACCTACTTACATTTTATGGTTTCCTACACCAAGCCTTATAGTAGTATCTCCTTGTTTTAAAACTGGGCTGGGAATAAGAAAAACAAGATCAATATTGTATTATAGAAGAGCATACTTTTTTCCCCTTATATTTAACCATTTATTTAAGGATAACCATGGTATAACCAATTTAATACTGAAAATTGATAATAAGAGTAGCAGCAGCTGTTACCATTCATTGAGTACATGCTTCATGCCAAATTTGCTTTTATTTCTCATAGCAACTCCAAAATTGTATGTAGCTTTAGGCATATTTTATTAGGAAACTGATTCAGAAAGGTTAAGTAATTTGGCAAGCGTCACACAGTTGGTAAGTATTTGAGATAGGATCTGAAGATGGGTATCTCAAAAGTCCACACTTTCCATTATAAACTGTGACATAAGAGGGTTCTACTTTTTCTTAGCAATTAGATAGATAACTGTAATGTTATTGGAATACAACTGAGCAAGAAGAAATTTATAACATGAGTTATAAATACGGAGTTTCTGGTTTATTAGAATGTGTGGCTTCAGCATAGTTTGCATATGAAATCAGTACTTTATCTTTCTTGGGCCAAATGGATTATTGAACAAATGTAGATTGGTGTGCAGGGAAATACACCTAAAAGCTTCAAGGCACAATTAGAAGAATAAAAAGAGTATTTGGTCAGGAGATTGATTCTGATGTTAGGATTTTTAAGTGGTTTGCTTAACCTGTTTTTCCTGAAAGCAGAAGGAAGGTCATATTAATTATTAGCATTGTATAGTTTTGCTATTTCCTGCATTGGTATAGTAAATGTTTAAGTTATGCTGGTTGAATTTGTGAAATAGTTTTACAGATCAAGTGATAAAATCTAGCTGTCACTTGAAAACTGAAAAAAAAAAATGAGCAAAATGTGAATATATACAGAAATATTATCTTAGCTTTGCTGATCAATATAGAAATTTTAGGCTGGGTGCGGTGGCTCACGCTTGTAATCCCAGCACTTTGGGAGGCCGAGGCGGGTGGATCATGAGGTCAGGAGATCAAGACCATGGTGAAACCCCGTCTCTACTAAAAAAATACAAAAAATTAGCTGGGTGTGGTGGCGGGCGCCTGTAGTCCCAGCTACTCAGAGAGGCTGAGGCAGGAGAATGGCGTGAACCCGGGAGGCAGAGCTTGCAGTGAGCTGAGATTGCGCCACTGCACTCCAGCCTGGGTGACAGAGCGAGACTCCGTCTCAAAAAAAAAAAAAAAAAAAAAAAAGAAATTTTAGACAGCTTACAGCCTAATTTTATTAATATGTCCACTCTTGCATCCTGATAATAATATGATTAAATCTTACTATGATAAATGCCTAAAATGCCTGGTAGAGACTGATGGTTTGTGAAATAGGTGAATAATCTTTTTCTTTTCATAATGAGTGTCTTCTCTTCATTAATACCTTGTCCTCTGTGGCAGGAAAAAGAATTTGTGTGGTCCTAAGTTTGGTGGCACTAAAACTCAACATTTTCCACTAAAAGACAATTCTCTTTGTAAAATTATAAAAATAACCCACCCAACCGGCATTTTCACTCCTAGATTTCTACCCGAGAGAATTGAAGACATATGTCACCACAGAAACTTGTACAAAAATGTTCATAGCAGCATTGTTCATAATAGCCAAAAAGTAGAAACAATTCAAATGTCTATTAATAGATGAATGGATATATCAAATGTGATTATTATTCATATAATTGAATATTATTCAGCCATAAAAGAATGAAGTATTGACTCATGTTACATCATGGATAAACTTTGAAAACATTATTCTAAGTGAAAGAAGCCAGACACAAAAATTACCATATTGTATGATTCCATTTGGCAAATATGTAGAGACAAAAAGTAGATTAGTGGTTGCTAGAGGCTGGGGGTAGGGGAATGGGCAATGACTACTAATGGTATGGGCTTCTTATTGGTGTGGTGAAAATGTTCTGGAATTAGATAGTGGTGATGGTTGTACAATTTCATGGCATGTGAATTATATAAAATATGATAAAGTGTTAAAAATGTAATATACCCATGGAAACTTTGGAAAATACAGAAATGTAAAAGGAAGAGAAAAAATTATTATTATTATTATTTTTTTTTTTGAGACGGAGTCTCGCTCTGTCGCCCAGGCTGGAGTGCAGTGGCGCAGTCTCGGCTCACTGCAAGCTCCGCCTCCCAGGTTCATGCCATTCTCCTGCCTCAGCCTCTCCGAGTAGCTGGGACTACAGGCGCCCGCCACCACGCCCGGCTAATTTTTTTTGTATTTTTTTTTTAGTAGAGACGGGGTTTCACTGTGGTCTCAATCTCCTGACCTCGTGATCCGCCCGCCTTGGCCTCCCAAAGTGCTGGGATTACAAGCGTGAGCCACCACGCCCGGCCAAAAAAATTATTTTTTAAAGACAGTCCCTTAGAATATTCAAGTGGTGTTTTTTTGTTGTTGTTGTTGTTATTTTTTTTTTTTTTTTTTTGAGACAGGGTCTTGCTGTGTCACCCAGGCTGGAATGCAGTGGTCTGATCACAGTTCATTGCAACCTATGCCTCCTGGGCTTAAGTGATTCTCCCACAGCCTTCCGAGTAGTTGGGACTGCAGGTGTGTGCCACCACACCTGGCTAATTTGTGTGTGTGTGTGTTTGTGTGTGTGTGTGTGTGTGTGTGTGTGTGTGTGTAGATAGATAGATAGATAATATATTTTTTTTATATTTTTATTTTTTTGTAGAGATGGAGGCATGGAGTGGGTGGTGGGGGAAGGTCTTGCTATGCTACTCAGGCTGGTCTCAAACTCCTGAGCTCAAGTGATCCTCCTGCCTCAGCCTCCCCAAATGCTGGGATTACAAGGCATAAGCTAACGTACTTTGCCTGTAGGAAGGTTTTAAATTATCCATCCAGCTTTTAAAATAACTACAGGATTATTTGTATCTTCTATTTCTTCTTACGTCATCCCTAGTGTATTATACAGAATTTGCCATAACTTTTCACATTTGCAGGCATAAAATTATTAAGAATATGTTGGGTGTTCCTTTAGTTTTTCAAGATGTTAAAACAATTTCACTGATTTTAAACAGGAATTCACTTACTACTTAAAATATCTTTTATTATAGAATGTATCATAAACAAGAGAATGTAATGCATATATGTATTTTTTAAAGAATAGGTAAACAAACGTGTATACATGTGGATATTCACCTGTCAAGCTTGAGTAACAAATATCACTGGCATGTTAAAAGCTCCCTGTGTGCTCCTTCCTGGTTGAAATCTCTCTGCCCCATATTTGTGTTAACCATTACCTTGCTTTTCTTTATACTTTCTCCACTTCCTGTATAGGTTCCTAAGCAATATATGGTTCTGAAAAACAGAGTAGCAAGCCCCAGCCTTGTTATGTGGGGAAAGGGTAATGTTGCTATCTTAGATAAAACCTTTCAGAAGATAAACTGTGCTGTCTCTGGATCCCAACTTGGTTTTAGGTTCCCTTCTGGAGAAGTCAAAGGGCAAGGTTATAAATGAGCCCTGTGACTTCTGCCAGGCTATGCTTTAGGCTAGTTGTTATTATTTATTTATTTATTTATTTATTTATTTATTTTTGAGATAGAATCTTGCTGTGTTGCCCAGGCTGGAGTGCAGTGGTGCGATCTTGGCTCACTGCAACCTCTGTCTCCCGAGTTCAAGCGATTTTCTTGCTTCAGCCTCCCCCAAGTAGCAGGGATTACAGGTGTGTGCCACCACACCCAGCTAATTTTTTTATTTTTATTTTTAGTAGAGATGGGGTTTCACCAGGTTGGCCAGGCTGGTCTTAAACCCATGACCTCAAATGATGCGCCTGCCTTGGCCTCCCAAAGTCCTGGAATTACAGGCATGAACTACTGTGCCCAGCCCAGGCTAGTTATTGAATAATCAACTAGGTTGGGGGAGAGGCTTGCTTTTTATTTTTGATTCAAAGCTCAGCAAGGCCTTTCCATGCTCTCCCCTCCATGCCCACAGAAGTATTGTGCTTTGGCCTACTTCTAGGAGCAGGAGCAAGGCCATGGTGACCTTTGAATAAAAAATAAAGAGCAAGCTTGCTGGGTGTGGGGTCTCACACCTGTAATCCTATCACTTTGGGAGGCTGAAGCAGGAGGATCGCTTGAGCTTGCGAGTGGGAGACCAGCCTAGGCAACATAGTAAGACCTCATCACTAAAAAAAATAAACAAAAACTCGCTGGGCGTTGTGGCATGCATCTGTAGTCCCAGGTACTCGGGAGACTGAGGCATGATAATCGCATGAGCCTGGGAAGCAGAGGTTGCAGTGAGCCGAGATTGTGCCACTACACTCCCACCTGGGTGACAGAGTGAGACCCTGACTCAAAAAATAAAAAATAAAAATAAGCAGGACGCAATGGCTCATGCCTGTAATCCCAGCACTTTGGGAGGCTGAGGCAGGAGGATCATGAAATCAGGAGTTCAAGACCATCCTGGCCAACATGGTGAAACCCCATCTCTACCAAAAATACAAAAAAAATAAAAAAAAAAGTTAGCTGGGCCTGGTGGCATGCACCTGTAATCCCAGCTACTCTGGAGGCCGAGGTAGGAGAATTGCTTAAAACCTGGGAGGCGGAGGTTGCAGTGAGCCAAGACTGCACCACTACATTCCAGCCTGGGCGACAGAGCAAGACTCCATCTCTAAAAAACAAAAACACAAACAAAAACCACAAGTACAGATGAAAATATGGACGAGTTCTCCTGGGCATTCTGTCCTTCAGTTAGAAAGATGGTCCGGCAGCAGGAAGCCTCTTGTGTTGACTTCCTTACACGACTGTTGATTGAGCCACGCTGCTTCACTCCCTACTGGCTGGGCTCCATCTGCATGCACTGCCATCCTGGGAGCCTCATTGTGGAGGCTTTCTTTGTCTCTCTTCTGTGTTGGATCTCTTGTATCCTGGATCTTATATTTCTTTCTTGATTATTCTTTTTATTTTGTTTCCCATATCCCCTTGAGAAAGAGTGCTTGTGAAGTAAGTGTTTGGTAACTGCACGGGTGAAAATGTCAAATGTCTTGATTCTAAATATATGCGCTTTGATCGACTATTCTGTGCTTGCTCTATTGCCTTCTCACTTGTCTTGTTGCTCTTGAGAAGGCTGAATGAAGCCTTTCTGATGCCTGACGCTTTATCCTGGACTATTTTTTTTTTTCCCTTTAAAAGCTTGTGGACTGTTCTCCTTGTTCTTGGTGTTCCTGAAATATAACAATCATGTTGCTTGGAGTGGGTCTCTTTTCACTCAGGTCATTGTCACTGGGCCTAGACAGGCTCTTTCAATCAGGCAACTTTTGTCATTCAATTCTGGAAATATTCTCTGAATTATTTCTTTGTTGTTTTTTCTCCCTCCTTTTTCTTTTTTTCTTTTTCGTCTTTCTGGGGTTCTATTGTTTGGCTGTTGGAACTTACAGACAAGTTCTATAATGTTCTTTCTTTTTTTTTTTGAGACAGGGTCTCGTCTGTTGCCCATGTTGGAGTGCAGTGGTGCAGTCATGGCTCACTGCAGCCTTGACTTCCTGCGGCTCAGGTGATCCTCCCACATCAGCTTCCTGAGTAGCTGGGACCACAGGTGCACACTACCACACCTGGCTAATTTTTGTATTTTTTGTAGCGATGGGGTTTCAACCACGTTGCCCAGGCTGGTCTCAAACTCCTGTGCTCAATCAAGTGATCCCCCTATCTCGGTCCCCCTAAGTGCCAGGATTACAGGTGTGAGCCACTGCACCTGGCTGTAACGTTTTGTCTGTTTCTCTCTTTCCAACTCCTTGTTCTTTTGATTTATTTTCTTGGAGATTACCTCAACTTTATTTTCCAGTCCTGTTATTGAGAAATCTTTTTGGGTTGCTATTTGAATGTTTCTTTTTTTATTTTATTATTGTTATACTTTAAGTTTTAGGGTACATGTGCACGATGTGAAGGTTTGTTACATATGTATACATGTGCCATGTTGGTGTGCTGCAACCATTAATTCGTCACTTAGCATTAGGTATATCTCCTAATGCTATCCCTCCCCCTTCCCCCCACCCCACAACAGTCCCCAGAGTGTGATGTTCCCCTTCCTGTGTCCATGTGTTCTCATTGTTCAATTCCCACCTATGAGTGAGAACATGAATGTTTCTTTTATATGGTATCCTGTTCTTGTTTCATAGATGCAATATATTTTCTTATTGCTCTAAGGATATTATGATAGAGACTAAAACAGACAAAAGAAAACAATTTGGAAGAGATAAGATTATACAGGAAGGAAAGAAACTTTCAAAACTGTATTATATTTAGAAGCTTTCCTTAGGTGTCTGGTATTCCTTGGCTGTCTGCTCATAAGTAAGTATGGGAGTCTAAATGCTGACTTGAACTCTGGGCTGCCTGGCAGGACTTATTGATTTTGAGCTTCATTGAACTGTCATCTGGACAGGCCCTTTGTTGTGGAACCCCTCAGGTCAGTATCCTCAAGTCTTTCTTCTGGGCTGGTCAGATTCTTCAAGGAAGAGTCTTCTGATCTCCTGCTCGAAGGGTAAAGGTCTGGCTGCTGGTATTTTGGGAGCCGAGTGGGGTGAAGAGAGCTGGGAGTCTCTGCATTCAGTATGCATATGGCCACTGAGTCCCTGTTTTAGGTAAGGTACTCACCCTCAGCTGGTTGTCCAAGGACTCTGTTATCACTCTCTTCAAAAATAAGACTCTTAAACTTTTGCCGGGGTGGGAAAGTGGTAATTGCCCAACCTTATGAAGAGAGGAACGAGGGATCCAACTACTTCTCAACAGCCTTCTCCCCATATTTCTTGTCAAGCCTCTTGGGGAACTGGTTGCCAATCCCCAAGTCTCTTGTGGACTGTGTGGTATCACATAAGTTGGATTTCAGCTTTCCTGTTAGTTTGGGATTTGGCTTTCTAGGATCCTCTGTCAATTTATGTTTGTTTGCTTTTCCAGCTTCAAAACATTGCTGTTCTCCATGCTCCTTTTTTTTTTTTTTTTTTTTTTTTTTTTTTTTTTTTGTCCTTCACTCTGGTCCTTGTGGGTTATGATTTAAAAATTATCTTTACAATATTTTTAGTGTGGTTTTGGTGGGGACCAAAATTAGATGCGTTTTTTTTTCAATCATCCGCCTTACCCAGATGTGCTTTTTCCTTTTTCATAAACTCATTTCTTTTGAGAGACAAAAATAAGTTATCATTTAGATTAGGGTAGATTTGTCTTAAATTTGGAATTTGCCTGCAAAATTGTGAATTTAATTACAAATTTGTTAATATTGATAACCGTTTTAGGTATGTTTTTGATATATAATTAGCAGCCTGGTCTACCCTGAAATAACTTAGAATATGACTAGATGAAAGAAACTGATTGAGCTTGCATACAGCATATTTTAGCAACAATTTCTCCTGATTTTCTTTAAGCTCTTTAGCATCTTAAAGTTAAGGGTTTGTTTTTTTTTTTCATTTTGGCATAATTTACTTGTGTTTCTTATGACCTCATTATAAAGGGGTTGATTTGTAGGAAAAAAATATGAATCTTAGTCATGGTAATTGAGAGCTACTAGAAATTTTTAAAAAATGATCTCCATTTACCCACAACCTTTGGTTGAGCAAAGGGAAACTTGGAAAAGTTGAACTTTGCAGAAACTCACTCAGCTGGTTAGTGACTCAGGAGTTTTTTGTTTTCTCTTGTCAGTTATGGCAAGAGAAAACTATATATACAGCCAGCAGGGGGAGCTCCTTCCCTTAAGCTTACGTGAGAGAAGTGTTATACTATTGATGTTCTCTGTATTGCCACAAGGGTAAGGCAGCCTTTAAGACTAAAAATGATACAACATAAGATACACACCATATGAAAGAAATAAAGGGAACCTTTTTTGGAACTACCATATATATGTATTGTGACCATTTTTGTGTTTAGTTATATTATGAGAGGATACTTCTAGAAGTGGGGATATTTTGTCATTTATAGTTTAAAAAGAGGCATTTACATTAAACCATTTTTTATAGACTATATCTTTCAAAAGCATTATTCATTTAACAGATATTCTGTGTTTACTATTTCCCACACACGATTGTAGGTGCTGGGAATACGGTAGCAAGCAACATATCAAGATTAAGACCTCACGATTTGAAGTTCTTTTATACGAAGTGTAGATACAAGCCTAGAAGAAATACTTTTTCCCCCAAAATAATCGACTCTTTAATTTGGCAGGGCAATCAACTGCATTTATCCTATGTTAAATCTTTAATAAACAGCAAAATATAAGATGATAATATGACTTACACTGAATGCTTACTTTTAGGAATTTCACATAAATCTTCAAATATCGTTCTCCTCTGCAAAAAAAAAAAAAAAAAAAAAAGACTGTTCCAGTGTTCTTAAGCTTTGCTGCATATTGGAATCACTTGAAAAATTTACAAAGGCTATTAATGCCTGGCTCCCCAGCCCAGACATTCTGCTTTAACTGGCATGGAGTGTGATCTGAACATTGTGATTTTTAAGCTCCCTGGGCTATTCTAATGTGCAGAAAAGTTTGGGAACTGTTGGACTGTTTCCTAATAGTGACAGCTTCCTGAAGACAAGCTCCTTTGAATCCCTGTTCTTCCTGTTCTGTCACCTTGCACAGCATATTTGACCTAGCAGTGATCAATAAACATCCAGTGCTTGGTTTCCTACTAACTCTGCTTAGAGTTTATAGTCATCAGCATAATGACTCACTTGTGTACATACTTAACTTATTTATTCCACTCTTTGTTATTTTCACCTTGCAAAACCCCGAGCCTGATTAAACTCAAGTCTCTGCACATTCTGTCTCTGCACCTACCTAGCTGACTGCAGCTGCAGAAACACATATCATGGGGATGACTCTCTTTAAATATGTGACCACCAGCCTCACAGACACCCTTGGTGCCACCAGCAATCCTATGATATTTCTTTAGTCTGTTCATACTTTCTCTCTCTCCCTTTTTACATCCTATTTTCTCCCCTCGCTCTCAGCTGGCGATTTTTGCTGTGTATTTTAACAGAGAAAATGTAAGCAATCAAAAGCGAATGTCCTCATACTCCCACCTGTATAGGTGGCATTCCTCTGAACCTCGAGATGAACTATTCAGCTCTTCTGGGGTACCCTGGATCCATCTTGTCTTCCCTACTCAAGGAATCACCCTTCTTCTTGTCTCTCTTCCTTCATCAGGTTTTCCATCTCTGCTGGATTATTTCAACCAGTATAGAAGCATGTCATTTTATCCTTAATCTGAAACCAGACATTAAAGTCATCTCTACACCTCTATTCAGCCATCATTCTGGTTTTCTGTGCCTCTGCTTTTTCGTCTGTAAAATGGACAATAATATCGGCCCTACTTATCTCTTAGAAATGTTTTGAAGACAGAATTGAAAGTACTTTGAAATGTTAAATGTGTACATGTATATATGTGATTGTTTATAAATTCAAAAGTTCTGTGTTGAGTACCTACTGGGTGCTAACGTGCAAAGAAGAAGAAAAATATACAGTATCCTCAGTGAGCTTTCAGAAGAATAAAGTCAGAGAAGCAAATAAAAAATTACAGTATAATAGTTCTAATGGAGGTTGTGGTATATTGAAATAGATTTTTCGACAGCTCCCGTTTTTACACATCGTGTATTGACATTTTGAAGTATTCTGAATCCATCTTTCCAATATGATCAGCTAACGAATGGTGGTTTTAACTGTACCAGGTTTCAGCTTGACATTCCAATGAGTCTTACACTATTTCAGGATAGAATTATGTATTTTTCTGAAATTGGAGGAAAATGCTTAGGAGAGGGTGTTGCTGACATAGGAGAATTTCAGGCAAGTCAAGGCTGATTTGATATTCTCAAGGCAAGGACTTGTTTGAGTGGTATTAGACTACCTGAAAGACCTCCTATTGTAAAATTTAAAACTTCGACATTTGCTCAATTATGCAAGAGAGTTGTTCTGGGGATGAGTGGTAGAAAGATGGAATGGAGCTCAGAGTGTTCTCTGTGTGTACAGATCCTCTTCTCTTCTTGGTCCTCTTTCCTTGGGACCACTTCTTCAGGGTACAGACTGGGCCTCAGCATCTGCCAGGCTGGTCTGGCTTCAGGCACCTTTCTTTCTTTTTTTTTTTTTTTTTTTTTTGAGATGGAGTCTTGCTCTGTCGCCCAGGCTAGAGTACAGTGGCGCGATCTTGGCTCACTGCAAGCCCCGCCTCCCTGGTTCACACCATTCTCCTGGCTCAGCCTCCCGAGTAGCTGGGACTACAGGCACCCGCCACCATGCCCGCCTAATTTTTTGTATTTTTTAGTAGAGACGGGGTTTCACCATGTTAGCCAGGATGGTCTCGATCTCCTGACCTCGTGATCTGCCTGCCTTGGCCTCCCAAAGTGCTGGGATCAGGCACCTTTCTTAAGAGCAGGAATGGAGAAAGGGGAGAGAAGCCTGGGCTTCTGACGATGTGCCTCTGGAGAGCTGATGGGATGGGAGGGGGGCACATTAGTTGAGAACATGGACTGGAGCCATGTCCCCTGGGCTGAGATCCCAGTTTTGCCACTTAACTAGTTCTACAGTCTCATGCAAGTTCCCTGACCCCTCTGTGTTTCAGTTTTCTCATCAGTAAAATGGGAATGATGGTAATTTCACTTCATAGGATGGTTATGTGAATTAAGTGAGTTAAAGTATGTAAAATGTTTAGAACACTGTCTGGCTGTAGTATTTACTACTATTGCAATAATTCCCACTGTGGGAGGTTTAGAGGTTGCCTTTGCCATCAGCATTTGCATCCTAGCCTGTGTAAGGCAATTATGAAGGTTGCTGGGCTTCTCACTTATAAAAAAATTGATGAGATGGGTTATTTGAGGAGCAGGTGTTGAATAATCACAGTTAGGGATTATATAATTTTTTAACTCTTCGGGAAAGGATTGCTTCCTCTTCTCCAATAACATGCAAGAAGAGTACTCTTCCTCTATGTGTTTCCATTGAGAATGTGATACGTAAATGTGTCTTGGGGATACATGCTATATCTGATGGTCAGCCTTGTGTGTACAAAGGGCAATAGCAGCAAAGGTGGGAACCACCCAAATCTGCAAAGCACTAGGGAACATGGGGAAGCGCAATAGAAAAGGCTGAAAGAGGCCAGGCGCAGTGGCTCATGCCTGTAATCCCAGCACTTTGAGAGGCCAAGGTGGGCAAATCACGAGGTCAGGAGTTTCAGACCAGTCTGGCCAACATGGTGAAACCCCGTCTCTACTAAAAATACAAAAAATTAGCTGGGCATAGTGGCAGGTGCCTGTAATCTCAGCTACTCAGGAGGCTGAGGCAGGAGAATCGCTTGAACCCCAGAGGTGGAGGCTGCAGTGAGCTGAGATCGTGTCATTGCACTCCAGCCTGGGCTACAGAGTGAGACTCCGTCTCAAAAACAAAACAAAACAAAACAAAAGGCTGATAGAAATGTGCCCTGTGGACAGGGGTAGGAGGGGTGGCAGACATTCCAGGCAGAGATAAGGGCACAGAGGCTGAGGGAGCATCAGGTATTTGGGATACTCTTGGTAATCAACAATTGCTAGATACAAAACTAGAGGCTGGAGGGAAGTGGCAGAAGTCGAGACTGGAGTTTAGATTGTGTGTCCTGTAGCAATATCCCCATGAGCACAAGAGTGACGTGACTGGATTTTCATGTTTCAGAGGTCATTTTGACAGCAGTGAGGACAGGCTGGATAAGGTGAGTGGAGTGAGGAGTATTGGGAGAGGCGAAAGGAATCAGCCCTTAGAGTGGATGGGCCCTGGGAAAGGGGTTCCTGGAAGTGGAGGAAAGGCAATGAGATATTTAGGAGGGAGATTCAGTGGGACTGGAGAGTGTGATATGGGAAGAGGAGGAATCTGGGTGGATGCGAGGGCTTGAGTAAGATGTGGGAGGCTGCAGCAGAGATCCCTCAGGTACCACATATAGACTGCGAGGGAAGGGAGTGACCTGTTAGAGAGGGCAGAACCCTGGGAGAGAGAAGAGCCAACAAGGAGAGCAGTGTGGAAGATGCTGTGGGAGGCTAGAGGCAGGGTCTCAGGGAGATGCAGGGTTAGCTTCCACAGAACAGCTGTCAACAACATGTGTACATATAGTTAAATAGAGAAGTCAAGTAAGAAAAGGTTGTGAAAGAGCATTGGAGTTTTCCCTTTTAAAAATGATGTTTCATTTAAGAGGAGTTTCTATTTCATGCAGTGGTGGGGATAGAAGCCACATTACACTAGGTTTCTTGGCAAGGATGTTATAGTCATTCTGGAATTTTCTGGAGGTGAGACGGATGAGAACTAGGCTTGTTCTGTGCTCCTCGTACAGAGCTGCTTCTGTCCCTCTCCGTTTGTTAGAATTGATGAATTTTTCCTCCTCTGAACCTCACCATTCCCTATACTTACGTCTATTAGAGCGTTAATTACATTTCATATTTGTTTCTTTATACATCTGTCTTCTCTCTCCCTGCCCATTAGACATAGATTTTCTGGAGGAGGGGCCGTATCATTCATCTTCTTTTTCTCAGCATCTGTTACACAGCTTCATTACAGTAGGACTCATTGAATGTGTGTGAGATGAATGGATAGATGGGTGGGTGGATAAGTTAAGAGGTTGGGTCAAAGTTACTGTGTGTGTGTGTGTGCATGTGTGTGCACACGTGAAGCAGGTGATTTGGCTATGAAAGCAAGAGAGGCAGGCGGGGTAGGCTCAGCACTTATGAACAACAGTACATATTTATAATCATCACTTTGACAAATAGGAAAGGGACTGCTTGGGAAGGGGCACCAACAGGGTTCTATTGAGATAGGAGATTCTTAGTTCATAAACATGGAGGAATTTTATGGAATTGTAACATCTTAGGATTTTGGAGCTAGAGGGAGCCGTAGGGTTAATCTAGTGTCACCTCCTGTTGAACACAGGGCACTAGTGTATGTGGGCTGCCTTCCTAGCTAGATTAAAAGCATTTTGAGAGTATAGCAATTATCCAGTAAACATTTATTAATTGACAATGTTAATACAACCTTTACATGAGGAGGGAATAGAGAAAATTAGGTTTCTCATTCTAGTTAGAAAGACTGAAAAATAGTTCAAAAACCTATGTATCAGGCAGCAGGAGAATAGCAAAGACAGGTAAATTCAGATGTGTTCTGAGGACCTCCTTAACAGCATTGTGAAATTTTATTTACCCATTCTTAAATGTGCATCTAACCTTATCCCCTCCCCAAACTGCAGGAGGTTTTCTCCTACCTGCTTTTTGGCGTTTTTGCCGTGAAGTTTTACTTTCTGTGGATTATATGCTATTGAGCAATAATGAAACATCATTTTTTTTTCTGGTACTGGCACGAACAAGTACTTGTTTGTAATGGACTCTGTATAGAAATATATTTGGACATTGTGTGTTGGAAAATAATTGTTGCTAATGAATGCATGTCCTATCCCACGTCTAGCCCATTAGAGCTCTTTTGTGGTTCTGTCCAGTATTGCCTCCCCGACACCATTTGCAGAAAGGGATGTGCCAGGACATGGTCATTAAGGAAGCATTAAAGCTTGCCATTTGGCCTGTGATCTTTCCCAAAAAGCTTTGGTCAGGTATGAATGTTGCTGTCGCTGGGCACCTTGTTTTGTTTTTGGCATATCTGGGCCCTCCAGCTCCGGGTGGAGATGAAAAGGGTCTCCCACATTTTGCTGCTGTTACCTGAGATGGCCAGCAGATGGCAGGCTGGCTCCTTTCCCTGATCCAGTACCTGGGACTCTTCTTCCTGGCCTGTTTGTCTCTGATCCCCACCAATTTTCTTTTTTTCTTTTTTTTTTTTTTTTTTTTTTTTAATTATTATACTTTAAGTTCTAGGGTACATGTGCACAACATACAGCTTTGTTACATATGTATACATGTGCCATGTTGGTGTGCTGCAACCATTAACTCTTCATTTACATTAGGTATATCTCCTAATGCTATCCCTCCCCCCTCCCCCCACCCCATGACAGGCCCTGGTGTGTGATGTTTCCCATCCTGTGTCCAAGTGTTCTCATTGTTCAGTTCCCACCTGTGATTGAGAACATGCAGTGTTTGGTTTTTTGTCCTTGTGATAGTTTGCTGAGAATGATGGTTTCCAGCTTCATCCATGTCCCTACAAAGGACATGAACTCATCCTTTTTATGGCTGCATAGTATTCCATGGTGTGTATGTGCCACATTTTCTTAATCCAGTCTGTTATTGATGGACATTTGGGTTGGTTCCAAGTCTTTGCTATTGTGAATAGTGCTGCAGTAAACATACGTGTGCATGTGTCTTTATAGCAGCATGATTTATAATCCTTTGGGTATATACCCAGTAATGGGATGGCTGGGTCAAATGGTATTTCTAGTTCTAGATCCTTGAGGAGTCGCCACACTGTCTTCCACAATGGTTGAACTAGTTTACAGTCCCACTAACAGTGTAAAAGTGTTTCTGTTTCTCCATATCCTCTCCAGCACCTGTTGTTTGCTGACTTTTTAATGATGGCCATTCTAACTGGTGTGAGATGGTATCTCATTGTGGTTTTGATTTGCATTTCTCTGATGGCCAGTTGATGATGAGCATTTTTTCATGTGTCTGTTGGCTGCATAAATGTCTTCTTTTGAGAAGTGTCTGTTCATATCCTTTGCCCACTTTTTGATGGGGTTGTTTGATTTTTTTCTTATAAATTTGTTTAAGTTCTTTGTAGATTCTGGATATTAGCCCTTTGTCAGATGGGTAGATTGCAAAAATTTTCTCCCATTCTGTAGGTAGCCTGTTCACTCTGATGGTAGTTTCTTTTGCTGTGCAGAAGCTCTTTAGTTTAATTAGATCCCATTTGTCAATTTTAGCTTTTGTTGCCATTGCTTTTGGTGTTTTAGACATGAAGTCCTTGCCCATGCCTATGTCCTGAATGGTATTGCCTAGGTTTTCTTCTAGGAGTTTTATGGTTTTAGGTCTAACATTTAAGTCTTTAATCCATCTTGAATTAATTTTTCTATAAGGTGTAAGGAAGGGATCCAGTTTCAGCTTTCTACATATGGCTAGCCAGTTTTCCCAGCACCATTTATTAAATAGTGAATCCTTTCTCCATTTCTTGTTTTTGTCAGATTTGTCAAAGATCAGATGGTTGTAGATGTGTGGTATTATTTCTGAGGGCTCTGTTCTGTTCCATTGGTCTATATCTCTGTTTTGGTACCAGTATCATGCGTTTTGGTTACTGTAGCCTTGTAGTATAGTTTGAAGTCAGGTAGCATGATGCCTCCAGCTTTGTTTTTTTGGTTAGGATTGTCTTGGCAATGTGGGCTCTTTTTTGGTTGAATATGAACTTCAAACTAGTTTTTTTTCCAATTCTATGAAGAAAGTCATTGATGGGGATGGCATTTAATCTATAAATTACCGTGGGCAGTATGGTCATTTTCACGATATTGATTCTTCCTATCCATGAGCATGGAATGTTCTTCCATTTGTTTGTGTCCTCTTTTATGTCGTTGAGCAGTGGTTTATAGTTCTCCTTGAAGAGGTCCTTCACATCCCTTGTAAGTTGGATTCCTAGGTATTTTATTCTCTTTGAAGCAATTGTGAATGGGAGTTCACTCATGATTTGGCTGTCTGTCTATTATTGGTGTAGAGGAATGCTTGTGATTTTTGCACATTGATTTTGTATCCTGAAATTTTGCTTAAGTTGCTTATCAGCTTAAGGAGATTTTGGGCTGAGATGATGGGGTTTTCTAAATGTAGAATCATGTCATCTGCAAACAGGGACAATTTGACTTCCTCTTTTCCTAATTGAATACCATTTATTTCTTTTTCCTGACTGATTGCCCTGGCCAGAACTTCAACACTGTGTTGAATAGGAGTGGTGAGAGAGGGCATCCCTGTCTTTTGCCAGTTTTCAAAGGGAATGCTTCCAGTTTTTGCCCATTCAGTATGATATTGGCTGATCCCCACCAATTTTCTGATGTGTCAGATTGCACAGACTCTAGAATCAGTTATGTAATGAAAAAACTGGTGGGAAAGGGGCACAAAATTCATTTTTTTCCTCTAAACCACTTGAGGTTTTGGGGGCAGATCTCTTTTAGCCCTCATTGGTGGCCTTCTCTGAGCATTTTCTGCCCTAATTCTCCTAAAATCACCCACAAAAGGTATACGGGGCTCAACCCTCAACCCTGTGATGTGGGGAGGTTTGTAGTCTTCAGGTGTTGGATGATGATTCTTAGTAGAACCTTTAAAGAGGCTTCTTTTGGCCGGATGCGTGGCTCGCACTTGTAATCTCAGCACTTTGGGAGGCTGAGGTGGGCGGATCACCTGAGGTCAGAAGTTCGAGACCAGCCTGGCCAACATGGTAAATCCCTGTCTCTACTAAAAATGCAAAAAATTAGTCGGGCTTGGTGGCAGGGCCTGTAATCCCAGCTACTCAGGAGGCTGAGGTGGGAGAATTGCTTGAACCTGGGAGGCAGAGGTTGCAGTGAGCCGAGATCATGCCATTGCACTCTGGCCTGGGAGACAGAGAAACTGGGCCTTCATTCTGAAGACTTTAAAACAAAATAGAAAAGAGACTTCTTGTGTTTGAGGTCCCACATTAAGGTCTGCAGTGCACCACACTCCAATAAAAAGACACGGGCTTTATGGCGCTAAACAGTCTTTATGTATCCATGTTAATAGATTGTTGTTGTTGTTGTTCCTAGAAAAATGTGATAATAATAATCATCCCTTTTAGAGGAAGAGCTAAATTTGTGAACAGTATTGGGCTGTGGGTTCTGGAGTCCCGAATCCTGTTTTTGATGCTACTGGGTTTTTCTGCACATCATCCTGTTTGTCTTTGTTGACTTACTGGTGACTCCTCTTCAGTGTGTCTCATCGAGAAAATATATTTCTTGGCTGGGTCTGGTGGCTCATGCCTGTAATTCCAGCACTTTGGGAGGCCAAGGCAGGCTGATCACTTGAGGCCGGGAGTTCAAGACCAGCCTGGCCAACATGGTGAAACCCCGTCTCTACTAAAAATACAAAAATTAGTCAGGCATGGTGGCGGGCACCTGTAGTCCCAGCTACTTGGGAGGTGGAGGCAGGAGAATCGCTTGAACCCAGGAGGTAGAGGTTGCAGTGAGCCAAGATCATGCCACTGCACTCCAGCCTGGGTGACAGAGTGAGACTCTGTCTCAAAAAAAAAAAATAAAATAAAATAAAATACGTTTCTTCTTTTAAGATTTTAGTTGCCATAGTAAGGAGGATTAATCCTATATCAGAAAACATAACACCTTTCCTGGGGGGAATGAACAATTCTCTCTGCCATCCCAGTGCGACCACTAAAAGAAATTAGTTGCAATTAATTTCTGTATTAAGAGTGAATGTTGAACAATGAGCAGAAGGTGTGTCTGTTGTTGTCATTGTTCATTCAGCCCCACCAATGGGAAGACCAGTGGAATGTAAAATTGCTCCAGCTGTGTGTACTGTTCAATTTCAGCATCCATTGACATCTGTGTCTTCTCCATGGAAGGCTGGGGCTAGGCTTTCTTCAACTTTCCCATTAAGTTAATTCTCCTTGCACTTGAATTTCAATCTGTATTTTATTTGAAACCATATCCAAAGTGTGTGTCAGTGCTTTGAATATAGTTAGGAAATGAGAGCCTCAGAGTGATTAAGTGACATGACTGAGTTTTCCCGGAAAATGAACCTAATCCTTCTCTCAGTTCATAGAATAATGAAGTTTGAGATCCTTCGAGGATCATCTAGTCCAATTTGCTCATTTTACAGATGAGGAGATTGAAGGCTCAGAGAGTTGAATAAGATGCATACAGCTAGCTCACATCCATTAGGAGCTCTGTTATTGTTTTAAAAAATCAGAAAATGACAAATGTTGGCAAGAATGTGGAAAAACATTGAAACCCTTGTGCACGGTTGATGAGAATGTAAAATGGGGGAGCTGCTATGGAAAACAGTATGGTGGTTCCTCAAAAAATAAAAATAGAATTGCCATGTGATCCAGCAAGTCTATTTCTGGGTGTATACCGAAAAGAATTGGAAGCAGGGTCTCAAAGAGCTATTTGCACATCCACGTTTATAGCAGCATTAGTCACAATAGCCAAAAGGTGGAAGCAGTCCCAGTGTGCGTCAGCGGGTGAATGGATAAACAAAATGTGGTACAGCATCTACATACAGTGGAACACTATTCAGCTTTAGAAAGGAAGGAGACTGACACATGCTATGACATGGATTAACCTTGAGAACACTATGCTGAGTGAGATAAGCCAGTCACAAAAGGACAAATACTATATGATTCCACTTATAAGAGGTACCTAGAGTAGTCAAATTCATAGAGACTGAAAGTTTAATGGTGGTTTCCAGGGGCTGGGGAGAGAGAGAGTGAGAATGGTTTGGCTGTGTCCCCACCCAAAGCTCATCTTGAATTGTAGTTCCCAGAATCCCCACGTGTGGAAGGAGGGACCCAGTGGGAGGTGACTGGGATCATGGGGGTGGTTCCCCCCATGCTGTTCTTATGATAGTGAGTTCTCACAAGATCCGATGGCTTTACAAGGGTTTTTCCCCTTTTGCTTGGCGCTTCTTCCTGCCGTCATGTGAAGAAGGACGTATTTGCTTCCCCTTCCACCATGATTGTAAGTTTCCTGAGGCCTCCACAGCCATGCTGAACTGTGAGTCATTTATAAATTACCCAGTCTTGGGCAGTTCTTTATAGCAGTGTGAGAATGGACTAATACAGAGAGGAATGGAGAGTTGTTGTTTAATGTGTACAAAGTTTCACTTTTGCAAGATGAGAAGAGTTCTGGAGATTGGGTATACAACAGTGTGAGTACTGCCTAACACTACTGAAGTGTACACACAAAAGGGGTAAGATGGTAAACTTCGTATATATTTTACAACAGTGAAAAAAAGATGCGTTCAAGTCACATGGGTAGTTGGTGCTGTATTTGCTCTCAACTCCCTGTCCTGTGGTTTTCCTAATATGCCATTTGTGGCATTCTTTCTACCAAACTAATCATGGATCAAAAGCTAAAGCATCCTTCCCCAAACTGGTTTATTTACCATCTAGAAAAATAATTTAATTTTTTAAATTTTTTTAGAGACAGGGTCTTTCTCTGTTGCCTATGATGGAATGCAGTGGCATAATCATAGCTCACTGTAACCTTGAACTCCTGGGCTCAAGGAAGGCATCTTCTTGCCTCCGCCTCCTGAATAGCAGGACTACAGGCCCATGCCACCCTGCCTAATTTAATTTTTTTTTTTAATTTTTGTAGAGCTGGGGTCTTCCTATGTCTTCCAGGCTAGTCTCAAACTGCTGGCCTCAAGTGATCCCCTCACCTCAATCCTGGAAAGTGCTATGATTTAACAGCATGAGCCACCATGCCCAGCCAGAAAAATAAATTTCATTGTTTGAACTTGGCTGCTGTTTGACTCTCCACCTTCTTCTCTCCTTCAGATGGCTCCTTCCCACTCTGTGCTCCAAGCAGAATGAGTTACATGCAGTACTTACAATTTATCACATTCTCTCTTGCCACATGCTGTTTCCTCTGCCTGGTACTCTTTTCTGCACCACGTCTATATAGTACTTCTATTTTTAGGATTCAGCTGAAGCACCATCCCTTTTGAAAGTTCTTTTGACCACATAGTCTGATTTAGGTGCTTACTACTTCCAGGGTCGTCCTGGCCACGTGGCATTGCGATACTCTATTTCCTGGTCTGCATCTCCCACTGGACTGTGCCGTGCCTGTCCCAATGCTCTGTGTCTAGCACATTGCTTGCACAGGGGAGGTGCTCAAAAATGTTTGCCATAAGATGAACTATACCTTGGAAGATACTGCTATAAGAGAGACATACTGAAAATTGCCAACTGATTTGCATCTCTCTGGCTTTTCTAAGGGCATCTCTTATTTTTATTGTGGTAAAATGTATATAACAGAAATTTTACTATCTTAACCATTTCAAGTGTACAATTCAGTGACATTAGGTACAGTCACGCTGTGCATTCATCACCACAAGAACTCTTTTCATCTTGCAAAATTGAAACTCTGTACCTATTAAACAGTAATTCCCCATTCCCTCCCTCCCCAGCCCCTGGCAACCCCCATTCAGTATTTGTCCTTTTGTAATGGGTTTGTTTCACTTAATATAATGTCATCAAGGTTCATCCATGCTGTAGCATGGATTATATAATATAGTAATATATCCGTGCTACAACATGTATATTTAAGGCTGAATAGTATCCCATTGTATGTATTACCACATTTTGTTCTTCCATTCATCCATCCATTCATCCATCCATTCATCCATCTTTGGGCACTTGGGTTGCATCCGCCTATTTGGCTGCTATGAACATGGTATAGCTCTGTGTTTTAAAACATGGCAAGTCTGTCTTTGTGCTATCCATTCAATACCACACAAAACTATACTTCTAATAACTGGAATTCTTTTTGTGAATTTTATTTAAATAGTTTTTGGGGAACAGGTGGTTTTGGTTACGTGGATAAGTTCTTTAGTGGTGATTTTTTGAGATTTTGATGTACCAGTCACCGAAACAGTGTACACTGTACCCAATGTGTAGTCTTTTATCCTTTGTCCCCCTCCCATTCTCCCCCCCAGGTCCCCAAAGTCTATTATATCATTCTTATGCCTTTGGGTCCTCATAGCTTAGCTACCACTTAGTAGGGAGAACATATGGTATTTGGTTTTCCATTACTGAGTTACTTCACTTAGAATAATGGTCTCCAGCTCCATCTAGGTTGCTGCAAATGCCATTATTTCATTCCTTTTATGGCTGAGTAATATTCCACAGTGGAATGTTACTTTTGTTTATCTACTTGTTGGTTGATGGGCATTTAGGTTGGTTCCATATTTTTTCAGTTGCAGATTGTGCTGCTATAAACATGCGTGTGCAAGTGTCCTTTTCATATAATGACTTCTTTTTATTAACACCCTGTAGTTAATAACCTGAATTCTTTACAGCTTGCATTCTGAAACATTTTTCTCGAACTATCTGCCTTCTGGCCTGTTCCAGTCATTCTGGCTTTCATCTTGATTTATTTTTCTTAAAACTTTCTCCAGCTTCCCTCTGTATCTGTGATTCATGCTCTGCCTCTTGTTTGTGGCTTTGGATCAATAATGCTACAGATCCAGTCTAATTAATCATGGATCAAAAGCTAAAGCATCCTTCCCCCAGATGGTTTATTATTAATACCATCCCGAAAAATAATTTATAATTTAATTCTCTACCTCATAGAGTTTGGGGTCCTTGGTAGAATGTGTTCCCTTCCCCTTTTCTTCTTCGCTATTTCCTCCTCTTCCTCTCCATCAAAAGTGGCTTTATCTCCACTTTTGCAGCTGACAGCAACCCTCCCATGCTCAGTTGATGAAGCCCTCCTTTCTTAACCCCTCGTCCATATGGCTCTCCCTCCACCCTGCTCCATCTCCTGTGATCTCAAGGCCTCAGAGAAATGATCTCAAGGCCTCAGAGAAATGATCTCAAGGCCTCGGAAAAATGAAAAGTGACCTTTGGTATTTGAGACAACCAATAGCAAAATATAGCTCCCACTTCCAACAGCCCATATTGGTGGGGGAGGGATTTGCTTCATATGTGGTCTGTGTTGGGCCATTCTCCTTCTCCATGTTTTCTCTGTTCTTACAGCACCATCTTTTTGCCTCATTTCTTTGCTCTACTCTGTTCCTCCCCCATCATCGTCTGGTGACTCACACTGTAATCCTAGCACTTTGGGAGGATCACCAAAGGTCAGGAGTTTGAGGCCAGCCTGGCCAACATGGCAAAACCCCGTCTCTACTAAAAATACAAAAATTAGCTGGGCGTGGTGATGGGCGCCTGTAATCCGAGCCACTCAGGAGGTTGGGGCGAGAGAATCACGTGAACCTGGGAGCCGGAGGCTGCAGTGAACCAAGATGGTGCCACTGCACTCCAGCCTGGGCAACAGAGTGAGACTCTGTCTCAAAAACAAAACAAAACAAAAAAACCCCCAAAGTACTACTGACACAGTTGACAGAAGGCTTTAGTGTAACATGGAGACAAGCTGTAGCATGAAAGAAAATAGGCAATGGCTAACTACTGAATAAAATCCTAGACAATATTGTTCTTAAATGACCTTTGACTTTCTTCTCCTGGGAATTCCTCCTGATAATCTTCTCCTCTAGGCTCTACTAATCTATTCTGTTGCTCAACCATCCTTACTGTTAGGAAGCCAGAAGCCCCAGAGCCTAGAAGGTAAACTCACATCACTGGCCTAATCCAATTTTTCCCTCATGGAGGAGTCAGCCATAGATAAATTTGCTGCCTAGCAGCTTCACTCTGTGTCATTCTAACTCACCTGGATGGCATCAGGCAGGGTAGAGGAGGCATTCTAAACATTTCTCTTTGAACAAAGTTCATTTGGAATCAAGTTGTATACCAAATTTTATAATGCAAGTCTTAGACATATGGCAAGGGAACATCTGAAATGTTGACTCACTCTATCAAAATGTCAACATCAGTAAGTAGTTAATGAGATTTTTATGAGATTTAATGGGTAAGTGTAATATAGTACAAGATTTTTAAAGCATTTTTAAAAAGTCTTTGGACAATTTTGTTCGAATCATCTCAAAAGTTATCTTAACACAGATAGTGATTATGACAGCTGCTCCCTGCATGGGAGGGAACACAACAATGGCACAAAAATTATTAAAGGCCAATTATACTGAGTCTGCATCATTGAACATTTTCTCTCTATGGAGAGGGTCTTCAGTTTGTTGCTTTTTCAGCTAACTAACCAGCTTCCTGTTTCCTTTCTCACATTTGGCAAATTAATTTTCGGGACAAATCATGTCTGCAGTTTCTAAGGAAACATCAAGGGGCTCAGATTTCGCCCGGATGAGTTACAGGGTGGGTTGGTGCAGAAAGGAGTGCTCTGTGAGGTGCTCACCAAGCCCCATCCCACTGTGTGCCCTAATTGACTCCTGTATGTCCAGCCATGGCGTCGTATAAGATAGAGGCAGTATTTGTAGCCCTTACCTGAGAACTTCACTTGTTCTGTTATCATGAGATTTTTTTTGTTAACTAGAAGTGCTAGGCTGACCTTGTTGTTGCTGCTTCTTTGATATTTCTACCAGTACCTTGTTTGTACTAGTAGTTAAATAATGGAAGAAGAGTTTTTGGAAAGGATGGACATTTCGTTCAGTTGGTAACTTAAATGGGGGCTGTGAACAAGTCTACTTTCAGAACTTCCGAAATGTTTTGATCCTGCTAAGATACAAAATACCTGATTATATTTTATTGACTTAGTAGATAGAGTATGGCTTTCAAGCGAGACAGACCTGGGCTCAAATCTCAACTTCACCACTTAGTAATTGCATGACCCTGGGAAAGTTATTTAACCTTCTGGTCAGTTTGTTCATTCATTTGTTCATTCTTTTTTCTTTCCTTCCAGAATAAGATAATTAGAAAAGTGCAAGGAAAAATATAATAATTTCCAATATTCTTACCACCCAGAATTATCTACTTATATTTATATGACTATATTTTCCTTTAGTTGTTTTTTCCCTATGCCTAGGAAAAAATTACCCTATTGATATATGCATACACTCCCCTTTTACTTCTTGTTTCTTGGGTAATAATATACACTTTGTTGGGCTAAACAAGATAAAATAATTAAAGCATCCTGCCCAGTGTCTGATCCACAGCAAACAATTGGCATATGGCAGTTATTGTTATTATTGTTAATCCTCCTCCTATATTTGCGCATCTCCGTTAGAAAATACAGTCCTGGTAAATCAACAAACTTATAAAAATAATTGTTTTTGGATAAACCATTTCTCCTTCCACGATATATTTGTAAGCCACAACTGGAACAATTGGTGTTAATACATGTAGGAATGTAGAATACATTGTTAAACCTATTTATATTGCAAATAATGAAAATGTATTCAAGACCAGACCTTTTTCATAAATGATGGACTGCACTTGGTAAACTTTAAAAAAAGTGGCTGAACCAAATTTTAGAAAATTGCATTCATTATTTAAAAAGCTATGATGTTAGAGGAATAGAACAATTGAGAAGAAAATTGCTCACTTAAACTCTGCTGTGAAAGATTGATTTTTTTTTTTTGCTTGCAGTGATCTTGCAAAGCCAGTGGCTACTGAGTAATTAATGCTGGGGCTTTATTAATTCATGAAGAGCAGGAAAGAGTTGGCTTGTCTGCATTGTAGCTCATTCTTCTCAAGTAACATGTTAAAAAAAATCAAGATGCTGAAAAATGGGAGCAATTTGTCAATTTAAACAAATGTTCTTTGTATGTGCTTCCTGGAGTGATCTTGCATTAAATTTCTAGGTCAAATTGGGTGGTAACAAAATTAAAGAGTGAAGAAGCTTGGGTGACCTGGTGGCATTGTTGGTAATCTATGACAAATGTTGTAAGGTAGGTTTAAATGTCCTTAAAAATATTGTAGGATTGGACATGGTGGTTCAAGCCTGTAATCCAAGCATTTTGGAAGGCCGAGGTGGGCAGATCACTTGAGCCCAGGAGTTTGAGACTAGCCTGGCCAACATGGTGAAACCCCGTCTCTACTAAAAATACAAAAATTAGCCGGGTGTGGTGGTGCACGCCTGTAGTCCCAGCTACTTGGGAGGGTGAGGCAGGAGAACTGCTTGAACCTGGGAGGTGGAGGTTGCGGTGTGCCGAGATCGCGCCACTGCACTCCAGCCTGGGCGACAGAGCAAGAGTCCATAACAACAACAACAACAACAACAAAAGAAAACCCCTATGAAGTAGGCACTTTTGCTCTCCCATTTTCTGGATGAGCAAACTGAGACAATGAACTTACCCAAGTTTACATAGCCACTGACTGTGGGAGCCAGGTTTCAAACCCAGGCAGTTGTACATTTTAGCTACTATTCTATGCTGACTGCCATTATATGTAGAATTTCAAGAGCATTTTCACCTGATGAGTAGAGCAAACATGTGACATTTGAGCATCACATATTTTGGAAACTTGTCAGGGAGACTAAGAATAGTGTTTGAATTTTTTATTACGTGGTATAAATCTTAGTCAAAATAACCGTTTGTAAATACATCTGCTAATTTCTCTTGTAGTTGGATAAAAAGTCCTTTTCTAATGAGTGGGATGATATGGCTTCCTTCTTGACATGATGAGCTCATGATTTTCTGTCTTTTTAAAGTTCATGCTGACTGTCAAATGTGTATGGAGCCCCATGCTAGCTGCAGGCAGGGGAGGAGAGAGATACAACAATGAGTAAGGCTTAGTTCCTGTGTTCACAGGAGTTTATGATGTATTGAGAGGAAAGAGACTGCCTATGAATAATACAAGGGCGTGGATGAATCAGGTGTGGGAGTGTGGAGAAGTGTACCATCTGGAATACAGGTGTTAAGGAAGGTACATTTTTTTTTGAGATAGGGTCTGGTTCTGTCACCCAGGCTGGAGTGAGGTGGTGTAATTTTGGTCCACTGCAAACTCCACCTCCTGGGTTCAAGTGACTGTCGTGCCTCAGCCACCTGAGTACCTGGGATTACAGGCAAGTGCCACCACATCTGGCAAACTTTTGTATTTCTAGTAGAGACGGGGCTGTGCCATGTTGGCTAGGCTGGGCTTAAACTCCTGGTCTCAAGTGATCTACCTGCCTCAGCCTCCCAAAGTACTGAGATTACAGGTATGAGCCACCATGCCTGGCCAGGAAGGTACCATTTCTAAATGTCAAATCAGCAGGATCCCAATGTGATATTCTTCATGTGCCATAGATAAAATTTAAAAAAAATTTACTGAGAGCCTAGTTTGTATCAGGTCATGTGCTAAAAAACTACTTTGAATTTTTAAAAAATACACTGTGGGTACTTGGTTTTCGAGTATCAGGAAGGTTTAAAATCTAGTGAAACTAGAAGTAATTTTTTAAAAAGATAGAATCTGTCCTCCTGAGGAGCTTGCATATCCGACTGATGCTGGCACTGGGCCATACTGATGCACTGCCAAGTGACACTCTGTTGTAAGCACGGACTAAAGACAGTGGTAATTAACAGTGCTGGCACTGCTATATTAAGTACATGAGTATAATAGGCCACACTTATACTGTTTCTAAAAGAGAGGGAGAACATAGAAAGTGTATTTATTAAGAGCTGTCTGCTTCCTTAGGAGTTTTTCTCTACTACCAAAACTTGAGATTGACTTTCAAAAACAAGACATAAATTTGACCATTACCAGGGCCCACTATTACTGGTGGATTCTTATATATTTATGATGGTAAAGATAAAAGTGAAAGTAAATCACCAGATATGCTACCTTTTGAAATGCCAAGGCCTATAGTGACTGACATACCATTAAATTCCTCTTATCCCCAAATATCTGTCACCTGTATAATTCAGGAGACATGTACGTTCCTTTTCATGTAGATGCTGATGTGATTTGAAATCCCTTTACGTTCACTCCTCTATAATTCAACCACAGCTGAATGTTCTGTTAACCTTTATCTCTAGAACATAGTAAGGGAAAACATTTGATAATTCTGTTAAATGTTTCTTTTGAGTCAATTTTTTAATATTGACTTTTGAAATACAATGCCAATTCTCTTTACACAGGTCTTAATTTTACTCGTGGGAGTTAACCTGCTTAGTATGACTTTTTGGCTCACATTTTTTTCTTTCTGGTTCTCTGAACTGCCTTGAAAATAAGTTTCATTTTAAGAAATAAAATTCCCAGCTACTTTATGGTGTTTCTAGAGAAAGCAATAATAGAAAAGCAAATGTGGAAGCAGGAATTATGAAGTTTAGCTATTAAAAAAGACGTTTTCAAAAGGAGGTTCTGTGAAGAATCCTGAGTCTCTACTTTCGTTTTTAAAATTAAACTTTAAATTTATTGCAAAGTAAGACTACTGTAGCATCACCTCATTGCATTGGAGTATAACAAATATATCCATAGAGAAATCACAAGGAAATAAATTCATGAAAAAACTCATAAAGCATTTAGTTTTATATGCACATATACAATCATGCATAAATATATTTTTTAAACTTTCATATTTCAGATGATGATTTGGGTTCAGCTTAATTACATGAACTTTTGATACTTGTCCTGGACTCTTAAACAATGAGAATAATGATGTAAAGATAATGTAAGATTCTTTTTTTTTTTTCTTTTTTGAGACAGAGCCTTACTCTGTCACCAAGGCTGGCAGTATGGTGATGTGATTATGGCTCACTGCAACCTCAACCTCCTGGGCTCAGGTGATCCTCCCAAGTAGCTGGTAGTATAGCCATGTGCCACCATGCCTGGCCAATTTTTTTGGTACTGTTTGTAGAGACAGCATTTTGTCATGTTGCTCAGGCTAAGGTTCTTAATAAATACATGAAAATTTGATTTGTTCAGAATACTTTTTTTTTTTTTTGAGATGGAGTCTCGCTCTGTTGCCCAGGCTGGAGTGCAGTGGTGCGATCTTGGCTCACTGCAACCTCCGTCTCCCGGGTTCAAGCGATTCCTATGCCTTAGCCTCCCAAGTAGCAGGGATTATAGGCATACACTACCACGCCTGGCTAATTTTTGTATTTTTAGTAGAGATGGGGTTTCACCATGTTGGCCAGGCTGGTCTCGAATTCCTGACCTCAGGTGATCTGCCTGCCTTGGCCTCCCAAAGTGCTGGGATTACAGGCATGAGCCCCGGCATCCGGGCCCAGAATACTCTTTTTAAGTCAAGAGAGTGTAATACCTTGTAGAAATATTCTTAATGAGGACTGACACCAAAAGGATTTCTTTGTTTAAATTTCAGTTTATCTGAAAACACAGCAACTCAAACTGTATTGTCCAAGCATTGCTGTTGGCCAACATTTATATTGGATTGAGGAATTCTAATAGAGTAATAAGACTGTCTGAATATCAGTTAAATTGGTCTCAGAGAATTCTAGGGTTGGAAGCTGCTCTACTGGTATTGCTAGTCTGGCCTCACGTCATTTTAAATGTCCTTTCACAGCATCCCCAACTGCTGGGCTTGCAGCCTTTGCCTGAGAACTCCAAAGGAGAGGACATTTATGATCTCCTGAGGCTGGATGTTGTATTACAGTCACAGCATTCTTTTGTTCTTTTCTTTTCTTTTCTTTTCTCTTTCTTTCTCTTCTCTCTTTTCTTTTCTTTTCTTTTCTTTCCCTCCCTCCCTCCCTCCCTTCCTTCCTTCCTCCCTTCTTTCTTGCTTTTCTTCCTTCTATCAGGGTGTTGCTCTGTCACCCAGGCTGGAGTACAGTAGTGTGATCAGGGCACAATGCAGCCTTGAAATCATAGGCTATCAAGTGATCCTCCTGCCTTAGCCCCCCGAGTAGCTGGGACTACAGGTGTGAGCCACTATGCCCAACAGAGCATTCTGAATTTTGCTGACATCTGCCTCACTACAGCTCCCACTTGGCAGTTCTAACTTAGTCCTTTGGAGCAAACACAAAACTAATTTCACAATTTCTACCAAGTGAGTGAGGGCACCAGAGGAGTATGCGGCGAGGACCTCAGTGGGGTATCCTGGCCAGTCAGACTCACCCTGTGGGTCAGAGTCTGGGTCCTGTGCTGGACAGACCTCTGGGATGATGCGCCATTTTAGCCTCTAGTACAGCAACAACAAGCACTAATCAAAGGACAGTATTGAGTGCCTGCTTTATGCCATGACTTTCATTATGTCATTTAATTCTCACCGTAACTCAAATATCATTATTCTAAAGATAAGGAAACTGAAACTCAGACATTAAGTAACTTCCTCAAGGACATAGAGGAAGCAAGTACTGCCATCAGAATTCTAACCTTTGTCTGCCGCGTTGCCTCCTGGAGGGTCTCACCAGGGGTGATGACCTGACCTGTGTCCCTTCACACGTCTCCTCATTGGCTCTCCTCATTGGCCCACACGTTCTACATTGTTTCTTCTGAATGAACTCAACCTGGAGAGCGAAGGCTTCCAGACCTGCCAAACCAACATTATTGTTGATTCTAATCTCTCTCCTCTTCCCAGTACTTCTCTCTTCTCATCACCAAAATTAAGCATATTACATTCAAACACATCACCCTTCTCCTGTCTAGGGACACATTTCTAAGTTAAATCTACCTCAATAGAAATGAGAAACCTCTCCTTTCATACCTGTCCTCAACAGGGTCAAAAGAATCTTTGGGCCTGGCACATGGCTCATGCCTGTAATCCCAGCACTTTGGGAGGCCGAGGCAGGCACATCATTTGAGGTCAAGAGTTCGAGACTAGCCTGGCTAACATGGTGAAACCCCATCTCTACTAAAAATACAAAAATTAGCCAGGCATGGTGGCATGCACCTGTAATCCCAGCTACTCAAGAGGGTGAGGCACAAGAATCACTTGAACCCAGGAAGTGGAGGTTGCAGTGAGCCGACATCCCTCCACTTTACTCCAGCCTGGGCAACAGAGCGAGACTCTACCAAAAAAAAAAAAAAAATCTTAGAATGGCTTGGTGTAAGGTTGGGGAATCCCAGCTAAATGGTTCATCATGACCAGGTTAAACAGTTATTTCATCTTCTGCAGTGATGAGTGTGAGTCTTCCAGTTCTATTCCTGATGTGAAACTAAAGAGCTGAATACCACAACTGTAACAAGAGCATATATGAGCTTTGTCCTTGGCCTGTTTTCAGGTGAAATTTAATAGCTCAATGAAATGGAGCTCTGGGAAAACATTGCAACATATATAATACTTAAGATGTAGCAAGAATGGTATCTCTCCAGTTATTCACATAGTATTTTAAAGGACCTTTCACACAATCCTTGTGTCCTTGTCACTACTCACTCAGTAAACTGTAAACTCTTTTTTTTTTTTTTTTTTGACAAGAGTCTTGCGCTGTCACCAGGCTGGAATGCTGGAATGCAGTGGCGCAATCCTGGCTCACTGCAACCTCTGCCTCCCTGGTTCAAGCGATTCTCCTGCCTCAGCCTCCCAAGTAGCTGGGATTACAGGCACGTGCCATCATGCCCGGCTAATATTTGTATTTTTAGTAGAGACGGGTTTCACCACGTTGGCCAGGATGATCTTGATCTCCTGACCTCGTGATCTGCCCGCCTCGGCCTCCCAAAGTGCTGGGATTACAGGCGTGAGCCAATGCGCCTGGCCAACTGTAAACTCTTTGAGGGTAGAGTACGTACTGTGTTCATAATTTTCTCTCTCATAGTTCTTAGTACAGTGCCTTTCCCACAGCATCTGATTAATGATTTTTTTCATGAATAAATGAATGAATAAAAGAAATATAAAGGTGTCTTTATATGGTCAGTATCAATCTAGCTCAAGTAGTAGTGAGTCAGTTTCGGTCATTTTGAAGCAAGAAAACACTGAACAGGAAATACCAGGACAAGAAGAAGAATATGATGATATCTAAAATCTTTGGTTAGTTATGCATCTGAGGTTACATGGATCTGGCAGCAGAGTTTTAAGTACATTTCCGTATGACATTCTGAGTGTGATTTGGTGTTGGAATTTTAAAGCCTCTCTGTTCCATGCTTGATAGAGTCCTTTCTCAAAAATTAACAAAATACAAAAGCTGCACCTGATTATCTTAAAGGATGTCTGTATTTAAATAGAGAAATTATTTTTATGACTAAGATAAGAAAATCATATAAATAGAAAATGTCCCATGTAGGTAATGTGATCTGTCAAATAATTGTAAAGTTTTTTTCCTCTCCCTCAATTTCCTCCTGCTGCCCTGCCCCTTCATCTCTGTCATGAGGGGGAAACTGTTACGATGCTCATAGTGTGTGGACTCTGTCTTGGATAATGAGTTGAAGGAACTACTTTTTTTTTTTTGTAATGGAGTCTCAAGGCTCTGTCACCCAGGCTGGAGTGCAGTGGCATGATCTTGGCTCACTGCAAGCTCTGCCTCCCAGGTTCAAGCGATTCTCCTGCCTCAGCCTCCCAAGTAGCTGGGATTACAGGTGTGTACCACCACACCCAGCTACTTTTTGTATTTTTAGTAGAGATGGGGTTCCACCATGTTGGCCAGGCTGGTCAGCCTCCCGAAGTGCTGAGATCATAGGCGTGAGCCACTGCACTTGGCCTTGAAGGAACTACTTGTTAAGTCCCTACTTTAGTAGGTCTGAGGAAAGTGTTAACTTCTTGTGGAAAAGGCCACAGATCTTGTCTGGTTAGCAGATGCCACTTTCACTATTCAGGAGCTGTTCACACACGTTCAAAAATTGTGGGATGAAGAGAGAGGAGGAAGAGTGGCTTTTATGCCACCAGACCTCCACTCTTTTTATTATCACAGGTGCAAAATGTCCCCATCTCCTGCCCAGTGGGAGACAGCACTAGATCTGGTGGTCTGATGAGATCTCCTCTGACGCTCAGCTTGTGTGTGCATCAGCACCTGCCAGGGAACTCCGCAGCTGTACAGATGAGTTCCAGGCCCACTTCCCCAGAGCAGGCTGGCTCCCTGTGGTCTCTCTCTCCTCATAGCAGGCTTCCAGGGCCTTTTCTCTTGGTAATTGTCAGTCCCTGAAGATAAGCACGTAGGCCCTTTTTATTTTAAGACTTTACTGTTAAACAAAAAAATAGCAGCATTAGGAAATCACAAGTCTCAGACCCACTTCCCCTTCTGGAAGCCCCTTGGGACATAGTTTTTATTCCTTGTGTTGGGCTTTCTTTTCTTTTTTCTTTCTTTTTTTTATTATTATTATACTTTAAGTTTTAGGGTACAGGTGCACAATGTGCAGGTTTGTTACATATATATCCATGTGCCATGTTGGTGTGCCGCACCCATTAACTCGTCATTTAGCATTAGGTATATCTCCTAATGCTGTCCCTCCCCCTCCCCCCACCCCACAACAGTCCCCGGAGTGTGATGTTCCCCTTCCTGTGTCCATGGGCTTTCTTTTCTTACTGACTTCTTCCCCCTTCTCCCATTAAAGGAAAAGTTAGCTCTCAAGGAAACCGCATTCCCAGCACGTAAGCCTGAAGATGCAGGGATGCGGAATGGTCCATACTTTTTTTGTTTCAGCCTGGGAGCTCACATCTGTGGGGGATGTCCTCAGGTTATTAGCTCTGAGACATTCAGGGCATTTCCTCAAAGCCTTCATTTTCTTTAGCAACCCAAATAACATTATCTCATCCAATGTGAAGTGTTCATTGAGCCTTCCTTCCCCTAAATTCAGCATAAGTCATAACCATTGTAGACTGTGGCAGTGCATAATTTGCCCAAATGTGAATTCACTATTATTTGATTGGTAAAGCTTGATTAGTAAAGAATAATGGTAAATTGGCCTGGCTCCTGAGATTCTCAGGCAAAGTCCATGCTGGCTTGAGTTCTCTGTAAGTTGACTTTAGATGACATCTTTCATGTTTGGAAAACAATATTCCAGACATGAAATAAAAAACTGTGAGTCACACAATCAACATAATACTAGGCTTGGGCCATCACTGCTTTTAGAGTATTATGTTTTAGTGCTCATTTAATTATCTGTTTGCTATAAAAGTTGGCAGTCCTGACTTTCCTCTCCAATGTAAACAAAATAATATTATCTAATTCCTTTGCTGTTCATTGACATCATAGCAGAAACTCTTAAATTTTATTTTAAAAACAGAGTTAGATTTTCCTCGTAATAGATCTAAAAGAGGTGAAATTGAATGTTCCTTTTGCAAGCAAACAAGCTTCTGTCACTACTAGTAAGAAAAGTATTATAAGTAAAGGAGAATCTAAAGAGAGGTCTTTTTATCAGTCATGACACATGGGTGAGTTGACAGCCTAGAGTCTACATGTCAGCTTTGGCAGTCTGGAAATTTGGTATCTTCAGGTTACCGACTGCTGAGTGAACTCAGGGGTATTGACTGCTATTAACTGGTCAGTATATTCTCTGTGCTGCAGCAGAGTCTATGTGGGAAATCAAATGACAATCCAAAGTTTGCTTGGTGAGCATGACGTCAGAGCCAAAGGGAGTTGGATGGTCTGAGTGGCATATGTCACAGCCCCAGGGGCAGGACGTCCTCCTCTCCACTCCAAAGACAGTGTTGTAGAACAGAGCTGATTGCTTGTCCTCTTGGCTTGCCTAGTGATGGAAACCGAGCATGAATAGCCTCTCTTGTTAAAATAGAACACAAAACCCTCTAAGGTTTGAGCATATGAGAGGTCTGGAAGACGAGACTGTGCATGCAGTTACCAACTTGTCCTCCTGGATTTTCCCTCTCCTGCCAGTTCCCTCTCTTTGACTTTGGGTATTCATCACCATCTTCAGCCCCAGGGTATATTTTGCTCTCTAAAAAACTGGTCAAAGGGAAGCATCAGACCTCTTCCTATGGTTCTCAGTACAACTGAGATAGGCTGCAACAGCCAATGAGTGTCTTATTAAAATTGATACAAAGCTGAAGGATATAAACATGTACCAAAACTGTAAAAAGTTGATGGTTGTTGGAGGATAAATTTCTGTACTGGAGCTTGCAGCAAAAGGTTGGGAAATCTAAGCCAAGCAATTAGTCATGACCAGGTTAAACAGTGACTTCATTTTCTAAAGTGATGCCTTTTCAAAGAGTACTGTCCTTTTGAAAGCATCTTTACCTCTGCCAGGCAGCTACAACTGAATAGCTTGCGTGTCCTTTATTAGCCTGCTTTACTTTTGCAGATGGCTCATCTCATTTTTAATAGATTCTCATACAGCTAATTCTTAGGGTTGCACCATTTCTGACATTGTCCTCAAATTCTGGGAAGCGTCATAGGAATGTCTTCTTTTTCTGGCTTGTTTAGGCTATCTTTATGAAGGCATTTAAAAATATTCAATATTTTTTCAATCAATAGCAGCCATTTTTTTTTCTTTTGATACTGGGTCTTGCTCTGTCACCCAGGCTGGAGTGCAGTGGCCCATGATAGCTCACTATAACCTTGAATTCCTGGGTTCAAGCGATCCTCCTGCCTCAGCCTCTCAAGTAGCTAGGACTACAGGCATACACTACCACACCTGGCTAAGTTATTTTATTTTTGCAGAAACAGGGTCTTGCTATTTTGCCCAGACTAGTCTCGAACTACTGGCCTCAAGTGATTGTCCCACCTTGGCCTCCCAAAGCACTGGGATTACAGACCTGAGCCACAGCACCTGACCCAGCAATTGCTTTTTGTTTTTGTTTTTACTTCTGAGGCAGGGTCTCCCTGTTACCCAGGCTGGAGTGCAGTGGTGCGATAGTGGCTCATTGAAGCCTTGGCCTCCCTGGCCTCAGGTGATCCTCCCACCTCAGCCTCCTGAGTAGCTGGGCCTACAGGTGTGTGCCATCATGCCCAGCTAATTTTTGTAGCCTTTTTTTTTTTTTTTTTTTGTAGAGATGGAGGTTTGCCATGTTGTCCAGGCTAAGCCATTGTTTTTCAAGTTCAAATTGTTTCATCTTTGGTCAATAGGAAGGAGCCTATTTATGTGACTTTTGTGTCCTTTTGACTTGACCCCATTAATTGTGAAACACTTCCTTTCTTTTTGAGGTCATCAAAATGTTTCAGGTCATCTTGTACTTTTTCTGACCCAAACCTGGAATCAGTCACTCCTCAAAGAAGCCTTAGTTCCTTTGAGTGGGGAATGGTTTTTAGAGACCATAACCTGGGTGCTGGGGGTGTTCCTTGCTGCTGAGTTGTCCTTACTTCTAAACCTATTCAATGAATGTATGTATTTTTTTGAAAAGAAAAAAAAATGAGTTTATACTAGTGTTTCCCATATAAATATATAATTGTAATATTTTAAAGAAAACTGAACTACTTTGGTTGTACACATATTTTCTATTACACTGAAAACATCTTGACTCCATTTGATGTTAGCATAATTATTTATTTGCTTTATCCTGTAGTGGATATGAGAATTTAAGAAATATGAATATTATTAATAACAAGAATACTACTGAGTGAAATGTAAGATTTCTTTGCAGTTTTATTTGCTCTGGGAATATGTACCACTGTTGATGTACAGTCATAATATTGTGTTCTATGTCAACTTAAGAGAGAGAATTATTTTTTTCTGTGTTCTTATGCTATCAGTGGGATAGTCCATTAGGTTGACTTGTTTCCATTAATTTTCAATTGTTAGGGTTTTCTTTTACAATTTAAAAATAATTTATTCATTTATAGTCAGGGACTAGGTCTGTTGCTTAGGCTAGAATGCAGGGGTGCAATCATAGCTCACTGCAGCTTTGAGCTCCTGGTTTCAAGACATCCTCCTGCCTTGACCTCCCAAAGTGCTAGGATTACAGGTGTGAGCCACCGTGCCCAGACTATTTTATGTATTTTCAAAATTTATTTTTATTTTTATGTCTTTTTAAGAGATGGGGGTCTTGCTATGTTGCCCAAGCTGGCCTCAAACTCTTGGGGCTAAGCAATTTTCCCACCTCAGCCTGCCAAGTAGCTGGGACTGTAGGCATGCTGCTCCATCATCCTGGTTTTTTAAACATTTAATTTGTTAATATTATTAATATAGTATTATTCCAGAGCCAAAACTACAGGAGGCACATCAAGAGAGCACTCAGTTTTCCATTCTTGTCTCCTCCACAATGTTCCTTCTCCTATACAAGTTTTCTAATTTGTTTTTGGTTTATCCATCTAGTGTTTCTTTTTATAAATATTAGCAAACACAAATATCTTTATATCCCCCCCATACCCTTTCTTTCATCCATTTTATTTATTTATTTTTATTTATTTGTTTGTTTTTGTTTTTGTTTTTTTAATTTTTTGCACACAAAACAATAAACATTTTCTAAAAATACATACAAACAAAAAGATACGTATCAAACATATTAGGAGGGTTGCACATGGGAAGATGGGGAATAGAAATGGGGGTGGGAATTAAAGAAAATAAATGAGAGAGGGACTTTGTATGGATCAATGATAATAACTCAATCCTCTATTTGACGAAGGAGAAGGAAGAGGAAGAAAAAGCAAGTGGGATAAAGGATCAGAAAGGGAGGAAAATAGAAAAAATTAGAGTATGACTCCAGGGTAGACCTGTTTTGTTGTCGCTGGGTGAGTTGATTGGTTTGTCTATTGTATTTTTCATATGTTTCGCCATGTTGGCCAGGCTGGTCTCGAACTCCTAGCCTCAAGTGATCAACCCGCCTCGGCCTCCCAGGGTGATGGGACTACAGGCGTGAGCCACCACGTCCAGCCCCCACATTGTGTCTGGCCTCCGTGGTAGACCTCCCAGACAGAGCGGCCAGGCAGAGGCGCTCCTCACTTCCCAGACGGGGCGGCCAGGCAGAGGCGCTCCTCACTTCCCAGACGGGGGGGCCGGGCAGAGACGCTCCTCACTTCCCAGATGGGGCTGCCAGGCAGAGGCGCTCCTCACTTCCCAGACGGGGTGGCGGCCGGGCAGAGGCGCTCCTCACATCCCAGACGGGGTGGTGGCCGGGCAGAGGTGCTCCTCACTTCCCAGACGGGGTGGCGGCTGGGCAGAGGCGCTCCTCACATCCCAGACTGGGTGGTGGCCGGGCAGAGGCGCTCCTCACTTCCCAGACGATGGGCGGCTGGGCAGAGGCTCTCCTCACTTCCCAGACGGGGCGGCCGGGCAGAGACGCTCCTCACTTCCCAGACGGGGCGGCCGGGCAGAGGCGCTCCTCACTTCCCAGACGATGGGCGGCCTGGCAGAGGCGCTCCTCACTTCCCAGACGGGGCGGCCTGGCAGAGGCGCTCCTCACTTCCCAGACGGGGCGGCCGGGCAGAGGCGCTCCTCACATCCCAGATCATGGGTGGCTGGGCAGAGGCGCTCCTCACTTCCCAGACGGGGCGGCCGGGCACTTCTTCCCAGACGGGGCGGCCGGGCAGAGGCGCTCCTCACTTCCCAGACGGGGCGGCCGGGCAGAGGCGCACCTCACATCCCAGACGATGGGCGGCCAGGCAGAGACGCTCCTCACTTCTTAGACGGGGTGGCGGCTGGGCAGAGGCGCTCCTCAACTCCCAGACGGGGCGGCGCGGCCGGGCAGAGGCTGCAATCCCAGCACCCTGGGAGGCCAAGGCAGGCGGCTGGGAGGCGGAGGCTGCAGCGAGCCAAGACCACGCCACCGCACTCCAGCCCGGGCAACACCGAGCACCAAGTGAGCGAGACTCCGTCTGCAGTCCCAGCACCTCGGGAGGCCGAGGCGGGCAGACCACTCGAGGTCAGGAGCTGGAGAGCAGCCTGGCCAACATGGCGAAACCGTGCCTCCAGCCAAAGGACAAAAACCAGGCAGGGGTGGTGGCGCGCGCCCGCAATCCCAGGCAGCCCGCAGGCCGAGGCAGGAGAATCACCGGAGCCGGAGGCAGGGAGTCTGCAGCCTGCCGACTATACTCCAGCCCGGGCAACAGAGGGAAGAAGGGAAGGAAAGGAAAGGACAGTAAAGGAGAGGGAAGGGAAGGGGAAGGGAAGTCTCTTTCATCCATTTTAATGGTAAATAGTCTGTTGGTGAATATTGCCGTTTGAGAATGACTTTTTTTTTTTAAACCATAATGATGGGCAATAGTTCAGAACTACTTAAGTCTGGCTGGAGAGATGAGGAACATTACTTTTAAATACTGCTTGAAAAGAGAACACTTTTTTTCTGGAAGCCCATTTTTCTAAAAGAAACAAACAGTTTTTTTCCTTCATTTTCTCCGCGCCTCTCTAATTTGCCAGGAAATAATTCAACGCAATTCGGGCTGAAGCGTGTGCCTCGCTGCCTGCGGTTGGGTCACGGCCCCTTCTGAGACTGCTTGGAAGTGGGAGAGGACGCTTGCCCTCACGGGTGTTCTGCCCCTGAGACTGGCGCCCCTTGGTGCTCCCTCTGTTCCTCCCAGATCTTGGGAGAAGCACGGACATCTCTGTTTCTGCTTTTGGTCCCCGAACGCAGTTGCGCGCCCACCGGCTCCCTGTCTCTGGCGCTTCTGGGAGCGGGGGAGCTGGGGCCGCCCCGCCTGCGCACGGCGGTGCCGGGATTGGGGGCGGGCACGCAGCCTCCGTCTCCCGCGCGCTCGTTTGCTCGCTCGCTCGCTCGCTCCCGCCCTCCCCGCCTTGAGCGATCTCCTGCCTCAGCCTTGCAGGCTCCGCACTGCAGATGCCTGCTGGCTTCCCTGCGCTCGGCGGCTCCCGCGGTGCCCCGCAAGTCCCCGTGACCCTCCAGCACTGGCCGGCCGTGCACTCCCTGCTCCCAGGGGCCGGTCAGCCGCAGACACTCACCCAGCTCCGAGAGCTCTGCCGCTCAGCCAGTGGGGTAGCAGGGACCGAGACGGACGGTGGCCGTGCCAGAGCCCGGGGCGCTCTCGAATGCGGCAGGACAAGCTGACCGGGTCTCTGAGGCGCGGGGGGAGATGCCTGAAGCGGCAGGGCGGCGGCGTGGGCACCATCCTGAGCAATGTGCTCAAGAAGCGCAGCTGCATTTCCCGGACCGCGCCCCGGCTGCTCTGCACCCTGGAGCCGGGTGAGGACCCAGGGCTGCAGATGGGGCGCTGGAAAGTAGCGCCGGGGCTGCCCGCGCTTCTGTCTAGCCTGACTCCGTCTAGGCCAGGGAGCTCTGGGGAAAGTCCACATGCCACCTGGTGCTAGGCACCGCGTTGGCACCTGCAGGGTGCGATCGGTCTGGAAGGGTAGAGGGTAGACGGGGGCCTGGGCGGGGCAGCGGCCTCCCCAGGCGCGGAGAACCCGCTGCTTCCACCCTCTGCCAGCGGACCCCCACCCTGCGGCCTATGCGCTCGGCTTTCTCCGCGTGGCGGGGAAGTGCGGCTGGCTGCCCGGGCCCTCAGAGGCCGCACCACCTATTGTGTTCCAGGCTTGCAGGAAGCCAGACCTTGCGAGAGGTGTATCGGGGCGGAGAGAGGCACAGGTTTGACACTGGAGGTCGGAGGGGGAAGACAGTGGCTGCAAAGGCAAAACCGGGTGTTATTTTCCCAAGAGTCCCTTCAGCGTGAGTGCCGGGGTCAGCTCGAACTGGAGCCTGTAATTTGTGAGTACAAGTGGGGAGCAGCAGGAGATCCTTTTCATAGGTGAGGTCCGGGAACGAGCCTGGTCGTGCTAGGCAAGGCCCTTCCCGCTGTCAGCCTGTGTTTACCCATCCCTGCTTCTCCAGGCTGCATAACTCCGCGTCGGCTCCATCACCCGGCATCCCTCCCCGGGATTTTAAGAGCCTGGCCCTAGCGCGGGCTCCTGGGCACGGAGGTTTCTGGCAAGGAGTGGCCGCAGAGGGAGTTGGCTATACTCTCACTGGTGCTTGGCGCTCACCTGTTCCCTGGAGTGGCACCGGCTGGGATGCGTTCCAGGCGGGTTCGCGGTCCCCGGCCCCCGCCCCCCAGCGCCAGCGCCTTAGGGACCTGCTGTAGAGCCGCAGGAGAATCGAGGTGCCGAGTCCCAAAGGGTGGGATGCGGCGCTGCCTTTCCCAACCTCGTGGTTTCTTTGTTTTTCTCCCCTAGGAAGTGTCTAGTTGCAGAGGCTGTAGTATTTATTCACCATCTTCCTTTACCTCTTTTTTTTTTCTTTTAAGTCTCCTTCCCACGTTAAAAGTAAGTGTTTTGTATTTCTGAATCCGGAATAGCTGTGATTCTCAGATGAAACATAAACCTTCTCTCTGCCCGTATTCTGTTAGAAGAAAAGGGGGGTGAAATTGACCTGGTTTAAGCTTTTGCATGCAGGCGGCGAATCAATTTCAGTTAAATCCTCTTGCTCATTTTTAATCATGAGAGGATAGTTGTGGTTTTGGCCAACTAACCCCTGCTGGGTTTCACTATGAGAAGGCAATTGGCATGATGCCCAGCGGTGCCCCGGAAAAGTCAGAAGAGCATATTGATCAGACATACAGGGAATCCTTGTAGTGCGGCAAGAATAAGTCAGCGCGGGACCAAATTTCCTGGTCTTTGTTATCAAGCAAACGTCATGATTATACATTCCTCCATTCAGCACCTCGGGTCTGGACAGCAACCTCACTTGCTTCAGCGTGCCTTAAAGTGTGCGCTGGGCTGGAAACACTCGAGTCTGTGGCCATTGTTATCACCATTCTACGTTTGGGCAGGACTTCGTTTAAAGCACCTCAGAGAGAGAGGCAGATCCATGTGGTACTTAATATTCCTTCGGAGAAAAAAAAAACTTATCTATCCAGGCAGAGTATGGTTATGGCCCTGAAGCTTTAAAAAGAAATATCAAGGCATTGATTGGATGCCTGGGATTCTCTGCCACAGCTTACTTTGGAAACCTAGGACCCAACTCATGCATTTACAGCGCTCTTCCAGGGTTCCATGAACACCTGCATACTGATATGGGCTGGCAAAAATCAGATACATCTCTTTCCAGCTTCTTGACTCCGTGTATATATATATTTTTAAAAAGACCAGTCTACTTGATTACTTACTATTATTTCATAAATTCTGAAGATTGCTCCTATTCATACCAACCCCTAAGAAGTGGAAGTTGTGGAGAAGTTTTTAGTACACCTAATCTGCAGTCAATAATCTTAGAAACAAAAATGCCATCATTTGACTTTTAAATTTGTAAAACTTAATGTTATTGATAGTATTTGGCATTTCTTGGTCCTTGAACTTTTGGGCAATAATTCCTTTAAAAAATGGGGCCAGGTGCTGTGGCTCATGTCTGTAATCCTAGCACTTTAGGAGGCTGAGGCAGGTGGATCACTTGAGATCAGGAGTTTCAGACCAGCCTGACCAACATGATGAAACCCTGTTCTACAAAAAATACAAAAATTAGCTGTGTGTGGTGGCACGTGCCTATAATCCCAGCTATTCGGGAGGCTGAGGTGGGAGGATTGCTTAAGCCCAGGAATTCAAGGCTGCATTGTGCTATGATTGTGCCTGTGAATAGCCACTATACTTCAGCCTGGGTGATATATTGAGACTCTATCTCTTAAAAAGAAGGAAAGGAATTGAGACTGAGATAGGTTAGATAAATTGTTTCAGTCTAGGAACCAAGTCGAATGGAGGACTGTGTGACTCCAAGCGTGTGGTGTCATTTTTTGTTTTTGTTTTTGTTTTTGTGGTACTCCAGGCATCTATGTAAATCACCATCATAGGTAATAAGGCACATTCTATTGCTGTAGGGTATTTTCCTATTTTAAGAATCAATATGCTTACCTTTTGGCAAAATTGACTAAAATTTAGTAAAGATACATACTTTAAAAAAATTTGTCATGGACACAGGAAGGGGAACATCACTCTCCGGGGACTGTTGTGGGTTGGGGGTAGGGGGGAGGGACAGCATTAGGAGATATACCTAATGCTAAATGACGAGTTAATGGGTGCAGCACACCAACACAGCACATGGATACATATGTAACAAACCTGCACATTGTGCACATGTACCCTAAAACCTAAAGTATAATAAAAAAAATTTGTGATGATTCAGTAGAATCAAGCTTTTACTAGTATTTTTGATATAACTTTTTATAGTCTCCAAAAATAACATCTATTTATGTATTTTTGTTTCAGGAGTTGATACCAAGTTGAAATTCACTCTTGAGCCATCTTTAGGTCAAAATGGTTTTCAGCAGGTAACTTTGGTTTTGAAAACACTCTTCTTTTGGGGGTACCAACAGGGCACATTGAGATATATTCTCAAAGTGGAAATAACATTCTTTGATATGAATGTGAAGACGAGTCACTTCAAAAATATTTCAGGTGAAGTAGCTTTTGAGCTACAAGTGGCCTGGGTTTATATTTGCAATGGCAAATTTTGCACTTTCTGTTAATGGTACATGTGTGAAAAATTTTTAAATGAATAAATTTCACACCTGTACCATAATGTCTATTATTCTGAACCCCGTAATATATATTTTGGCTTATTAACCAGAGCTTCCCAACCATTTTGTCTGTACTGCAAAGGGGTCACAGATGTTTTAAGGGTGCCCAAGGGGTGGGACGCAGCACAGTAATAGCCATGGACTGATCTCTTCTGTCTGAAAGAAGCTTTGACTGTTTACCCCATTGTGCTGTGCAAATTTCAACACATTCTATGAATGTCAAGATGGGAAAAAGATTGCAAAGTGCTTATGTAGGTCACTGTGATCACCTCTTGGGATTTCTTCTTTGTTCCTAGTGGTACGATGCTCTCAAGGCAGTTGCCAGGCTATCCACAGGAATACCAAAGGAATGGAGGAAAAAGGTAAGGAGGACTCATAGGGCTAGAATACAGAAGGATCATCACTGCCCTTCTTTAAAGCCTCTGGAATGTCAAAAAATATATTCTAGGTTTAGTTACTTGAAAACCTGTCTTGATTATTCATTCCTGCAGTAAATATTTATTGATTATTCTGTGCCAAGTAACGTTCTAGGTTCTGGGGATACAGCAGTGGAAAAAAACAAAACAGACCAAAGTTTTTTGTCCTCATGGAGCTTACAATGAATAAAATATAAAGTATGTCAGATGGTAATAAGTGCCATGGATAAAAATAAAGTGTAGAGAGAAATAAAGAGCGTTTAGGAGAAAAGGGGTAAGGAGGTGGAATTTTAAATAGCGAGGTGACATTCGAGTAGGCCCCTGAAGGAGGTGAGAAGCCAGCCATGCAACTACCTGGGAGGAGATACTCCAGGCAGAGGGAACAGCCAGCACAAGCACCCTCAGCCCTCAGGCGGGAGCATCTTGCATCTGGGTTGTATTCAAGCAAAGATGGGGTGGGGCGGGGCTGGGGCACAGTGAACAAAGGGGGAAGCAATAGGTGAGGGGGTCATAGAGGTAATGTGGTGGGCTGAGGGGGTGGCAGATCGTGGAGAACCTGGTAGGCTACCATAGGTCTTGGGCTTTTGCTCAGTGTGAGATAGGAAGCACTGGGAAGTTTTGAGCAGGGGAGTGACATGATCTGACTTTTATTATGAATGGGCTACTCTGGGCACTGACTTGAGAATATGAGAGACAAGGGCTGAAGTAGGGAGACCAGTAGGAGGCTTGCAGTAGCTCAGGCAACAGATGCATCAGGATTGTGGTAGTGGAGATGGAAATTCTAGATATATTTTAAGGCTGAGCTCACATGAATTCCTATTGGATTGAATATAAGGTATAAAAGGGATGTCAAAGATGACTTCAAGATTTTGGCCTGAGTGATTAGGAGGTAGAATTACTGTTTACTCAGATGGGAGGAGTAGGTGAGGTGTGTGTGTGTCTGTACATGTAGGTAGGGTAGGTGGTGGAATAAGTGATTGGTTTTGGATCTGTTAAGGTTGAGATGCCTATTAGATATCTAATTTGAAGGTATCAAGTGAGCATTTGGATATATGCTTCTGAGGTTAGGAGAGAAGTCTGGCTGGATATATAAATCAATGTTTATTCCTGCTAAATCATGTTTAAATACCAAAACTTGAAATACACACTTAGGATATTAATTTATAAGCCTAATAGAATTTGAAAATTGAGGGTTCCTCAAAATATTCATAAAAATGACATTATGAAATATAACTTTCAGAAACAGATTTTCTGGATAAGATAATCAAAGAGTAAAAATATCCAGTGGCTCTTTTTAAAAACTTACTCATTATGGGAGCCCATCTGTCAGTTTTGTGTATGTGTGTGAGGGGATGGTTTAAAGGCAGAGGCCACTCCATGGTGAAAAAAAGCCCCATTCACCATGAGTGACCAGATGGCTCTTGCCCAAGTGTGGAGAGCAATACAGAGCTAAGTAAAACAAGCTTATGAGATTATACAGGTTATTCAATGAACAGAAATACAATTTGAAAATCTTCTTGGTTTGTCTTTCTAACAGTATCCCTAATGCCTGGATTGCTGCTTGACACCTAGTGGGAACTCAAAAAATATTTATTGAAAGAGTAAATGAAAGGCCCTAAATGGCGCAAATCAGTACAGCAAACATTTCAGTGAGGCTCTTTTAGATTTCTACTTACGAGTGATAGCTGGTCTAGGGACACTTCCCATTTTCTTGTCGAATGCAATAACTACTTTCTAATAAAGGTGAAGTTATGTATTCTACTTTGGCATTCTCCTTTGTCTATGTAATATTTTAGGTTTGGTTGACCTTGGCAGATCATTATTTGCACAGTATAGCCATTGACTGGGACAAAACCATGCGCTTCACTTTCAATGAAAGGAGTAATCCTGATGATGACTCCATGGGAATTCAGATAGTCAAGGTAATGCCCCTGAACTTGGCCTGTCATCCTAATATAGAAGAAAGACTCTAAGAGCCAGTTGCTTTTTGGACAGAGGATCAAATGATCTCTGCCTTCTGGTTTGAATGTCTGTATATTTTCTGCCTTCTCATATCATTAGCTTTTTCATGGAGAACCTTGACAATGTGTTGTCTGCGTAAATTTAAATGTTACCAGTAAGAAGAAAATGTTTGCAAATGAGCTTTCATTCATATTCAACTTATTAATCTTCCTCACACTATAGGAAGGACACTTTGTCATGGGTCAATGATGCCAACTGGATTTTTATATAAAAGTCACTGATTGAAAAAGTTAGTTAAGTATATTTCATATGAGAATCATTTGGTTCTTATTAGAGTCTTTGATAGTTTCTTAACTGCCAGTTTCTAAAGACAGGTTCACAGGTAGGGTCTACTTCCAACCACCTTGTGGGTTCAAGCCAGCTATGTAGGCAGTTGTGGCTTGCTTACCTGGGTTATTACAGTTGAACAGAGCCTGGTGCTAAAAGCCAAGGATACTGATTCTGTTTGATCCCAGTATTATCCTCTTACATAAGGCTCTAGCACATGGTTTTTGATTTTGTATGAGTACATTACAGTGTGATACTAAGCTGGGGTTTTAAAAGGAAAGTTGTTTCATCCAAATTTTGGCCACCTCAAGATGGCTAATGTTTTGGCATATTTGGAGATTTTTTTTAAGGAGGAAGTACTAACTAAAATGAGCTACTTTCTGTTCTAACTTGGTTTCAGACAAATGCTAAAAAAGTTATGCAATTTTACATTGTGTACTAAAAAGCCTTTGCATTATTCACATTTAAGCTATATATTTGGAATTTTAGAATATGTTTCACAGAGATGAAGTATCTCATATTTGAAATATTTCCTTTTTGTCTAACTGGTGAATTAAGGCAATGCACCTTTTTTAACAATCATCTTATTAAGAGTATCTTTTGTTTTCTCATGGAAGTGAATGCTGTGTCAGTTAATGATTTCAGCTCTTGAAAATTGTAGTTCCTGCTTAGTAATTAAATTATAGATATTGCCTTCATTAAAGCATAGCAAATATTTCTGTCTTACATACATTCATAAAATAATTTGAATAGAATGATTTTTCTCTCTATAATCACATTTTTTGCTATTTTGATTTCACTCCTTTATGTTATTTAGAGTTTTGATAGCTAAATATTATACTTTATTTGTAGAAAGGAAGAATGTTAGCCTCAATCATACATGTATTGTGATGACTATTGTTTTACCTGAGAAATATTATTAAAACAAACTATCAATTTATATGAAATTATAATGTAATTATTGTTAATTCTGAGCTACTTTTTGTGGTAATCCTGGAAACATTTTAAGTTGAAAATTTGCCTGACTGAAATTCCTCTTGCAAATCTCTCTTAAACAGCATATTACAAAATATTATGAAAAAGAAAGCTGAAAATGCATTTTGACTCATATGTATAAAAACATACACATTTTTTAAAAATAAAATTTATGTTGATAGTTTGACTCTGTTTACTGAGTCAAAAAAATAAGGTTTTTTTTGGAAAGAATATTAGGAGTTATTTTTGAAAATATTGTTTCCCTTCCATTTAGGACCTTCACCGCACAGGCTGTAGTTCTTACTGTGGCCAGGAGGCTGAGCAGGACAGGGTTGTGTTGAAGCGGGTGCTACTGGCCTATGCCCGATGGAACAAAACTGTTGGGTACTGCCAAGGCTTTAACATCCTGGCTGCACTAATTCTGGAAGTGATGGAAGGCAATGAAGGGGATGCCCTGAAAGTGAGTAGCAGGCTCTGACAAAGGCAACAGACATTCTTCTGAGAGTGAGAAATTGGAACTATAATCTCTCTTCCTTGATGTCTCATCCTTTTCCAAGGTGTTTGCCACACCTTTGTAATGACCTATGATAGCATTTCCTCCAGGTTAGAGCCATGTCAAGTGACAGATTCATGCAGCTGCCAACTATGAGGCAAATGATTATGTGTTTAGTCTCATTTATAAGACATCATATTTTTAAAGCAAGTTAAATATTAATTGTATTAATTATTCATTGCTGTTCAACAAATTAACTGCTTAAAACAGCAAACATATTATCTTACAGTTTCTTTGCATCAGAAATCTAGACACAGCCTAACTGCCTCAAGGACACATCACTGTCGCGGTTAAACTGTTGGTTGGTGTTGCAATCTCATCTGAAGGCTCAATTGGGGGTGGGCATTGGCTTTCAAGTTTGTTTATGTGGTTGTTGGCAAGATTTAATTCCTCACAGGCTGTTGGACTGAGGCCCCGGTTCCTTGCTGGCTGTTGACTGGAGGCCTTTTATAGTTCCTTGCCATGTGGCCTCTCCATCTCTCGACCCAGTGGCTGGCACCCCCAAAGTGAACAAGAGAGTAAAAGATAGTGAGTGAGTCAAAAGAGTTTAAGTTACAGATTTGTAGCCAAACATCAGAAGTGACATCCCACTGTATTTCCATATTCTGTTCTTTAGAAGCCAGTCACCAGGTTCAGCTCATAGTCAAGGGGAAGGGCTCATACAAGGGTGTGACTTAGGGGTCATGTTAGAACTGCCTCCCACGCTAGTTATGCTTAATTTTGATTGGATTGCCTTATTGAGTTGCTTTACTCTTTCATATTTGGAGCAAGATATGGAGGAGTTGGGCTGAGAGTGAGTGTCTAAGGAAGGTGTTTGCATGGAGAAGCATTATGGAATTGACTTACATTAATATCTTTTAATCTTTGATGCCTAGGACCTTTATTAGTTAAAACAAATTTTAAAAACATATTGAGATGGGGCACTAGTGATTTAAGCTTATTGGTTTGCATGTGTGTCAGTGAGTCACCAGAAATAGAGTGCTTATGAGAAATGAAGCATTTTAAATGTGGAGGCTAATGCCTATTTGCTTAAGGCAATGTGGGGTTACTAATTCATATTTGAACCTTTAAACTGCTCTTGATTGCAATGCTTTGTGATGTATGAGATAGATACTTAGTCTTCATGTCAAGAACCGCCCCCGCCGCAACCCCACTCCCAACAACTTGTATTTGACTATGGTGAATACCTTATTGATACTGTCAATCACTGATTAATGTGATGTGGAAAAATAAACAAATGTTCCTCTTGGTTTTATACATATGATGGTGGACTAGTTATAAATCCAGCCTGACATGATCTAAATCTGTATTCAACCTCTCACTTTTTCCATTGATGTATTTAAGGAAGCAGCTTTGAAGTTACTTGTTCATCAAAAAGGCAAGGGTAGGAGAGGGAGGGAGGCAGTGACAAATACATGACTTTAAGATGTTTTTTATTAAGAAGCAATTTTGTTTACTCAGTCTATCAGCTTTCGTCAGTTTTTTTTTTTTCAGATGGAATTGGTATGACGATAAAATGGGAATTGTTTTCTAGAGCAATTGGAATAAGTGAATCAAGTTAGGGGGTCGGATGGAGATGTTCAGGGAAGGAAATGTACATGCCAATCAAATTATAAAAGGGCTCAGTAATACTTGAGAAACTAGAAATTAAAAACTCACATAAAAATATGGATTAGATAAAGATGAGAAACTGAATATTTCAGCCCCCATGAAAATGAACTCTATGCAATGAGATGATGCCATCATCCTTTAAGAGTGTGTAGATCTTGTGTTTAGACATTTAATATGCAGAGGAAGGTTGGCTTCATGAAGAAACACTTCTGATGTCGAGGAAAATATTGGATGTCTGTTTTTCCGGCATGGCCTCTACAAGTCATAATTACTAGGGAAACATATAGTTTATTAGAAATAGGTGAACCATTTTTCCTGCTATTTAGCACTTAAGTTTTTACTTAGCAAATCTTTTATTTTTAACTTTTTGTTAAAAATTCAGAGCTCTCCCATTATTTAGCCAAATCTTTTTTTTTTTTTTTTCTGAGATAGAGTCTTGCTCTGTCACCCAGGCTAGAGTGCAGTGGCATGATCTTGGCTCACTGCAACCTCCACCTTCCAGGTTCAAGCAATTCTCCTGCCTCAGCCTCCCGAGTAGCTGGGATTACAGGTACACACCACCACGCCCAGTGAATTTTTGTATTTTTAGTAGAGATGGGGTTTCACCATGTTGGCCAGGCTGGTCTCAAACTCCTGACCTCAGGTGGTCCTCCTGCCTCAGTCTCCCAAAGTGCTGGGATTACAGGCATGAGCCACCGTGCCTGGCTTTTTTTTTTTTTTTTTTTGATCTAAGATTTGACCTTGGAAATACAGTGGTGGCTGGTTTGAGTGAGCTGGCTCTATGTCTTCACATCAGACATTGAGATGCCTTCAGATAGAGAATTTCACTATCACAGGAATTAGTATGATAATTGAAGAATTTTTTTTGCTTGTTTTCATGTAATTTTGAGGGATCATAATTTCTCAATAAAAACCAAATATCTTTCTCGGCACTACATATCTTATCCTTAGATGAAAAATACAACAGTTGTCAGTGTACGTCCTTTATGTCTGTATTCATGATCCTGTAAATTCCTCTAATCCTGATCCATAGAGTGCTAGGTTCCTGCAAGGGTACTCCACCATGCTGAAACTTGCTCTCCTCATCAGCTGCTGCCTCCCAGAACCTCCTCTTCCCGCAAAGACAGAATTTACTCCTTTCTTGTTGCTGAGCTCTTATTTCCAAGATGATGTTACGTTTACCCGGTAAATTTTATCCTAACATAAGAAGGCTAAGGCCTTCTGGGTCTGGCCACCTTATAACAAAGGAGAAGATCCTCCTCGAGATCATGCCCCTGCCCTACTGACTCGTTCAAAACTGTGACTCTGAAAAGTAGAAATTATAAGCTGGGGAGGAGGGGAAAATGGGCCCTTGGCAGGGCGGGAGATTTTTTTGTGTGTGTGCAGGGGGTGGAAATAGAGTTTTACAGTATCTTGAATGTCAAAATGTGAGATAGCTACTTTTCCATCAACATAAAGCCTGTTATGTATATAGAGCCAGTTATGATTTTGTTCTTAATTTTGTTTTTCTGGTGCTTTGGGGAAAGGAGCTGGTCTTTTAGGGAGTGGGTCAGGTACATAGCATGCCAGACCTTTTAGGAATGAAGCCGCCTGAATTAACACCTGGATACTCTTCAGAGAACTGCAAACAAAGAAAGTAGAGGTAGTGATTCAATACTATTATAACTGAAAATATCTGACTTCTCCGATTCCACTGTACAAATGAGCCTAAACATTGAATGGCAATACATGGTTCCAGGTATTTTTGTTGGTAAGAGTTTGGTGGGAAAGAACCAGGGATTGACATATAGAGCTCATATGTGTTTGGTTGGGTCATTCTAGAGGTTCTTGACATTTTAGGAAAGGTAATACGAGTAGAAAAATCAAAATTAAAATAGCAATTTGAAGAACCTCTATAACAACCTTATGAAAGAAATACAGATTCTGAAAAGTACTATTTGTTCAAGCAAAGCATAGTTGCGTTTTCCCAGGAAGCGGACAAAGAGCGAACATGAGTTGCTCTAATAGCCCAGGTTGATGGTGAGTAAATCTTAAGAGCTGCTTCAGTGGGGGTGTTTTATGATAGGCCTGCTCTTAGTTTTCATATTGAGGTTGTAAAACTGTGCTGACATCAAAGAGCCAATACTGAGGCTCTGCTGGCTCCTGCACAAGCTTGGGCTTTGTGATTTCTCAGAATGACGCTAAGGGTTGCATAATCGCAGCTACTTATGGGCTGAACTCAGGTCTAGCAACCCATCTAGAAATTTCACACAGCAGCAGACTTGGGGTCTGAGTTACTTAGATGATTATGCCACATGCTCCCTAGCCAGACTGTAGGAGAGCCTTGTAAATCTGGAACATTTGGTACTGATGCGTTTAAGGATAGTGTGCTTTGGCTAACAGCGTTTTATCTATTTGAATACTTATTTTCTCTTCAGGACGTGTTGGGATCCCAGTTTTTACAAAGCAGTCTTAAGCTTTATCTTTTTTTCTTTAGATTATGATTTACCTTATTGATAAGGTACTTCCCGAAAGCTATTTTGTTAATAATCTCCGGGCATTGTCTGTGGATATGGCTGTCTTCAGAGACCTTTTAAGAATGAAGCTGCCGGAATTATCTCAGCACCTGGATACTCTTCAGAGAACTGCAAACAAAGAAAGTGGAGGTAGGTTTCAATGCTATTATAACTCTGAAAATATTTGTCTTCTCTGATTCTGCTGTACAAATGAGCCTAAACATTGAATGGAAATATATATTTCCAGGTATTTTTGTAAGAGCTTGGTGTAATGAAATAGATTTTTAGAGAATGAAAACAAAACTGAAAATAACAAAAGGCCACATGTTGAACCTCTAACTGGTCATAAGTAGGAAGTCAGTCAAGAACCTAATACTAGTACCAGATCAACAACTGAAATGATGTACTCTGGATGGAGTACCACGTACACATCTTACTATCTAGTTAAACTGCTCTAAGCTGGCACCAAACCTGTAGGAGTCTTTAAAACCGAGCTACAGGTACAATTTAGTACAAACTGGTTTTACCTGAACCATTGAGATTATGAAAGAGTAGCTAAGAGCCACTGCCATCTATTGGGCATCATCCAGCTTTTGGAAGTATCTGAGCTCATAGCTGTCATACCTACTGCTTGTACTTCCCTGGCTGTGTGTACAGAATAGTCAGGAGTTTGTTGTACTTCCTGCAAACCAGTGGTCCCCAACCTTTTTGGCACCAGGGACCAGTTTCAGGGAAGACAGTTTTTCCACAGACCGGGGTTTGGAGGATGGTTTCAGGATGATTCAAGCACATTACATTTATTGTGTACTTTATTTCTATTATTATTACATTGTAATACATAATGAAGTAATTACACAACTCACTGTAATGTAGGATCAGTGGGAGCCCTGAACTTGTTTTCTTGCAACTAGATGGTCCCAACTAGGGGTGATGGGAGAAAGTGATGGATCATCAGGCATTAGATTCTCATAAGGAGCGCAAAACCTAGATCCCTCACGTGCACAGTTCACAATAGGCCTTGTGCTCCTATGAGAATCTAATGGTGCTGCTGATCTAACAGGAGGCAGAGCTCAGGTGGTAAACAATGGGGAGTGGCTGTAAATACAGATGAAGTTTTGCTTGCTGCTCACCTCCTGCTGTGTGGCCTGGTTCCTAGCAGGCCACGGACCCAGAGACACCTGAGTGTCTCTAGGCATTTCCTTCTAAACCATTTGAATAATCTCATTTAACTTGGCTCTGCAGTATAACTGTGTGGATTTTATAATGCTTCTGGATAGGCCAATCTTCCCTGTCCCCTAGTCAGACAAACTTTAGTGAGCTACATGTTTTTACCCAAGTGCCTTGCACTTGGCTGTGAGGAACAACCTCAGATTCTAGTCTCTGAACAAAGATACTCCCGTTGTTCATAGCTAAGGAAGAAGAAAATGAATATAGGAAAACAGACATCTTTTTGTTTACACTTAGGTACTTGTATATATTGGCTGTAATTTGAAGGGAGGATCAGTGTAAATATCTAAATATTTATATTTCATAAAAATACATACTGATCACATAAAGTAAGAGGGAGTACTATGTTTTTAATAAATTCAGAAATTTCAAAATTTGCTGGACCCCAGATCTTTAGTTGGAAATATTTTTAAATGTAATGTTTATTCTCTATTTTGGGATTTGCCAGCTATCTTTCTGTTAATGATTTCTAGTTTAACTCCACTGTGGTCTGAGAACTATGTATAACTTAAGAAGTTGATAGATAATTTATAATGAGCAATTTATTCTTGTCAAAGCAGCATTTGAATATAAGTGGGCATTATATGATTGTGAAAATCTGATGGCTTTTGCTTTTGAGAGGCTGAAGTCCTTTCTTTTTCTTCTATTTTTGGTGAGGAAAACTTTCTGCTTAATTTTCAGCTCACTACAATAGGTAGAGCCAAAGTAAGTTTTAGGTTAAGATTTCTGAAGTATTGTAAATATTTTTCGAAGTTCATATTTATTAAGCATACCTGTGTTCTTCCAGAAACATGGCAGTAAAAAGATAGAACAAGAGTTTAGAAATATGAAGAAATCAGTCAGGAAATGTAACAAATTTGAGTGGACATGGAAGACAAGAAAAGGGTATCTGCATACGCTGCCAATTATCATTTCTGAAGGAATTGAATGTGTTTGTTTTATTTCAGGTGGATACGAGCCCCCACTTACAAATGTCTTCACGATGCAGTGGTTTCTGACTCTCTTTGCCACATGCCTCCCTAATCAGACCGTTTTAAAGATCTGGGATTCAGTCTTCTTTGAAGGTTCAGAAATCATCCTAAGGGTGTCTCTGGCTATCTGGGCAAAATTAGGAGAGTAAGTGATTTCCACCTTCTGCTGTGTTCTGTGATGTTGAGGGCCTTAAGCTGTTTTTGTGCTCTAATGTGTAAAGCATCAATATTTAAGTGAAATGAGAAAGTTGTGAACTTTTAAAATTGCTTTAGCCTCCTGAAATCTTAGCAGGCTCATTGCTGGCACATGCAGTCTATTTTGGAGAAGGGGGCAGATGCCTTTAGGCCTGTAGATTCTCCCACTCCTCCTCAAGTGCTTGTGTCCTGGCTAGTTCACTCTTTGTCAGCATCTCTTTGGACACTAGTTGGGAAGAGGGAAAGGAACTTAGGTGGCAGAGAAACTGAAAGATCTGGTTGGGAGTAGGTGAATTTGTTAGTTAATATCACAGTTTGGATTACTGATGAATCTTTATTTTGTTCTGCCTTTCAGGGCTGTGATAAAATCAAATGAGATAACGAGGTATCTAGCCTGGTAGAACACATAGAACTTCTTTCCTTTCATTAAGAATTAATTCTCTGTTGGAATCTGTTACTGCCAAAACATATTACCAAATAGATTTTGCTTTTATTCTTTACTAGTAGCAGGGCTGAAAAAGATAGGGTATTTTTCATTCACCTTTGATATATTATGATTACTACATAAATATTGTGCCTTTTGGGTAACGGAAGAAGCATTAGGATGAAACTTATAGTTAAGAAGCAGTGAAGTTTTTACCGTTTCTCTTCTGGAGCTATAAATGACGAGTGGGTTCCCACAGACAACATGTCACAAAACTAGTAAATCACTGGCACTGTTTTGTTTCAAAAACCTTTTAACTAGCCTTTGTATTTATGGTAAGTTGTTTCCTGGGAGACTTCTGGCATTTTTAGCAATCCTGCAAAGAAAGATCCACCAACTATCGGCCGAGCACAGTAGCTCACGCCTATAATCCCAGCACTTTGGGAGGCTGAGGCGGGTGGGTCACGAGGTCAGGAGATCGAGACCATCCTGACTAACACGGTGAAACCCCATCTCTACTAAATATACAAAAAATTAGCCGGGTGTAGTGCCGGATGCCTGTATTCCCAGCTGCTCGGGAGGCTGAGGCAGGAGAATGGCGTGAATCCAGGGGACGGAGCTTGCAGTGAGCCAAGATCGCGCCACTGCACTCCAGCCTGGACGACAGAGCGAGACACCGTCCCAAAAAAAAAAAAAAGAAGAAAAAAGAAAGATCCACCAACTATCAATTCAGGGACTTAAAAAATTATTATTGTGTGTATTTTTAAATATCACCTAGCTATCTCCTTTGCCTTGGTTTTATTGTACACTGCTTTTCAGCTGGGTAAATAAATTCATCTGTATGGGATTTGGTGTGCTATTTACTTCTCTCTCATTACCTCCCAATAGCTACCTCTTGCTGCAGCCATGTATTTCCAACTTACTCTATACATTGTAAGCCCTTTGAGCTTTGATAGTTTCTTTGGGTATGATAGTCCAGTTGCTGCATAGCTGGTTTATAACATTAAAATAGTAAAGCACTTTACTGTATGATGAGTCAGTTATAATTGCCTTTGTGTTGGTTCTTCATGAAGGAGCAGGAAGAAAAGAGGTGATCCTGGTTTTACTCCTCTTTATCCATTAATCTGTAGGATCAGAATTTATTCCTAAGATCATCCCAGGGATGTCACACTGTTGAAATAATAATAGCTGCAACAAAAGCCAATATTCATTGAGCGCTTGCAATGAACAGGCGCTGTTCTAATTACTCTGGATGGATAAATTCATGTATTCTTCATCATCCTATAAAGTACGCACTGTTGTCATCTCCATTTTATAGATGTGAGAATTAAGGCACAGAGAAGTTCAGTTAATTGTCTAAAGTCACCAAATTACTAAGTAGAATGGCCTGAATTTGAACCCAGGCATTCCTGTCTCTAGAGTCTGTGCTTTTAATAATGTGAATCTACTGATAATAAATGGCTAGTCTTTTTGAAGTTTAGGGGATATATGAATCGGAATGATAGAATTTTAACTCTTTCAGTTTTTGCTTATGATAATTCTGTGTTTTGAGCATACAGCTTGTTAAGGGAAAGGAAAGGCAATTGACATACATCATAAGTGCCTGCAGTGCCTGCCATTGTGTTAGGCAGTTTAAACACATCATCTCATTCAGTTCTCCCAATAACCCTGTGGAGTAGCTAGGGTTATTCTCCCTGTCTTTTCAGTAAGAAAATTTCCCCAGGAAGGTTAATTAGCTAGTTCATAGTCACACAGCCAGTGAATAGCAGAACTGGGACTTCAATATGGATCTTTCTGATTCTAGTGCCTGTAATCTTGCCCACAAACTTCCTGTTGGAAAAACCATAAAAGCATATAGGTAATCTCCAGTTTATGTACACCTGAGTAATGTGCCTTATATGTGGTGATCCAGGACCTCTCCTTTCACCTGACTTCTGCAACTTGGAATTTCTACCTTTCGCTCACCCCAAGGGTACTTGGGAATATGTAAATTGTAGACCATCAGCACACCATCACTAGCATCTCTTTATGTGTCCTTTCTCCTCTGCCCCTGCTGTTTTTGTTTCCTCTCTTGTCACACCATGCCTGGCCCACTGTGGTGTGTCCTCCTTGGTTTCCTCATGGTAATCCACACTTGCCGTGCCACCTCCAGGCAGACCTTGCCAAGGGCACAGCTGTTCCCTCACTCCCTATTTAAAGCCTTTTCGTGACTAATGCTCTGTAGAGGCTCAGCTGGCAGGTGAGGCCTTTGCTCTCTGCTCTCAGTAGCTCTCTTCCCTCAGATCTCACTGGCTTCCTCTGGTCCTGCAACCACTACCCCCATGCTGGTCTCACTGGTTGTGCGGAGCTACTTGCAGTTCCCCAAATAAGGCCTGCTGTCTCCTGCATCTGTGTCTTTGGGATGCTTTTTCTTCCTTGTCAGCCTGAAAAACACTTTTCAAAACTCATCTCAAGCATCATTTCTCTTCTTTACCTCCCAGGGTAAACTTAAGCACTTTTCATTCATGCCCACAGGCTGCTCTACACTTTTATAATAATACTTCAGCAGTTTATTCCATTCATTTATTTACATTTGTGGCAATGGGATTAGAATAACACTCCAGAACCTATGGTTTTTCCATAATCATACTGTTTTGGATGGCTTTATAGAAATCCCCCAATATTAGTATATATCAAAGTTTAGGTCTTCTGGTTGGTGGGAAACTAGAGTTATCCTACAATGCAAAGAATGTTGTCATATAAAATGGAAATACCTAGGCTGGGTGCCGTGGCTCATGCCTGTAATCCCAGCACTTTGAGAGGCCGAGGCAGGTGGATCACTTGAGGCCAGGAGTTTGAGACCAGCCTGGCCAACATGGTGAAGCGCCATCTCTACTAAAAATACAAAAAATCAGCAGTGCGTGGTGGCGGGTGCCTGTAGCCTCAACTACTTGGGAGGCTGAGGCAGGAGGATTGCTTAAACCCAACAGGTGGAGGTTGCAGAGGGCCAAGATCACACCACTGTGCTCCAGCCTGGGCAACAGAGCGAGACTTTGTCACAATAAATAAAAAATAAATAAATAAATAAACAAAATGGAAATACCTGGTACTCTTTGCTTTGGGCTCTTCTGTTTTCCCCTTTCTAGAAGAAAGATTGAAGTCCAGCCTGGCTCACAGGTAGCCAAATGAGTGTCAGATTCTTTATTTACATGTAGAACTGAATGCAAGAAGAGGTGTAACCTCCAAATAGCAGCAGCACCCTGAGAAGAACTCAGAAGATTCTGCCTGTGAAAACACCCCATGGACTGATGAAATATGCAGATACAGTTCTTGTAATTTTCATCTTTTATTCCTACTGTGGTTTGGTTTTAAATCTATTATATTAATGGTATCACTGCAGATCAAGACCAACAGAGTCCCTTAAAGGAGATAATTGTTTTTTAGTACCCAGTTTCATGGTTATGCTTTCTAACGAGTGGTGGGAATTCTGATGTGTAGATTGTGTCCCATGGAAGCAATAAAGATGCCACAGGTGGGATTGTGAGGCTAGGAGAGCCAAGTAGGAATGACAGGACTTATCCAAAACGAGTACCTCAAAGTTGCTTTTGGTATTTTTAAATGTTTCATCCACAGTGGGCTTTACAAATATCAGGATTTTGATATTTGTTGATTGATAACTTGAGTTATTTGATGGCAAAAGGCAACTGCCCCCCCTCCCCTTTTTTGAGATAGGGTCTTACTCTGTTATCCAGGCTGGATTGCAGTGGTGCTATCATGGTTTACTGCAGCCTTGGCCTCCCAGGCTCAGGTGATCCTCCTGCTTTAGCCTCCTGAGTAGCTGGGACCACAGGTGTGCACCACGATACCCAGCTGATTTTTAAAATTATTTGGAGAGATGGGGTCTTGCTGCATTGAGGCTCCTGGCCTCAAGCAATCCTCCTGCCCCAGCCTCCCAAAGTGCTGGGAGTATAGGCATGAGCCACTATGCCCAGTCCAACATATCTTATACCTGCAGCATGTACTGTTACACAGCATGGATGCCCTAAACAAGTTCTATTTTCTGTCCTTTCTTTATCTAGGCAGATAGAATGTTGTGAAACAGCAGATGAATTCTACAGCACCATGGGGCGCCTTACCCAGGAGATGCTAGAGAATGATCTTCTGCAAAGCCATGAACTCATGCAGGTGAGTAGGCCACATGGAGCAGCTTGGCTCAGGGAACCCCGGGCACGGTGGGAACAACCAGTGCTAGAGCAACAGTCTTGAGAAATGTGCTTGGTTAGCTGTCAGACTTCGTTTCTCAAATTGACCAAGAGTCTGTTTATAATTTGATAAGAATCTACGTCATAGAAGGAAGTAAGAAATGAATGATGGGTATTTGTTGTAGCTTTCCATCAGACTGTGTTGCTCAAGTCATTAGCAGCAATATAAACTGGAAAAATACACTGGAAAAAAGAAAATCACCAAGTGCTTATTCTGAATTTTATTCTTAGTCTTTCTTTTCTTTTTTGAGACTGTCTCATTCTGTCACCCTGGCTGGAGCGCAGTGGCACAACCGTTGCTCACTGCAGCCTATGTCTCCTGGGCTTAAGTGATCCTCCCACCTCAGCCTCCTGAGCAACTGGGACTACAGGCGTATGCCACCATACAGCTAATTTTTTATTTTTATTTTTGTGCAGATGGAGTCTTGCCATGTTGCCTAGGCTAGTCTTGAACTCCTAGACTCAAGTGATCCTCCCACTGCGGCCTTCCTAAGTGCTGGGATTATAGGCATGAACCACTGTGCCCAGCCCACTTAGACTTGTGGGGGGAAACACTTATTGTGGGGAATAAATTATTGAGGATAAAAAAGATTATTCTCATCAGCATTTTGATTCATTTGTTTTGCCCACATTTTCAACTCAGGTATATATTAATCATAAATTTTAAAGTGAAAGACTTGAAGGGTTTGGTTATTTTTTATGGCATGTTACTGTACCTCAATATCATATTCATCAAGTCTTTGAAATTGACAGCAAGTATAGAAAAAATAGTTGTCTTATTAACACTCACTCTTCCATTAGATTCTTTTTTTAATTTTTAATTTTTGTGGGCACGTAGTAGGTGCATATATTTATGGGGTACATGAGACACTTTGATACAGGCATGCAATGCATAATAATCAATCACGGTAAATGGGGTATTCATCTTCCCGAATGTTTATCCTTTGTGTTACAAACAATCCAGTTGTACTTTTAAATTTATTTCTAAATGTACAATTAAATTACTATTGACTATAGTCACCCTGTTGTGCTATCAAATACTAGGTCTTATTCATTCTTTCTAACTACTTTTTGTACCCACTAACTCTCTCTACTTTCCTATCAAGTACTCTTCCCAGCCTCTAGAAACCATTCTTCTACTGTCTATCTCCATCAGTTCAATTGTTTCAATTTTCAGCTCCCACAAATAAGTGAGAACATTCAAAGTTTGTCTTTCCATGCCTGGCTTATTTCACTTAATATAGTGACCTCCATTTCCATCCATGTTGTTGCAAATGACAGAATCTCATTCTTCTTTTTATGGCTGAATAGTACTCCATATTGTATATATACCACATTTTCTTATCCATTCATTGGTTGATGGATACTTAGGTTGCTTCCAAATCTTGGCTATTGTGAACAGTGCTGCAAAAAACATGGGAGTGCAGATACTGTTTTGATATACTGATTTCCTTTCTTTTGGGCATGTAGCTAGCAGGGAATTTTTGGATCATATGGTAGCTCTAATTTAATTTTTTTTTTGAGGAACCTCCAACCTGTTTTCCATAGCGGTTGTACTAATTTACATTCCCACCAACAGTGTACAAAGGTTCCCTTTTCTCCACATCCTTGCCAGCATTTGTTACTGCCTGTCTTGATTAAAAGCCATTTTAACTGGGTGAGATAATATTTCATTGTCATTTTGATTTGCATTTTTCTGATGATCAGTGATTTTCTGTCCCCAGGCTGGAGTACAGTGGCACCATCTCAGCTCACCAAATCGTGGTTCAATAATTGCTCCTGGGGGCCAAGCGCGGTGGCTCACGCCTGTAATCCCAGCACTTTGGGAGGCCGAGGCGGGCAGATCACGAGGTCAGGAGATTGAGACCATCCTGACTAATACAGTGAAACCCCATCTCTACTTAAAATACAAAAAATTAGCCAGACGTGGTGGCGGGCACCTGTAATCCCAGCTACTTGGGAGGCTGAGGCAGGAGAATGGCGTGAACCCGGGAGGTGGAGCTCGCAGTGAGCTGAGATCGCGCCACTGCACTCCAGCCTGGGCAACAGAGTGAGACTCCATCTCAAAAAAAAAAAAAAAAATCACTCCTGGGTTCAAGCGATTCTCATGCCTCAGCCTCCCGAGTAGCTGGAACTATAGGTATTTGCCATCACGCCAGGCTAATTTTTGTATTTTTAGTAGAGATGGGGTTTTGCCATATTGGCCAGGCTGGTCTCAAACTCCTGACATCAAGTGATCCTCCCGCCGAGCCTGGCCTCCCAAAATGCTGGGATTATAGGCGTGAGCCACCGTGCCTGGCCTTGAGCACCTTTTCATAAGCCTGTTCGTCGTCTGTATATCTTCTTTTGAGAAATGGCTATTCAGATCTTTTGTCCATTTTTAATCGAATTATAAGATTATAAGAGTTATTTGAGCTACTTGAATATTCTGGTTATTAATCTCTTTTCAGATGAGTAGTTTGCAAATATTTTCTCCCACTCTTTGAGTTGTCTCTTCATGTTGTTGATTGTTTTCTTTGCTGTGCAGGAGCTTTTTAACTTGATATGATCCCATTTGTCCATTTTGCTTTGGGTGTCTGTGCTCGTGGGGTATTACTCAAGAAATTTTTGCCCACTCCAGTGTTTTGGAGAGTTTTTCCAATGTTTTATTGTATTAGTTTCATAGTTTGAGGTCTTAGATTTGAGTTTTTAATCCATTTTGATTTATTTTTGTATATGGCAAGAGATAGGGGTCTAGTTTTGTTCTTCTGTGTATGGATGTCTAGTTTTCCTAGCACTATTTATTGAAGATATTGTCTTTTCCCCAATGTGTGTTCTTGGCACCTTTGCCAATAATGAGTTCACTGTAGGTATGTGGATTTGTTTCTGGGTTCTCTGTTCTGTTCCATAGGTCTATGTGTCTGTTTTTATGCCATGCTGTTTGGGTTACTATAATAGTAGTATAATTTGAAGTCAAATAATGTGATTCCTCCAGTTTTGTTCTTTTTGCTCAGAATAGCTTTGACTGTTCTGGGTCTTTTGTGGTTCCATATAAATGTTAGGATTACTTTTCTATTTCTGTAAAGAATGTCATTGGTATTTTGATAGAGATTGTATCAAATCTGTAGATTGCCTTAGGTAGTATGGACATTTTAACAATATTGATTCTTGCAATCCCTGAACGTGTTGTATCTTCCCATTTTTTTTTGTGTCCTCTTCAATTTCTTTCATTAATGTTTTATGGTTGTCATTGTAGAGCTCTTTCACTTCTTTGGTTAACTTAATTCCTAGGTAGTTAATTTTATTTGTTGCTATTATAAATGGGATTTTAAAATTTCTTTTTCAGATTGTTCACTGTTTGCATATAGAGATGCTACTGATTTTTCTTTACTGGGAGACTTTTTATTATGGCGTCAGTCTTGTTACTTGTTATTGGTGTGTTCAGGTTTTGGATTCCTTCATTGTTCAATCTTGGTAGGTTGTATGTGTCTAGGAATTTATCCATTTTCTCTAGATTTTCTGATTTATTGGTATACAGTTGCTCATAGCAGTCACTAATGATCCTTTGATTTTCTGTGGTATCAGTTGTAATGTCTCCTTTTTCATCTCTGAGTTTGTTTATTTGGATCTTCTCTCTTTTTTTCTTAGTCTGGCTACAGGTGTGTCAATTTTATGTATCTTTTCAAAAAAAACCAACTTTTCATTTCTTTAATCTTTTGTATTGTTTTTTCACTCAGTTTCATTTATTTCTGCTCTGATCTTTATTGTTTATTAATTTTGGGTTTGGTTTGCTCTTGTTTTTCTAGTGCTTTAATATATGTCATTACATTATTTATTTGACGTTTTTCTTCTTTTTTGATGTAGGCACTTACAGCTATAAATTTCCCTCTTAGTACTGCTTTCACTGTGACCCCATAGGTTTTAGTATGTTGTATTTTTATTATTATTTGTTTCAAGAACATTTTCAGTTTCTTTTTTAGTTTCTTCATCGACCCACTGGTCACTCAAGATCATATTGTTTAATTTGTATGTGTTCGTATAGTTTGCAAAACTCCTCTTGTTATTGATTTGTAGTTTTATTCCATTGTGGTCAAAGAAGATAGTTGATACTATTTCAATTTTTTGAATATTTTAAGACTTGTTTTGTGACCTAACATATGATCTATCCTTTAGAATGATCCATGTGCTGAAGAGAAAAATGTGTATTCTATAGGTGTTGGATGAAGTGTTCTGTAAATATCTACTAGGTCCATTTGTTCTATAGTACAGATTAAATTTGATGTTTTTTTTGTTGATTTTGTGTCTGAGTGATCTGTCCAATGCCGAAAGTAGGGTGTTGAAATCTCTAGCCATCACTGTGCTTGGGTCTATCTCTCTCTTTAGCTCTAATAATATTTACTTTATTACATCTGGGTGCTCCAGTGTTGGGTGCATATATATTTATAATCATTATATCCTCTTGCTGAATTGACCCCTTTATCATTACATAATGACCTTTGTCTCTTCTTAATTTTTGTCTTGAAATCTATTTTTTCTGATGGAATTATAGCTACTCCTGCTCCTTTTTTGCCTTCCATTGGTGTGGAATAACTTTTTCCATCCCTTCATTTTCAGTCTATGTGTATCTTTTTTTTTCTTTATTATACTTTAAGTACTGGCATACATGTGCAGAATGTGCAGGTTTGTTACATAGGTATATACGTGCCATGGTGGTTTGTTGCCCCCATCAACCTGTCATCGACATTAGGTATTTCTCCTAATGCTATCCCTCCCTTAGCCCCATACCCCGCGACAGGCCCCAGTATGTGATGTTCCCCTCCCTGTGTCCATGTGTTCTTGTTGTTCAGCTCCCACTTATAAGTGAGAACATGTGGTGTTTGGTTTTCTGCTCCTGTGTTAGTTTGCTGAGAATGATGCTTTCCAGCTTCATCCATGTCCCTGCAAAGGACACGAACTCACCCTTTTTTATGGCTGCATAGTATTCCATGGTGTATATGTGCCACATTTTCTTTATCCAGTCTATCATTGATGGGCATTTGGGTTGGTTCCAAGTCTTTGCTATTGTGAATAGTGCTGCAGTAAACGTAAGTGTGCACGTGTCTTTGTGGTAGAATGATTTATAATCCTTTGGGTATATACCCAGTAATGGGATTGCTGGGTCAAATGGTATTTCTGGTTCTAGATCCTTGAGGAATTGCCACACTGTCTTCCACAATGGTTGAACTAATTTACACTCCCACCAACAGTGTAAAATCATTCCTATTTCTCCACATCCTCTCCAGCATCTGCTGTTTCCTGACTTTTTAATGATCGCCATTTTAACTGGTGTGAGATGGTATCTCACTGTGGCTTTGATTTGCATTTCTTTAATGACCATGATGATGAGCTTTCTTTCATATGTTTGTTGGCTGCATAAATGTCTTCTTTTGAGAAGTGTCTGTTCATATCCTTTGCCCACTTTTTGATGAGGTTTTTTGTGTTTTTCTTGTAAATTCGTTGAAGTTCCTTGTAGATTCTGGATATTAGCCCTTTGTCAGATGGATAGATTACAAAAGTTTTCTCCTATTCTGTAGGTTGCCTAATGATAGGTTCTTTTGCTGTGCAGAAGCTCTTTAGTTTAATTAGATCCCATTTGTCTATTTTGGCTTTTGTGGCCATTGCTTTTTGTGTTTTAGTCATGAAGTCTTTGCCCGTGTCTGTGTCATGAATGGTATCACCTAGGTTTTCTTCTAGGGTTTTTATGGTTTTAGGTCTTATGTTTAAGTCTTTAATCCATCTTGAGTTAATTTTTGTAGAAGGTGTAAAGAAGGAATCCAGTTTCAGTTTTCAGCATATGACTAGCCAGTTTTCCCAACACCATTTATAAATAGGGAATCCTTTCCCCATTGCCTGTTTGTATAAGGTTTTTCAAAGATCAGATGGTTGTAGATGTATGGTGTTATTTCTGAGGCCTCTGTTCTGTTCCATTGGTTTATATATTTGTTTTGGTACCAATACCATGCTGTTTTGGTTACTGTAGCCTTGTAGTATAGTTTGAAGTCAGGGTAGTGTGATGCCTCAAGCTTGTTCTTTTTGCTTAGGAGTGTCTTGGCTATATGAGCTCTTTTTTGGTTCCATATGAAATTTAAAGTAGTTTTTTCTAATTCTGTGAAGAAAGTCAATGGTAACTTGATGGGGATAGCATTGAATCTATAAATTACTTTGGGCAGTATGGCCATTATCACGATATTGATTCTTCCTATCCATTAGCATGGAATGTTTTTCCATTTGTTTGTGTCCTGTCTTATTCCTTGAGCAGTGATTTGTAGTTCTCCTTGAAGAGGTCCTTCACATCCCTTGTAAGTTGTATTCCTAGGTATTTAATTCTCTTTGTAGCAATTGTGAATAGGAGTTCACTCATGATTTGGCTCTCTGATTGTCTATTATTGGTGTAGAGGAATGCTTGTGATTTTTGCACATTGATTTTATATCCTGAGACTTTGTTGAAGTTGCTTATCAGCTTCAGGAGATTTTGGGCTGAGATGATGAGGTTTTCTAAATATACAATCGTGTCATCTGCAAACAGAAACAATTTGACTTCCTCTCTTCCTATTTGAATACCCTTTCTTTCTTTCTCTTGCCTGATTGCCCTGGCCAGAACTTCCAATACTATGTTGAATAGGAGTGGTGAGAGAGGGCATCCTTGTCTTGTGCCAGTTTTCAAAGGGAATACTGCTTCCAGCTTTTGCCCATTCAGTATGATATTGGCTGTGGGTTTGTCATAAATAGCTCTTATTATTTTGAGATATGTTCCATCAATACCTAGTTTATTGAGTGTTTTTAGCATGAAGGGGTGTTGAATTTTATCGAAGGCCTTTTCTGCATCTGTCGAGATAATCGTGGTTTTTGTCATTGGTCCTATTTATGTGACAGATTATGTTTATTGATTTGCATATATTGAACCAGCCTTGCATCCCAGAGATGAGGCCAACTTGACTGTGGTGGGTAAGCTTTTTGATGTGCTGCTGGATTTGGTTTGCCAGTATTTTATTGAGGATTTTTGCATTGATGTTCATCAGGGATATTGGCCTGAAATTTTCTTTTTTTGTTGTGTCTCTGCCAGGTTTTCATATGAGGATGATGCTGGCCTCATAAAATGAGTTAGGGAGGAGTCCCTCTTTTTCTGTTGATTGGAATAGTTTCAGAAGGAATGGTACCAGCTCCTCCTTGTACCTCTGGTAGAATTTGGCTGTGAATCCGTCTGGTCCTCGGCTGTTTTTGGTTGGTAGGCTATTACTCCTCAATTTCAGAACTTGTTATCGGCCTATTCAGGGATTTGACTTCTTCCTGGTTTAGATTTAGGAGGGTGTATGTGTCCAGGAATTTATCCATTTCTTCTAGATTTTCTAGTGTATTTGCATAGAGCTGTTTATAGTATTCTCTGATGGTAGTTTGTATTTCTGTGGGATCAGTGATGATATCTCTTATATCATTTTTTATTGTGTCTATTTGATTCTTCTCTCTTTCTTCTTTATTAGTCTGGCTAGCAGTCTATCTATTTTGTTAATCTTTTCAAAAAACTACCTCCTGGATTCATTGATTTTTTTGAAGGGTTTTTCATGTCTCTATCTCCTTCAGTTCCACTCTGATCCTCATTTTATGAGGCCAGCATCATCCTCATACCAAAACCCAGCAGAGACACAATAAAAAAAGAAAATTTCAGGCCAATATCCCATTTGCTTGGTAAATCTTCCTCCATCCCTTTATTTTGAGCCTATGTAGTCTTTGCACATGAGATGGGTCTTCTGAATACAGCACACTGATGGGTCTTGACTCTTTATCCAGTTTGCCAGTCTGTGTCTTTTAATTGGGGCATTTAGCCCATTTACATTTAAGATTAATATTGTTATGTGTGAATTAGATCATTATGATGCTAGCTGGTTATTTTGCTCGTTAGGTGATGCAGTTTCTTCATAGTGTCGATGGTCTTTACAATTTGGTATGTTTTTACAGTGGTTGGTACCAGTTTTTCCTTTCCATATTTAGTGCTTCCTTAAGGGGCTCTTGTAAGGCAGGCCTGGTGGTAACAAAATCTCTCAGCATTTGCTTGTCTAGGATTTTATTTCTCCTTTGCTTATGAAACTTAGTTTGGCTGGATGTGAGATTCTGGGCTGAATATTCTTTTCTTTAAGAATATTGAATATTGGCCTTCACTCTCTTCTGGCTTGTAGGCTTTCTGCAGAGAGATCCACTGTTAGTCCGATGGGCTTCCCTTTGTGGGTAACCTGACCTTTCTTTGGCTGCCCTTAACATTTTTTCCTTCATTTCAACCTTGGTGAATCTGAAGATTATGTGTCTTGGGGTTGCTCTTCTCGAGGAGTATCTTTGTGGTGATCTCTGTATTTCCTGAATTTGAATGTTGGCCTGTCTTGCTAGATTGGGGAAGTTCTCCTGGATAATATCCTGAAGAGTGTTTTCCAACTCAGTTCCATTCTTCCCGTCACTTTCAGGTACACCACTCAAATGTAGGTTTGGTCTTTTCACATAGTCCCATATTTCTTAGAGGCTTTGTTTGTTCCTTTTCATTCTTTTTTCTCTAATCTTATCTTTGCACTTTATTTAATCTCTGATATCCTTTCTTCCGCTTGATCAATTTGGCTATTGACACTTGTGTATGCTTCACAAAGTTCTCGTGCTGTGTTTTTCAGCTCCATCAGGTCATTTATGTTCTTCTCTAAACTGGTTATTCTAGTTAGCAATTCCTCTAACCTTTCTTCAAGGTTCTTAGCTTCATGGTTCTTTAGCTCAGAGGAGTTTATTATTACCCACCTTCTGAAGCCTACTTCTGTCAATTCGTCAAACTCATTCTCTGTCTAGTTTTGTTCCCTTGCTGGTGAGGAGTTGTGATCCTTTGGAGGAAAGGGGGATTCTGGTTTTTGGTATTTTCAGTCTTTTTGCGCTGGTTTTTCCTCATTTTCATGGATTTATCTACCTTTGGTCTTTGATGTCAGTGACCTTTGGATGGGCTTTTTGTGTGGATGTCCTTTTTGTTGATGTTGATGTTGTTCCTTTCTGTTTGTTAGTTTTCTTTCTAACAGTCAGGCCTCTCTGCTGCATGTCTGCTGGAGTTTCTTGGAAGTCCACTCCAGACCCTGTTTTCCTGGGTATCACCAGTGAAGGCTACAGAACAGCAAAGATTGCTGCCTGTTCCTTCCTCTGGAAGCTTTGTCACAGAGGGGCACCTGCCAGATGCCAGCCGGAGCTCTCCTCTATGAGGTGTCTGTCAACCCCTGCTGGGAGGTGTCTCCCAGTCAGGAGGCACGGGAGTCAGGGACCCACTGGAGGAGGCAGTGTGTCCCTTAGCAGAGTTCAAGCACTGTGCTGAGAGATCCACTGCTCTCTTCAGAGCCAGCAGGCAGGAACATTTAAGTCTGCTGAAGCTGCGCCCACAGCTGCCCCTTCCCCCAGGTGCTCTGTCCCAGGGAGATGGGAGTTTTATCTATAAGCCCATGACTGGGGCTGCTGCCTTTCTTTCAGAGATACCCTGCCCAGAGAGGAGGAATGTAGAGAAGCAGTCTGGCTACAGCAGCTTTGCCGAGCTGTGGTGGGCTCCTCCCAGTTCGAACTTCCTGGCAGCTTTCTTTACACTGTGAGAGGAAAACCACCTACTCAAGCCTTAGTAATGGTGGACGTCCCTATCCCCACCAAACTTGAGCGTCCCAGGTCAACTTCAGACTGCTGTGCTGACAGCGAGAATTTCAAGCCAGTGGATCTTAGTTTGCTGGGCTCCCTGGCTTCAGCCCCCTTTCCAGAGGAGTGAACAGTTCTGTCTTGCTAATGTTCTAGGCACCACTGGGGTATGAAAAAAAAACTCCTGCAGCTAGCTCAGTATCTGCCCAAATGGCCGCCCAGTTTTGTGGTTGAAACCCAGGGCCCTGGTGGTGTAGGCACCCAAGGGAATCTCCTGGTCTGTGGGTTGTGAAGACCATGGGAAAAGCATAGTATCTGGGCCGGAATGCATCATTTCTCATGGCACAGTCTCTCAAGGCTTCCTTTTGCTAGGGGAGGGAGTTTCCTGACCCCTTGCGCTTCCTGGGTGAGGTGATGCCCCACCCTGCTTCAGCTCACCCTCCGTGGGCTGCACCCATGGTCTAACCAGTCTCAGTGAGATGAACTGGGTATCTCAGTTGGAAATGCATCAGTCACCCACCTTCTGCATTGATCTTGCTGGGAGCTGCAGACCAGAGCTGTTTCTATTCAGCCATCTTGCCAGCTACCTGAGTCTATGTGTATCTTTACAGGTGAAGTGTGTTTCTTGTAGGAAACAGATCATTGAGTCCTATGTTTTCATCCATTCAGCCACTCTGTGTCTTTTGATTGGAGAATTTAGTGCATTTACATTCAGTGTTATTGATAAGTAAAGCCTTACTCCTGCCATTTTGTTATTTGTTTTCTGGTTGTTTTGTGGACTTCTGTTTCTTCTTTCCTTCCTTCCTATCTTCCTTTTTTGTGAAGGTGATTTTTCTCTGGTGGTGTGCTTTAATTTCTTGCTTTTTATTTTTTGTGTATTGTATGTTTTTTGATTTGAGGTTACCATGACACTGGCACATACTATCTTAAACCTATTATTTTAAACTGATGACACCATAACACTGGTTGCATAAACAAACATGCAAAAAGAAAACTAATAAAAACTCCATACTTTAACTTTGTCCCTCTGCTTTTTAACTCCTTGTTGTTTCTCTTTATGTACTGTCTGTCTTAAAAAGTTGTTCTAGTTATTATTTATTGGTCCAGCATTTAGTCTTTCTTTCTCTTTTTTTTTTTTTTTTTTTTTGAGACGGAGTCTTGCTCTGTTGCCCAGGCTGGAGTGCAGTGGCACGATCTTGGCTCACTGCAAGCTCTGTCTCCCAGGTTCACGCCATTCTCCTGCCTCAGCCTCCTGAGTAGTGGGGACTATAGGTGCCTGCCACCATGCCTGACTAATTTTTTTGTATTTTAGTAGAGACAGGGTTTCACCGTGTTAGCCAGGATGGTTTCGCTCTCCTGACCTTGTGATCCGCCTGCCTTGGCCTCCCAAAGTGCTGGGATTACAGGTGTGAGCCACCGCACCTGGTCATCATTTAGTCCTTCTACTTAGGTCAAGAAAAGTTAATACACCACAATTACAGTGTTATCCTAAATTTGTGTTTTTCTGTGTGCTTACTATTACCAGTGAGTTTTTTACCCTCACATGCTTTCTTCTTGCTCATTAACATCCTTTTCTTTCAGATTGAAGAACTCTCTTTAGCATTTCTTATAGGACAGGTCTAGTGTTGATGAAATCCCTCAGCTTTTGTTTGTCTAGGAAGGTCTTTATTCTTCCTTTATGCTTCAAGGATATTTTCGCTGGATATACTTACTATTCTAGGGTAGAAGTTTTTTTTTTTTCTTTTGGCAGTTTAAATATGTCATGCCACTCTCTACTGGTTATGCCACTCTCTCCTGGCCTGTAAGGTTTCCACTGAGAAGTCTGTTGCAAGACATATTGGAGCTCCATTGTATGTTACTCATTTTTTTTTCTCTTGCTGCTTTTAGCATCATTTCTTTACCCTTGACCTTTGAGAGTTTGATTGCAAAATGCCTTGAGGGAGTCTTCTTTGGGTTAAATCTGTTGGTGTTCTATAACCTTCTTGTACTTGACTGTTGATGTACTTCTCTTGGTTTGGGAAGTTCTTTGATATTATCTCTTTGAATAAGCTTCCTATCCCTATCTCTATCTCCACTTTAAGGCCAGTAACTCTTAGATTTGCCCTTTTGAGGCTATTTGCTAGATTCTATAGGCATACTTCATTATTTTTTGTTCTTTTTTCTTTTATCTTCTCTGTGTATTTTCATATAGCCTGTCTTCAAGCTCACTAATTATTCTATTTGATCAATTCTGCTATTAAGAGACTCTGATGCACTGTTCAGCGTGTTGATTGCATTTTTCAAGTCCATAATTTCTGCTTAACTATTTCACTCTTTTTGTTAAATTTTTATGAATTATCTGTCTGAAAGGTCATATATCTCTGTTACTCCAGTACTGGTCCCTGGTGCTTTATTTAGTTCATTTGGTGAGGTCATGTTTTCCTGGATGGTGTTGATGCTTGTAGATGTTCTCTTGTGTCTGGACATTGAAGAGTTAGATATTATAGTCTTCACAATCTGAGCTTGTTTGTGCCTATCCTTCTTGGGAAGACTTTCCAGGTGTTAGGACATTCTTGCATTGCTACAAAGAAATACTTGAGACTGGATAATTTATAAAGAAAAGAGGTTTAATTGTATAAGGCTGTATAAGCAGCATGTATAAGCAGTATAAGCTGTATAAGCAGGCTGTATAAGCAGCATGACTCTGGCATCTGCTTGGCTTCTGTGGAGGCCCAGGGAGCTTTTAATCACGGCAAGGTAAAGAGGGAACAGACATGTCACATGGCCAGAGCAGGAGGAAGAGAGAGTTAGATGGGGGGCGGTGCCACACACTTTAAACAACCAGATCTTATGTGAACTCAGCAAGAACTCACTTATCACCAAGTGAATGGCCCAAGCCATTCATGAGGGATCTGCCTTCATGATCCAAACACCTCCCACCAGGCCCCACCTCCAACATTGGAGATTACAATTCAACATGAGATTTGGGTGAGAAAAATATCCAAATCATCACCAGGTATTACAAGGGACTTGGGCCCCAAGCCCAATAATGCTGTGGTTTTTTCAGACTTGTAGAGATACCACCTTGGTGGTCTTTCAGAAGATCTGGAAGAATTCTCTGGATTACCAGGCAGAGACTCTTATTCTTTTCCTTTAATTTCTCTGAAACATGTGGAGTCTCTCTTTCTGTGATGAGCCCTCTGGAACTGGGGGTGTGGTGATGCAAACACCCCTATGGCCACTACCACTGGGACTGTGCTGGGTCAGACCTGAAGTTAGCTCAGCATTGGGCCTTGCCCAAGGCCCTTCCCTTCAGGGCAGTGAGTTCCCCCCAGGCCCCAGGTGTGTCTAGAGTTTTTTTCTGGGAGCCAGGGTTTGGAGTTAAAAACCTTAGAAATTTACCTGATAGTCTTTTCTACTGCAGCTAAGCCGACACTGAACCTACAATACAAAGCTCTTCCTGCTCTTCCCTCCCCATACCACAGGCAGAAGAGCTTCTACCTGTGGCCACCACCACTGGTCCATAGGGGATTCTGCTGGGCCACTACCAATGTTTGCTTAAAGCCCAAGGGCTCTTCCATCAGCTTATGGTGAATGCTGCGAGATCCAGGATTCACCCTTCAGGGCAGTAGGCTCCCCACTGCCCCAGGGCAGGTCCAGAAATGCTGTCCAAGAGCTTGGGCCTGCACTCAGAGACCCCAAGAGCCTGCTTGTTGCTCTACCCCACTATGGCTGAGCTGGTATCTAGGGTGCAAGACAAAGTCCCCTTTACTTTTCCCTCTGCTTTTCTCAAACAGAATGAGTCTTTCACCATAGCCACCACAGCTGGGAATATGCTGGGTCTCCCCTGAAACCAGCATGTCTCAGAGCTTGGGCCCATGGCATACTCCCTGGATATTGCTGGTTGTTATTCAGGGTCCAAGGACTCTTTAGTCAGCAGGTGATGAATCCTGCAGGTGTTGAGTCCTTCCCTTTAAGGCAGGGGTTCTCTTTTGGCCCAGGGTGTGGCTAGAAATGTCATCTGGGAGCTAGGGCCTGGAATAGGGGCCTCATGACTCTGCGTGGTGCCCTATCCTGCTGTGGCTGAGCTGCTATCCAAGATGCAAGGCAAAGTCCTCTTTACTCTTCATTCTCCTCTCCTTAAGCAGAAGGAAGAAGTCACTTTCATTGCTATGAGCTGCACTGCCTGGGGTTGGGGGAGGGATGGTGCAAGCTCTCCTATAGCCAAACCAGCTTGTGTCTCCCTAGGTCATGTGCCACCCTAGTTCACTGGCTGTAAGCCCAGCCTAGCACTAGGAGTTGCCTAGGAATTGCAGTCCTTGTGTCTAAGACTGCTGTTCAGGTTTACCTAGGACCCCAGAGCACTTTGGTCTGCAATGGCGAGGCTTGCTGAGGAACTCGAGTTCCAACAGCTGAGATGGGCGATTCCCCGCTGGCTAGGTCTGGTTCAAATGCCACCTCTGTGTGTGAATGCTGACTGAGCCCAGCACAACTTCGCTCTCCATTGTGACAGAGCAGCACTGAGTTCAATGTAAAGTCCTCCAGTCACTGCACTCTCCCATCCGCAAGTGCACAGACATTCTCCATGTCTTATGGCCACTGCCAGGGGATTGGGGGAGGGGTGGCGTCCATGACTGAAGACTGTCTCTCCTTCCCTTCTCAATGCCTCTTTCCACGATATGGAGTTCAAATCAGATATTGTGATTATTCACCTAATTTTTGGTTCTTGTTATGGTGCTTCTCTGTGTACAGATAGTTGTTAAAATTTGGTGTTGCAGCAGGGGGCATGAATGGTAGAAGCGTCCATTCTGCCATCTTGCCTGCCGCCTGCCCTCCATTCCCACCAAACTTACTAATTCATTAAACAAACATTTATTGAGAATCCATGGTTAGTTTTCTGCCTTTTCTTTTCCAATAAATGTTGAATTAAACCCAACTTGTAGATGATGGCTGTCTTTCTAGATTCCCTCTGCTCTAGTACAGAATGAGTCTTTTACCATAGCCACTACAGCTGGGAATATGCTGGATCTCCCCTGAAGCCAGCATGTCTCAGAGCTCAGGGCCCATGGCATACTCCCTGGATATTGCTGGTTGTTATTCAGGGTCTTTAGTCAGCAGATGATGAATCCTACCAGTGCTGGGTCCTTCCCTTTAAGGCAGCAGGTTCCCTTTTGGCCCAGGGTGTGGCTAGAAATGTCATCTGGGAGTCAGGGCCTGGAATAGGGGCCCAGCATTTTGCAACCAGAGTAATGATCCATGCTTACTGCTTTGCTCATTTCCTTGCTCTACACTAAATCCTTCAGCACTTCCTTGTTACTAACCACAGTAAATAAAATGCTTCAGCCTGATTTTCTATACTCTATATTAACTTCTCCAAATATTTATTGAGCACCTCTAAATGTCAGGTAATGTGCCAGGTGCAGGGACACAGAAGAAAGCATGGGCTATGTCATCAGGAGTCTATAGTCTCCTAGAGCACAGTGTGGGGAGTGCACCGAGGGAGGGGCTGGGGGCTGAGGAAGAGAGAAGACTTCATCTAGCCTGGGGGGCAGGGGTGGAGTGAGTTGGAGGAGAGGAAGTTAGGAAAGCCTTTCATGAGGAAATTCATGTCTGGTTTTACCTTTACAGAGAATAGGATTTGACTAGGCTGTGTGTGTGTGTGTGTGTGTGTGTGTGTGTGTGTGTGTGTGTGTGTTGAAGGCTCTGGTGCAGAGTGGAGAGTCCATTCGTGTTTGAGAGAGCAGCATGTGTCAAGGTCTGTTGATAACATACTGCATAAATGTGAGGGGGACTGTCAGAAGGCTGGAATTCAGGGACTGGCTCATGAAAGACCACAATGCCTGGTAAGGCACTTGGACTTGATGTTTCAGGTCAGTGATTGAGAGATTGTATTTGCTGGAGTTCTAGGGCTTCTGTGGACCCTTTGGAAAGGGGAATAGAAGAGCTATGGACCTGAAAGATTTTAAGGAGAGGAGGAAAATGGTTTGAGTTTCGTTTTGAGTCAACTCCACAGGCAGCTCTGTGAAGGATGGATTTCAAAGGGACAAGTCTGACAGCAGGAGGGCCTGTGAGGAGGCAGTGAAGGGTGGAAACAGACGGGAACAGAGACAGTACTTACAAGGTGAAATTGACTGGACTTGGCCATGGAAAAGGGATACAGCAGTGAAGAAAAAGTAATGGGGGAGAAAGGGCAACCCATAATCTCCTGGCTTAGAAGGAAGAGGGCAAGTTTCTGAGGGGAGGAGGATGGGTTCATTTTCAGATAGATTGCTTTAGAGGTGTACTTGGACTGCCCCGTTCCTGACCTATCCAAAGGTGTTCCTGCTATTTCACAGACAGACTGTATGGCACTGGTCATAGCTCTGTTCCCATCCAGGCCTCTGTAGGCCATTGCTCATTCTGCGACAGGGCTTGTGGTCCCTCCGATGCTGCATCTGTGAAAATCCTATTTGCCCACCTGGATGCTGCTCAGTCTCTTCTCTTTCCTGCTCCAGAGCCTCTGTTATTTCAGGACTCATGGATGATGGTTCCTCTGTACTCCTCCAGTACTAAAGATTCTTTTTTTTTTTTTTCTTTCTTTTTTTTTTTTTAAAAAACATTGTCTCACTTTGTCACATAGACTGGAGTGCAGTGGCATAAACATGGCTCACTTCAGTCTTGACTTCCTGGGCTCAAGCGATTCTCCCACCTCAGGCCCCCCAAGTAACTGAGTCTACAGGCATGTGCCACAAGTCTGGGCTAATTTTTAAATTTTTTGTAGGGATGGGGTTTCACCATGTTGCCCAGGCTGGTTTTGAACTCCTGGGCTCAAGCAGTCCTCACTCCTCAGTCCTGCAAGTAGCTGAGACTACAGGTGCATGCCACCATGCTTGGCTAATTTTTTTAAATGTATTTTAGAGATGGAGTTTTGCCATGTTTCCCAGGCTGGTCTTGAACTCCTGGGCCTCAGGCGAGGCCTGCCTTGGCCTCCCAAAGTGTTGAGATTACAGGCATGAGCTACTGCACCCACTGCTTTTCAAGTATATTACTTTTTTTTCTGTAAGTAGCAAGTTCCTTAATGTTAGGGGCTTCAGCAACATCTAGCCTAGTGCGAAGAATACAACTGGTTACTGAGTGAATACACAGAATCATGAAATGTTAGATCTTGAGGCTGTGGTTTTCAAGCTGGACTGTGTAAGAAACATCCCAGGAATATATGAAAATGCAGACATTTGGCCCATGGGTGGTTCTGATACAGGTGGTTTTCAGAAAACACTTAAAGAAACACTGGCTTTAAAGAAACTTAAAGATCAATTAAGCTAATTCTGTCATGTTAGAGAGAGGAAACTATGAGTTGGAGTGTGAGCACCCTGTCGGTTTCTCAGATTGTCTAGTGACAGACCCAAGACTGCCCCCGGGTCCCCGACTCCTAGCCGAATGCTTTTCCTCACCACCCAACACACTGCTTCCACCTATTCAAAAGATGTCTTTCTAAAAGCTGAAATCCTCTTTAGAAGAATAAGGCAACATCTCATTTCACTTACAGTTTAAACGTTGCCAGAAGGAATGAGATGTGTTGGATGCCATGTTTGTCCTCTAGGAATTTCCAATCTTAGGTATTAGGAGAAGGAACCACTTCTTGACACTGCTTAAAGCAGAAGAATCCTAGAGGGAGAATTGTAGGCTGTGGATTGATTGATGGGATTCCATTTGAGTAGCATCCCTCCTGTCCAGGAAAACATCTGCGTGAAGATGAACTAAGCCTAATTTTGTGCAACTCATGTTTTCGTATTTCTTGTAAAGCATATCAATAATTACAAAATATAATGTCTTTTCAGTGACTAAATATAAATGTCTATTTAAGTGTATGTTGGTAGTTCAGATAGTAAATAGACTTGTTAGTTTTCCTTGACATCATAGAATGTTCAGGAGAGAAATGGTGAATGTCATTTCAAGCCATTTCTTTCCTATATTCATTCATTTTTTTTAATTTACTGCTGCCAGCAAACCCAAAATAGCGCCGGATGAAAAATGTGGGCTGAATATAAGGTCTTTATTTTTGAGCTGAAGACATGAAAGCATTCTCGCCTTTCAGTCTTTCCCTTTTCTTTCCGTTCTAAGTGCCATACTGAAAATCATATGCTGGGGTTTCCCCCCTTGTAGATCACTGTTTTCTTATTAGCAGTGGTCATTTTCATGTTTGTTGGATTTTTTTAATTGATAGGGTAAAGAAACTGGAGGAATGCTGATTAAATAATGTACCTGGATATCAGTAGGATTTTTGACAATGCCTCTTGTAAATTCCTTGAGGACAGTGTAGAGAGAAGTTAGTTAAGATGCTATTATTAGGGTTTGTAGGTGCTTGGGAAGCCTAACCCAAAGTGTTTGTGACTGACTTCCTGTTGTCTGGTGGGAGATCTTATGTACTGAGAGGCAGGACTTTCCTTTGCACCCACTGTGTTCACTTTTTTCCATCAGTGATGGGGTGGAAATTACAAGGGTATGGATACTTGTTCAATACAAGGATCATGTTTGATGAATTAAATTGAAACCGTCTGTCCTGCAAAACTGTGTGTGCCCATAACTGAAAGTGCTTAAGCTGTGCCTTTGTGGCCATCTGTTGGAGATGCTCTAGAAGGGACTCCTACTTGGGAGGGAGGTGGAACTAACATGTTTGAATTCTTTTCTAACCCTGTGATTCTATTACTGTACCATATTTTGGCTCTAAGATGATTAGTCAAATCTCTTCCTTGGAATCTGTTGTAAATCTCCGACTTACCAAGGTGGAGACCTAAAGGTTTCGGACACCCTGAGTGCTATGTCGGTGTGCCAGGGATGTTTATGCTCCTGGGATAAACATGCCTTCAGACGTGAGACCTTCAAGTAAGTGAGTGAATATTTGGGAAGAACTACTATAAACAACTTTGTTTCAGGAATACTGATTTCTTCTTTGAAGGACTTACTAAAAGCCAGTGACAGAGAAAGGAAGACATGAAGTAGAGGATGAAAGTTCAGTGGAGCTAGTTTTCTTTTTGGTCAGGTGTCTTTAGCTGAGTGGTCCCTGAGGGATCTTGCTCAGAGCCTAGAACATCATCCCTGGGGCAGGGCAGGGTGCAGTAGGGGGAGGATGTACTTCCCTGTTCCTCTTATGAACTTCCTTCACAAGACTGGATGAGGGAATTTACTGATACCTTGTTACAAAACTGGCAAAATGAAACACAGGTGAACCTTTAGCTCATCATCCTACTTATTGTCTTTAATAAGACATCTTATTTCACTTGTAAGGAATTTTGAAATTCTTAGCATCAAAAATCTCATCTTTTAAAGTTGAATCCAAAGGACATGGGTTTCTTAAATGTCTGAACACATTTCTAAACTGTTAGGGAGGAAAAAAAAATTACGTGAATGAGGGTTGATTCTTGGCCCAACTGTGGGATCACATTTGATGTGTGATGGTCAGATAGAGTTAGGGCAATGCAGCTCCTACCCAGCCCCTAGAGAAGGTGTTGTGCTCTGGATCGGCTGCTGAGGAGAGGATTTCACATCTCTCGCGTTCCCTCAAAAGGGTATGTGGAGCTAAGACATGATAGTAAGAGCAAGCGGGGAAGAATTCTGCAGTGGCAGCGAGGTAGCTGTTGCATACCTTTGTGGGATCAAAGAACATGAGAGTGCTTCTGACTACATTATTAATAAAATTATATGAAGTATTTTGGGCATATAGGATGTATTAAGAATAATACGATAAAATCTATCCCCCACCCAATTTAAGAAATAAAAATTAACAACCACAGGAAAACACCCTCATATAACTTCTCCCTGATCTTATCCCCATCTCTCCTCTCAGAGGTAACCACGATCCTGAGTTTCACACCCTTTATTTTTTAAATGAGGAAAAGGAAGCCCAGAGAGGTGGGGAACTTGTTTAATTTCACACTCAAGGCTAGTGAGAGCCACAAGATGCCTTCTGCTTCTTTTCTTGGGGCACAGTTTATTGTGAGTAAACCTGTACTCCTTCTCAGCCTTTTGGGTATAATCAAGTCTGGAGTGTCTGTGATAAGACAGCTTAGAGATTATGTTTACAGTCCCTATAAGCTATGTAGCTTTCCACAGTAAGCATGAAGAATTGAAGAGAAGGAATTTTAGCCAACATCTACTTGTTTGGAATCTTGGGCTGGTACAGTAAAGTATAAAGGGATACCATGACATCTGGGGACAGTCAGATGTACAGGTTATTAGAATAAAATTGCAGGGAACTGTCACAATGGTGGCACTGAGCTATAAAATGAAAAAGCATCACAATCAAACTCCTTTCACAGCCTTCCTTTTGCTACATGACAAATTAGACATCTTCTTTTTTTTTTTTTTTTTTTTTGAGACGGAGTCTCGCTCTGTCGCCCAGGCTGGAGTGCAGTGGCGCAGTCTCGGCTCACTGCAAGCTCCGCCTCCCAGGTTCACGCCATTCTCCTGCCTCAGCCTCTCCGAGTAGCTGGGACTACAGGCGCCCGCCACCACACCCGGCTAATTTTTTGTATTTTTAGTAGAGACGGGGTTTCACTGTGGTCTCGATCTTTTGACCTCGTGATCCGCCCGCCTCGGCCTCCCAAAGTGCTGGGATTACAAGCGTGAGCCACCGCACCCGGCCTAGACATCTTCTAAGCCTTCATAAAAACAGTCCTGCTGAAATAAAGAATACCATTTTAAAATATTTTCCTAGGAAAGCATTATCAGGCTATTTCTTTGGCTTCTCAGGAGAAATGAACATGTGATTGATATATATTTTCTGGTGAATAAGAACCAGGATTGAAGAAACATGTTTGGAGCTATTAAATTTTAATAAAAATAAGAAAGCAAACAATATTACTTTTCTATTGCTGATAGAATGATACATAATTTTGAAATTCTGGTGGAAGCACAGGTGCTTTTCCCCATTTCTATTTATAGAGTTTTAACAGCCTAGGCTTTACACCCTGTCACTTTTTTCTTGTCTTTTTTTTTTCTTTTAAAAACACCACCTAACAATTTTCACCTAGAACTCATCCACAGACATTTAAAAAGGTGGTATCTTTGGGGAAAACTTGTAGTCGATCACAAGATCATCCACTAGATTTAGTTTTATCCAGAAGGCTGACCTGAAATTAAATGTCTAAAAATCATCTAACAGAGCTGTGAAAAGTAAGCACTACATAGGAAGGACATTTGTGAGTTCTTTGATACAGAAGACATAGGGAGCTGTGGATTTCTGCATTAATCCATTTATTGAACAACAGGAGGAAATCAGACTGCCCATGATTGCCCACCCTTGTTTACCAGTTGGAATGCCCAGCTGCAGCTGGGTTGATTTGAGAGCTCACTGGGTCGGGTTTAATCATCTTCTTTTGTCTGTCTTGAAAGCGGATGTTGAAGTGGAATCTCTCCACCTGCTGTGTAAGGAGCAGTATCTGCCTCTTCACACTCGACTTCATAAAACTTTAATGTCTTTCTAGGATTGATAAGAGTTGTGAAGGCCACTGTTTCAGACTTGGCATTTTTGCTTTTGTTTTACAGACTGTTTATTCCATGGCTCCGTTCCCTTTCCCACAATTGGCAGAGTTGAGGGAAAAATATACCTACAACATTACACCGTTCCCAGCCACAGTTAAACCCACCTCAGGTTCTGGGTAAGGTTTTTAAATTCCTTGTTGTTTTCATGATGGGGGACTTAATATCTTAATTTGTTATTGTAAATTAGTATTTATGAAGCCCCAGAGATATGTTAAAGTAATTTGATGCTTAGAATCTAATGTCCCTTTCCAAATGGTTTTGATTTAAACTCAAGAGAGATTTTTAAAAGTGTACTTTGCAGGGAAATTTGGAACATAAACTGAAGAGATATTTAGCAACCCCACAACTTATCTAATATCAAGTATTAAAAATCTCAATAGTTAAAATAGTGTGGAACCTGTATACAAGTACACAGACAAGCTAATTTAAAAACTGTGAAGACCAAAAATTGGCAATTGATAAAGAGTTTTTCATATGAAAAATAGGCATATTGAATCAATAGTGAAAAGTTATACTATTTAGTAAATGGTGATGGGCTAATGAGAACTAATTTGGAAAGAAAATGAGAGTCAGACCTCATACTAGATGCCAGGATAAATTCCATATGGATGAATGGGTTAAACAGAAACAATGAAATAATAAAATTAGCATAAGAAAATGTGGAATGTTCCATCCTGGCTAACATAGTGAAACTCCGTCTCTACTAAAAATACAAAAAATTAGCCGGGCAAAGTGGCGGGCGCCTGTAGTCCCAGCTACTAGGGAGGCTGAGGCAGGAGAACGGCGTGAACCCCAGGGGGCGGAGCCTGCAGTGAGCCGAGATCGCGCCATTGTACTCCAGCCTGGGCGACAGCGAGACTCCGTCTCAAAAAAAAAAAAAAAAGAAAATGTGGAATGTGGAAGAATTCCTTTAGTTCTTTGGAATTGGAAAGGCCTTAATAACTGACTCAAAATTTTAAAAAAAGGAAAAAATTAAGTACTTTAAAATATAATTTTCTGGGTGACCCAAACGGAACAAAACCAAACCTCTATAAGTAGACTCAAAAATATCTGTGGAAGGATATTTTTAACTTACTATACAAAATAGGGATGGATATTGCTAATATATAAAATTCCTAGAAATCAATAAGAAAATGGCCACCCAAGCCAGGTGTGGTGGCTCACGCCTGTAATCCTAGCACTTTGGGAAGCTGAAGCAGGAGGATCACTTGAGGCCAGGAATTCGAGACCAGCCTGGGCAACATAGCAAGACCCTGTCTCTACAAAAATTACAAAAATTAGCTGGGTGTAGTAGTGCATACCTGTAGTCCTAGCTACTTGGGAGGCTGAGGCAGGAGGATTGCTTGCGCCCAGGAGTTTGTAATAGTATATTATTGGAAACCACTCAAGTGTATACCATTAGCAGCCTGGTTCCACACTATGGGGTGTGTACATCCAGTAGAGCTGTAAGAAAGCATAAGGAAGCTCTGTGTATTTTTGTGTACCATGATCGTGCAGTGGTACAATCATGGCGTACTGCAGCCTTAACCTTCCAGGCTCAAGTGATTTTCCCATCTCAGTCTCCTAAGTAGCTGGGACCACAGGCACGTACCACCGTGCCTGGATGATTTTTAAATTTCTTGCAGAGACAGAGTCTCACTATGTTACCCAGTCTAGCCTTGAACTCTTGGACTCAAGCAATCCTCCTGCCTTAGCCTCCCAAAGTGCTGAGATTACAGGTGTGAACCACTGTGCCCAGCCCATAAAGATTTCTTATATAAATAAAGGCAAGATGCAGAAGAGCATATATAGTATGCTAATAGTTATGCAAAAAGAAGAGAAAAATAAAAGCATGTAGTCATATTTGCTTATGTGTGCTCAGAGAAACTGAAGTATACATAAGAACCAGTGTAACAGTGATCACCTGTGGGAATTAGATGGGAGATTCTCACAAGTGACCATTGTTACTAGTTTCAACGGGCAGAAGTTGGACAGAGATGGGAGGGAAACTTTATAAATCCTGTCATTATATGTAATTCTTTTTTTTTTGAGACGGAGTCTTGCTCTGTCGTCTCCCAGGCTGGAATGCAGTGGCGTGATCTTGGCTCACTGCAACCTCCGCCTCCCGGGTTCAAGCGATTCTCTAGCCTCAGCCTCCCAAGTAGCTGGAATTACAGGTGTGCGGCACCACACCTGGCTAATTTTTATATATTTTTAGTAGAGATGGGGTTTCACAATGTTAATTATATGTAATTCTATGTTAATTATATATATGGCATTTAAACCATGTAACTGTATTATGTTTTAAAATACCATGGTTTTCTTTGTATATTTCTTTTTTGTCTTTTATGTTTTCCAAGACGACATAGTAAGGCCAGAGACAGTGATGAAGAGAATGACCCAGATGATGAGGATGCTGTCGTTAATGCAGTGGGGTGTCTTGGACCTTTTAGTGGGTTCCTGGCTCCTGAACTGCAGAAGTACCAAAAACAAATTAAAGGTAAAGAGGTGGCTCTTGATTTAGATTATCATGATGGATTGGTTTACTACAATAAGAGTAATATTGTGTCCTATAGATGCCCCAGTAATTTTCTGAACTGGTTACAACTATTAAAAGTCTTTATTAGGCTAGGCATGGTGGGTCATGTCTGTAAGCCCAGCACTTTAGGAGGCTGAGACAGCATGATCATTTGAAGCCAGGTTTTCAAGACTAGCCTGAGCAACATAGGGAGACCCGGTCTCTACCAAACAACAACATTAAAAAGTCATTACTAGGCTGGGTGTGGTGGCTCATGCTTGTAATCCCAGCACTTTGGGAGGCCGAGGCAGATGCATCATGAGGTCAGGAGTTCGAGAGCAGCCTGGCCAATATGGTGAAACCCTGTCTCTACTAAAAATACAAAAATTAGCTGGGCCTGGTGGTGCATGCCTGTAGTCCCAGCTGCTTGGGAGGCTGGGGCAGGAGAACCGCTTGAACCCAGGAGGTGGAGGTTGCAATGAGCCAAGATTATGCCACTGCACTCCAGCCTGGGCAACAGAGCAAGACTCCATCTCAAAAAAGAAAAAAAAGAAATCGTTACTAAAAGTATCTTCTCTGTTACTTTATCTTTTTATTATGTAATGGTTTCTCTCTGTATTATGTGTTACATGCATAGTACACATTTCTTTTTCTCTATGGTGACTTTTGCTCCCATGCATTGGATTCAACTTTGTATGCTAAGTTCCTTAGCACAGACCCTGGCATATAGTAGATGCTTAATATACTCCATCTGAGTTTAATTTATTCCAGATTGGCTTCTCTTCCAATAGGATTACCCTTTAAATCAAAACATTATGGTGACCTCTACTTGAATTTCTTGAGTGACAAGAAACTTATTATTTCACAAGACACTTTACTTGATTCTTCCCCTTAGTCCATGGTTTCTATTTACAAAAAGATAACTTCCACCTACCCGTTCTACTAATAGTTCTTCTCTTTGCTTTTTTTTTCTATTTGAAGGCATCACTGTTTATTAACTGACCAAATTACAAAAATAATCATGGTAGACCCCTTAGTTCATCCTTCTAATAAGCCTGTAGCTCTTCTCTTCCCTATTGCCAGCATTTCTACCTTCCACAAAATAGGAGGTCTTTTTCTTCATTCCACCTTGTGGAGAGGATAATTTGAAGGGTCACAGGAAGTTATTGGCTTCTTTGAAGCCTTTTCCAACAGTATAGATCTCATGAATCAGATCCTCCATGCAGATGATGTCATGTTTACCAAGAGATTGAGCAATCAAAGTGTTATCTGTCATGGCAATTTGCTTCTTTTCGATTTTGCTATAATGACACTTGTAGATTAGTTCATTTACTTTAGGTTTGGGTACTGCCATGCAATGCATAGTTCTCCAATCCTCACCATGTTAATTGAAGCCTTGCTGAGCTTAACAAAGGTTCCATTGAAGATCTGACGAAGGTGAAGAAACTCCAACACCCTTCAGACCTTTGGGCTCACACCATTGATACCTCTGATCCTTAGGGAAAATGACAGTTTGGGTTCTGTAAGAACATAGAAGTTGCCAGCTTTTCTTGCCCTCCTAGCCATTTGAATCTCAGTTCTGTCCATCTGCCTGTATTCCTTGTGACTGTGTTTAGCTTTTTCACAGATATGCTTCCTCCTTGCCTTTTGAAGCATCTTTTCGGGAAACTTCTTTCTCAGGTGCTTGATCTTCAGCTCTGCAAAATTCCTTTGCTTTTTCTTAAGGGTTTCTGGGACAGCAGGAACCTTCTTTTTCTTCTCTTCAACACCCTCCATGGTTCCAGCTGGAAAAGAGGATTCTTCCCTTTGGAAAAAACCAGAACAAGTCTACTTACTCCCTCTTCTACCTGACATCTCTTCAAATCTTTGAGGACAGCTATCATGTCCTCCAAAGCTTTCGCAAAGGCCCCAGTTCAGAATTTCTTTAAGCATGTCTCTTAAGTTATGACTTCTGGACCTCCTAATATTCTATTAATTTACCTCTAGATATCCTGTAATTTGGTAATGTTCCCCTTAAAATGTGGTGCTCTGAATCACATGCCATGTTTTATTTCATTTTTTTTTTTCTAAACAGAATAGACTTCTGTGGTCTGGAATTATCAATGTTATGCACTGTTTTAAAGTCTGTGGTTCTCTGCATCCTTTCTTGTCTTGGGTGGCAGCTTTTCTTTTAGGATATTTATTCTACCTCTTCTAGTTTGAAGACCATTCTCCTTGTTCAAAGATATTAGAAATATGCTGAAAGAGGACAGAAACAGAATAGATGTCAGGCACCTCTGTGTTCTCTTTGCCATCTGCTAACTTTATACTACCTTCTTGAAGTCATGGGGCTATCTTCTCTTTTTTTGGTTCTTATTTGGAAGGTAGGAGCAGTGGCAGCAGCTGCTGCTACTTCTAACTTTTTGGTTGTGATCTTTTGGAGTATTTCCCGCAAGCCTCAGCTTGTTTTGAGTTTTAACCTTTTTAATGGCTGGGCTCATAATGTTTTGTGAGTATGTCCTTGGTATGTGCTCTTCTCTCATCCTTTTAAAGGCTTTTTAAAAATCTGAACCCAACAAGAGTCTTCTTGATTTCTGCAATGGCTTCTACCCCCTTTCTTATTGCCTGAGTTTCAGCTTTTGATTTCTAGCCATAGGATCAATATGTATTTTAGTGGTAAAGTTTTTGAATCTGCGTTTCTGTAGCCTGGGTCTATGTTTCATTTTTTTTCTCTGTTTTTCTTTCTGTGCATTTTTGTGCTCTAGGATGACATGATCACTTTCTCCTAAATTTCATCATTAGTCTTTCTTATTGATTTTGCTCTGATTAGCAGTTTCTCTTTTAATTTTCTTCTCCTTACAGAAATGATTACAGTAAAAAAATCAAGTAAATTTCTGAGATGTTTAGCCTTTGTCTGAATAACACTCTCAGCAGATGTTAGGATAGTTGGAGTCTCTCAGTCTTTTTTTTACTCTGGCTCCCATGTCAGTTTTACAAACTGTGCTGGAGAAGCTTGCTGTCTCCCGCTTTGGCCTGTGCAGTCTGTGGATTACTCCTACCTAGTATTGTTTCTCTTTCTTGGAGGTCATCTCAATTTTATTTAAGAGACAAATCTGCTAGTTGTAGCTATCACAGGAGCAGACACCACATCCGACATAACAACAGAGTGGACAGGAAATGTTTGTTAAATGAACAAAGCATTCATTCTAGTGATACAATGGTCTGAAGTCTTGATAATTTTATAAATTGTGTTACTATTTTTAATGTAAGAAGAACACACTTTTAATGATTGTCTAAACTCTACAAACCAATTCTGTATAAATCCTCATGCCATTGTGTGGAAATCTGTACAATGATTTTAGAAATTAGGAGTTACATCTTTCTAAGGGAATCTTAGAAAATGGCAGTGATTTTTATCTGGAAGCAGTTGATGTTATGTCTATATAGCTAACAAACTGGTAACAAAATCAAACACTGAACCCATATAGCTCATGTCAGACCCACAGTTAGGTTAATAAGAAAATGCAGAAATATTTTCAGGAGCACGTCAAAATAAGCACTAGACAAACTCTAGTATGCATTTTTTTCTGTAGTTTAGAATTTCATGGAGGTTAAGATACTGCACTGGGTTGTAGTGTTATCAATTTCCATTTCCTCCTGTTCCCCTCCACCGACCATCTCCTTATGTCTCATCCTTCGAGTGCAGAGCCAAATGAGGAGCAGAGTCTGAGATCTAATAACATTGCAGAGCTGAGTCCAGGAGCAATCAATTCCTGTCGAAGTGAATACCATGCAGCTTTTAACAGTATGATGATGGAACGCATGACCACAGACATCAATGCACTGAAGCGGCAGTACTCTCGAATTAAAAAGAAGCAACAGCAGCAGGTTCATCAGGTGTACATCAGGGCAGGTAATGTGATTCTTCATTTGAATCAATTTCAGCTCTATCTCAACTTGTGAAATGAAGAACAAATAATCCTAGGAAGGCCTTGGAATTACTAACTGTAGCTCAGTATCCATCAACACAGCTGGCATGAGATAATAGCATATTTAGCATCTCATTTTAAATTTTATTTTATCAGGCTCTAAAGAAGAAAAAGACTGCAGGTTCTTTTTAGGCCCCAAGGACCAGGCAGTTGATGGTATTAAACACGTCTCTACTATGTGTGCTGTGGAGAAGGGTTTACAAATGATTAAAATGTTGCAAAGCCATGCAATCCTTGGACTTGAGAAATTTTGGAGCATAAATTTTATGCATCTGAATATAGAATTTAGTCATCTGTGCACTAGTAAATTAAGCTATATACTAGTCATTTAGGTGATATTATAACAGATGTTGTGATCAGAGAAACTGGGAAAAAAAAACGTTAAAAAGCCTGTGCCTTGCTGATGGCAAGTATCTTGGGAATATACTAAGAAGAACACAATTATAATGCAATTGGAAATGCTCTTTTCCAAGGATTGCCAAGCTTTTTTCTTTTTAATTCCAAAAATCCCAGTGAACAATCTGCTTTATTGTTTAATATATGCTGATTTGGAAGTTGTTTTTTCTTGCTTGAAGGGATGTCTTAATGAAAATAGTGCCTGTCCAGAATTAACTGAAATATAAATTTGACGTGTTTTTAAAGTGGCATGTGAGCATGTGACTGATCCTGCACAAAAACTGAATTTACCTTTCATTTATCAGAGAAGAATAGTTGACTTCTTGACGATTCTCACGTTATCCTGAATCATTAAGAAACCAGTCACAAAATAAATGAACAATTTCACTTTAAGTTTCAAAAACATTGGCACATACATTTCCTCATTTTGTCCTTAAAACAAATCTATGAGGAAGGCAAGGACAGATAGTCTCATCTTCTTCCAAATAGTGAGGAAATGGTGATTCAGGAAGGCTTAGCAATTGTCCAGGGTTATATAGCTATAGTGAGTGGTCAGGCCAGGGCTAGAACACAGGTGTTCTGATTCTTTGTACAGTCCCTTTTTAACTACACTGTACAAGTCTTTGGGTGTGATGGTAAACAATTGCTCAGGGTGCTAAATCAGCCCAGTGGTTTGTACCTTCATCAGGGATCAGCAAACTGTGGTCTGTAGGCCAAATCCTGCTCACTACCTGTTTTTGTAAATACAGTTTTTTGTTTGTTTGTTTGTTTTGAGATGGAGTCTTACTCTGTCATTCAGGCTGGAGTGCAGTGGTGCAACCTCAGCTCACTGTAACCTCCACTTCCCAGGTTCAAGCAATTCTTGTGCCTCGGCCTCCCAAGTAGCTGGGATTATAGGCATGTACCACCATGCCTGGCTAATTTTTGTATTTTTAGTAGAGACAGGATTTCACCATGTTGGCCAGGCTGATCTTGAACTTCTGACCTCAGGTGATCTGCCCACCTTGGCCTCCCAAAGTGCTGGGATTACAGGAGTGGGCCACCGCACCTGGCCTGTAAATACAGTTTTATTGGAACATAGGCATGCCCATTTGTTTACAGGTTGTCTAAGGCTCCTTTCACACTACAGTGGCTAAAATATTTACAGTCTGGTCCTTTACAGGAAAAGTTTGCTGACCCCTTCTCCAGATCATGGTTGATGTGGTTCTCTTTAAGGGAGAGATTGCTGCTCAAAGGCAAAGCTCTAGAGCATTGGTTCTTGAAATTTAGTGTGCATACAGATCATTTGGGGATCTGCTAAAATATAGACTCTGTTTCAGTAGGTTTGGAATGGAGCTGAAATTACATGTTTCTAACAAGCCCGTAGGCACTGCTGGTGCTGCTGCTTGGGGACTGTATTAGTCTGTTTTCACACTGCAAATAAAGACATACCTGAGACTAGGCAATTTATAAGAGGCTTAATGGACTTAAAGTTTCACATGGCTTGGGAGGCCTCACAATCATGGTGGAAGGCAAGGAGGAACAAGTCACATCTTACGTGGATGGCAGCAGGCAAAGAGAATTTGTGCAGGGAAACTCCCATTTTTAAAACCATCGGATCTCGTGAGACTTATTGACTATCATGAGAACAGCATGGGAAAGACCCACCCCTATGATTCAAGTATCTCTTACTGGGTCCCTCCTACAACACGTGGGAATTATGGGAGCTACAAGATGAGATTTGGGTGGAGATATGGCCAAACCATATCAGAGACCATGGTTTGAGTAGCATGGTTTTAGATGAGATGGTATATGATAGGATTAGCAGCACAGGTGAAGAGATTGAACTTGAACTAGAGGCAAAAAGACCTTAGCTTCTGAGACTTAGTGGAAGGTGGTGAGGATGGTGGTTGAGGTATCAGCTTCCGAGGTTAGGGAGGATGGGAAATAGAGGCCTTTCAGATCTGATAGCTTTTGTTGTCATGGAGAAATTGTGAGAAAGTTGTTTGGTGGGAATAAGGTGGGGGTTGGGAGTAAATGAGAGGTTAAAGAAAGTAATGAAGATTTAGTTAGGTCATTGAAAGGAGTGAGAGAAGGAAATGAAAAGATTGTTTGGCATTGAGGACCCAGTGAAATGGGAGGTCATGAATTTGAAGGGCTCAGTTTCAGAAAAGAGAATGTAGATTATGGACCCCAGGTTGGGGCTTTACTAGCAATGTGTGACAAAGAGACAGAGATGCCTATGAGGCAGTGATCTAAGAGGTCAGCCATGCATCTGGCAGGGTAGGGGTGTCAGTGAGCCAAAGACACATGAGGAGTTATGAGGAGCCTGAGGAACAAGGCACCAGAAGTCCCTGTGGTTCATTACCACATATAGTTAGACTGAGAGCCTGAGAGCTGGAAGAGCCAAAGTGAGGAGTATTAGAATTAAATATTTTCACATAAGGTAGAGCTGGGTGATAAGGTTTAGGATGGAACTGGGGAGGTTGAGGAACTATGAGAATGTAATGGAGGGCCAATCACAGTGACAGTCAAATAATTGGGGAGGTGGCAGGAATGTGGTGAAGAGGAGACAGTTATCAACATTTTTAGTTGATATTGGGGTATGGCCAGTGGTAGATGACAACAGTAGAGAAGGGTGGAAGTTAGTTCAGCCAGATGACATGGACATCAAGGAAGAAGGAAACTCACGCACAGAGAGAGAGGCCTTCTCCCTACAATTTCTGTCTGCAGCTGCCATCCTGGGACCATGTGTGTTGAATGCTGCACTGGAAATAGGAGTCTGGTCATAGCCACAGGTGGTCAATGATAATGCCATTGACAGTGCCTTCTAGGAGAACAAAGCTTTTGTGTTTGTTTGTTTTGAGAAGGAGTCTCCCTGTATTACCCAGGCTGGAATGCAGTGGTGCAATGTCGGCTCACTGCAACCTTCACCTCCCGGGTTCAAGCAATCTCCTGCCTCAGCCTCCCAAGTAGCTGGGACTACAGGCATGCACCACCACACCTGGCTAGTTTTTGTACTTTTAGTAGAGACAGGGTTTCGCCATGTTGGCCAGGCTGGTCTTGAACTCCTGGCCTCAAGTAATCCTCCTGCCTTGGCCTCCCAAAGTGCTGGAATTACAGGCATGAACCACGGCACCTAGCTGAGGACAAACCTTTTAGTGCTTTTCAGTTTTCAATTGGCTTTTGAAGTCCATTGAGGACACAGGAGTGGTTTTTCATCTGTAGGGCTAGATGCTGGATAGCTGTGATTTCACTGCATTCTCACTACCTTTTTATCACTTCTGTCATTCTGCTGGATCTCACTTCATAATATGCAGTGTGTTCTTTTCCTACCTCTCAGAGGCTGACAGAGGATAATCCATATGGTCATAGTGTTTGTTGTATTATTTTTTTAAAATCTGCAAAGATTTTTCTAGGTACAGTAACTCAGAGGTTGCTATTCAGAGCCAAGAGCTCTCTGTAAAAAAAACATCAGGGAGTCCAGGCTCTGATTAGGAATGAGGGGTCAGATGTTCCTTTTTGTATCATCACCCTGCGGTCCCTTCCTCTTTAAAGAAGAGCGCATTGGTATTCCAGGCTCTTGGGTTGAATTCAGTTTCTACTGTCTTCAGTCACATGACTCTGCCCCTCCCTGGGGAATACATGGGAAGGGATGTGGTAGATGGGGCTGGGAGGACCTCTAAGTGATTTCTGTTCCATGATGGATGTGTTTCTTTGTGGTACGCTTCATACTGCCTTTCAACATTTCAGACAAAGGGCCAGTGACCAGCATTCTCCCGTCTCAGGTAAACAGTTCTCCAGTTATAAACCACCTCCTTTTAGGAAAGAAGATGAAAATGACTAACAGAGCTGCCAAGAATGCTGTCATCCACATCCCTGGTCACACAGGAGGGAAAATATCTCCTGTCCCCTACGAAGACCTTAAGACGAAGCTCAACTCCCCGTGGCGAACTCACATCCGAGTCCACAAAAAGAACATGCCAAGGACCAAGAGTCATCTGGGCTGTGGGGACACCATAGGGCTGATAGATGAGCAGAATGAGGCCAGCAAGACCAACGGGCTGGGGGCAGCAGAGGCGTTCCCCTCTGGTTGTACAGCGACAGCTGGGAGAGAAGGCAGCAGCCCCGAAGGCAGCACCGGGAGGACGATCGAGGGGCAGTCTCCGGAGCCGATGTTCGGAGATGCTGATGTGGCTGTGTCTGCAGTTCAGGTGAAGTTGGGAGCCCTGGAACTGAACCAGAGGGATGCTGCAGCTGAAACTGAGCCCAGGGTGCACCCACCCTGCCAGCGGCACTGCCCAGAGCCGCCGAGTGCACCTGAAGAAAACAAAGCCACCAGCAAACCTCCCCAAAGCAGCAACTCAAAAACTCCCATCTTTAGCCCTTTCCCCAGCGTCAAGCCCCTGCGGAAATCTGCTACTGCCAGGAACTTGGGATTATATGGCCCTACAGAAAGAACCCCAACCGTGCACTTTCCTCAAATGAGTAGGAGCTTCAGCAAACCCGGTGGTGGAAACAGTGGCACTAAAAAACGATGATGTCTCCCCGAAACTTTGTATCTGGACTCACCTTTTCACAGTAGTATAAGGGTTGCAGCTGAATGGCTCTAAAAGAGTTTTATTTGTGCAGTGAAAATGAATAGGTTCAGGGATGAGCAATAGCCCATAAAAAATGGGAACTGGAAGTTTTATAATAGGAGTTAGAACAGGGCTGTTTTCCCAGCTACTTGCTAATTGACAAAGTGGATTCTTTTGGCAAAATAAATATTGTGGTTTTATAGTGTGAAGTTTTCCCAATTTTTCATTGTGAGCTGTTTAAAAAAGACTGTATATCTAGATTGTTAACTCTCGTCCATCCTTCTGTTCTGGGGGCCTTCAGAGTCCCTGTGACAGCACCCCCAAACCTTCCAGTTCTCTGGGTGTTACTAATACTCAAGCATGCACATACCAGCTTGCTAGGACAGAAACTGTAAAAAGAAAGTAAGTTTCTTCGTTACAAAAAACTTCCTGATTTTCCTTTTCATGCTTTACGGAGGAGATTGTGTCGTGTGAGATTTCCCACAGTACCAGCCTCAAATTTTTTTTTATTCTTATGCTAAATCATAGGAGAAAAATCTAGATAGCCTTTCTTTAACTGTCTATTTCTACCTGCAAAATGAAGAAAACCTTTCATCTATTGAAATTTCGGTCGATAACCCAGCTGAAGATCTTATGCACAGGACACACTTGGCATATGCTTTAAGCAGTTGCTCCGGACAGCTTGCTCGCGCCACTGAGCTTTTCCTGAGGTTTGTGTTCACCTCTCCAGGAGAGCTTTGATCCTCAGTGGTACGGATGACTTGATGGGCTCCACGTGGAGCCTGGCCTGAATCCCCCACCACACAGCTCACTCACCCACCAGCTCTCGACTGCAGACGCACAAGGCCTCTGCTCAGAAGCCAGAACACAGCACCTGTGACTCTGTTACTTGAATTTTGTGCTTTTTGATTGGAGCCCTTTGTTGAGTACTTTGTTAATTGAACACTGCCTTTCTCTGGAGAAGGCCCCAGTGCTTTCTAGCTTCCTCTCACTCCTGCCCTTTCTAGCTCTCTCTCACCCAGCGGGTCAGGGATAGCACCTCTTGTCTCCACTATGCAGATGGGAACTCTGAGCCACACAGAGGTGAAGTAGCACTTCAGTTACTCAAGGTCAGTACTCCCGGTATTCCAAGTGACAGCCACATTTCCTTAAGTGCAATAGGCGAGTTTAATGCTCTTTGTACACAGATGTATTGGCTACATAGCTTGTAAAAACCAAGACTGGGAAGCCAGTCACTAAAATCCTGACTCAAAGGACCTGTCTCCAGATGGTACAGAGTCCCTTGATGGCATTTTACAAAACCAGCTCTGACTTCCTTATCCTAAACAGGGAGTTTATTTTAAAAATGCTTCATGCACCTGTTATCTGGCTGAACAAAAGGCTCCCTCCTCAATCCCCCTTCTCCCCGCCATCATTAGAGGAATAGACTCAGCCTTCATATTTGTCTCTGGAAGACAATTGGCGATACTTGCAGGAATATTGTTGATGCAGCCAATATTAATTTGAGCTAATGGATTGTTAATTCGGAAACGAAAACTATAATTGTAGAGCAGGATTTTACTATGAGAGGTACTAATTTTTATAATAGAGAACGTGGTTGTGTGGGCTTTTTTTGAACGGAAAACACAACAATGACCTATACCGTGAGAAAAGCTATTTTATCCTCTTCGTGGTATTTTTACCCGCAAAGGAACTGAAGATGGAAAATATGACTAATAAGTTATTGCAGTTTTGGTCTTGAATTCTGTGCCATCTGAAGTTAGCATCCAGCTTCTTAAAAAGCAGCCACGCCTACAGCCTGTTTTTTGGGAAGGGTGTAGGTGGAGAGATGGGCTTATTTTGCATACCTCCCTCAGGGCCCAGAGACCCACTGCATTTTCCAAAGTTAAGCAAATGACACCATTTTCTTCCATCAGCTAAACTTTACAGATAAGAATGGTTCCACCTCATATCCTTTCCTTTGCCCCTTCCCAAATGAGTCAGAATAGTCATGTTCCCCTTGAGGGATGTCTGACTTGAATGGAGAATTGTTCTTTCCTCTCTTGAATCAGCTCACTAGCTCCCTGATGGTCTGGGTTCAAGGAGATGGTTAATGAGGTAGAGGCCACTTATACAAGTCCTTGGGATTGTACCATTGCTGTCCACAAACTTAGTATCAACAACACATGCTGTGCCCTGTGAACACTCTCCTCTCACCTATTTCCAGGGTTGGTCTTCCTAAGAAGGGGATGGATGAGGTAACACACAGTTTGGGATATGTATCTGTCGAATGAATGAATAAGTGAAAGGATAATAGTCCTCTGAGGTAAAAATGGCCTTGTCAGAATTTTGAAAATCCAACAGATTCCTATTAAAGCACTCTGTGTACCAATAACATGCATGCATTGTACCAAGTAATCACAATGTGAATTGGTCAATTTATGAGCCTTGCCTACTTTAGAAAATAAAGAAACCTGCAGTAGCCTCTACCACACAGCATGTACAAAGACGAGTATGGACTTGCTATCTTCCCTATGTATTGGACACTGTATGCAAACACTAGAAGTACTTAACAAGTAGTGGTTTCTTGATTTTTAGATATGTCTGTAGCCTCTTAGCACTTTTGCCGGGAATCAACTCATTCTGATGCCTCTGCACCTCAGTTCCTCTTACAAAAGCCTCCAGATGATCTAAATCTAGTTAGCAATGTCAGCCGATGGACTGCAGCTGTTTGGGACATTGTATTCCTTTGTCTCTTGTTGTTCTGAAGGATTTATTGATCACAAAGTTATATGCATAAAGATTCTCACTGTTGTAACTGTTGTGCTATTTTCTGAGTGCATGCATGGAACACTGTTGTGACAGTCCCTTCTCCCTTCTTCCTTCACCCCCAACCCCAGCCCCCACTTGGTCACATGAACCAGGGAAACAGCCCAACAAGGTCCATCTCCCCCAGTCTAATTGCTGGGTTGCAGGGTGGCCTGTGACCTGCCCAGCATTTGCAGAATTGCTGGTTCCTGAATATGAGTAAGCACAGAGTTTACCTAAGAGAGTTTACCAAAAATTAACCTTTAGATCTACTATTTATTTTTGTCTTAATAAAATGAACAATAAATATAGTTTAGCTGCATGGCATTAAGGATTCTGTATGAATAGATGTATAGTTGCTGCCATCTCCCCATATAAAATCTCTCTTTACATCTTTTCTGAGCCACTTTCTTTGCTGCCTACAGCATTTAAAATATATTATTTCTCCTAATTAGAAAAGTCACAGGTTTTGGAAAATTGGGAAAACAAAAAGAGCATAAGGAATCATCAATACTCTGATATAGATATAGATCTTTCCAGTACGTTTGTGTATGTGTGTACATGCCTTATCTACGAAAAAGTTATGTTGAACATGGTAGTTTAAGCTGTCTTTCTGGTAAATGCTCTTATACAGTACGATTTTTAGTGACTAATATTCCATAATGTGTTCATGCCAGAATTCACATAACCAGTACCTTGTCAAATAGGAGGTTTCTGACTAGATAGTAGTAGAGACAGTATCTTGTTACATGTATGTACATAGCCCGAATTATTTTCTTAGGATATGCGTATAGAAGTGGAGTTGAAGGGTCAGGACATATGTCCATTTTTAAGATACGTATATCTCCAAATTGCCATTCTTAAAGGTTGAAGTTATACAAGCAGTGAATGAGAATGCCTGCTTCTCTACATCCTGGAAGAGGCAGCAGTCTCTTTCCTTTTTTTTCCTTTCTATGACTTCTAGTGTTGAAGTGCCAACAGAAGTGTTTTAGAAGCAGTGATAATGAACACTCATAACACCCATACCTCATTCTTGACTTTTAAAAGAAGCATTAAGTAAGATGTTGAGGTTTCTGGTAGGTGCCTATTATTAGATTAAGAAAATTCCCTTTTATTCTTTGCTTGCTGAGAGTTTTTTTCATCAACAGGTATTGAATTTCATAAAAAGAACTTTAATTGTATCTTTTGAGAAGAGAATAGTGCTTGAGACGTGGTATCCTGAACTCAAAGAAATAGCCATTACTAGGTTTTGTCAAAGAATACCAGATATTTTAGAGTTGGAAGTTATGCAGTAAAAGCTTTATGTGCAAAATGTTCATTGAAGTATTAAATGTACTAATGGAAACCTGAAAACAATGTAAACATCTGGGAATAGGGGAGATGTTTGGGTGAATTATGATTCATCCCCAGGATGGAAATGTGAAGGCCGGTGAGTATTTGGGCCATTGAAGTGGGAGTTATCTGTTATCCACATCAGGCAGCTCACAGTAAAGTCAGCAAGTCTACAGTCATAGAGCCACCAGGATACAGCAGTGGATGGGAGGCCTTTGCTGGACGGTGGCTGAAGGCAGAACTGTCGGAGTGGTTCTTCCACAAAGGCAGCCAGTGCTCACCTGAATGGGGACTGGTACTGTAGGTGTTGGGTCAGCTTTCATTCAGTTCCCTGCTGGCCACCTCCCGATGCTGAATGTCTGACTCAATTCAGGCTGCTGTAACAAAGTACCATAGACTGAGGTGGCTTAAACAACAGACATTTCTTTCTCACAGTTCTGGAGGCTGAGAAGTCAAAGATCAAGGTGTCTGCAAATTTGGGATCTGGTGAGGAAGGGCCCTCTTCCTGGTTTGCAGATGGCTACCTTCTTGCTGTGTCCTCACACGATGGAGAAAGGGAGTATGTTCTGGTCTCTTCTTCTTCTGATAAGGGCGCTAACCTCATCATGAGGGTCCCATCCTCATGATGTCATATAAACCTAATTACCTCCCAATGGCCCCGCCTTCAAATACCATCACGTCGAAGGTTGCTTCCTTCCTGGTGGTTTGCTCTGGTCAGACCAAATGACCTCCTGCAAAGTATCACTTGATCCCATTCTCTCCATGCCTTCCATCCCAGGCAATCTTTATCTGGCTACACCAACCTATGCCCCAGGGGCTTCAAGAGTTGTTGTTGTTGTTTTAACATTAAAAAACCAGAAAGTTGACTTGTTTCTTAGTGTTTACATTCTTGCTATAACAATTCTAGTTTTCCTTTAGGCAATGCTGATCTCTGGGAAGGAGGTGGATCAATTCTCCTATGGGACCAACAGTTTTCTGGGAAGAAACTTCCTGATACCTGAACCTAGGAATCTCCCTATCCCTGGAGAGTCCGGGAATCTATATTAAAACATGAAACAAAGCAAAAAATAAAACTTCCCTTAGTAATTGTTTTCTTTTTGAGACAGGGTCTCACTGTGTTGTCCAGGCTGGAGTGCAGTGGCACAATCTTGGCTCACTGCAACCTCTGCCTCCCATGTTCAAGCAATTCTCCTGCCTCAGTCTCCCAAGTAGCTGGGACTACAAGTGTGCACCACTATGCCAGACTAATTTTTCTGTTTTTAGTAGAGATGGGGTTTCATCATGTCCACCAGGCTGGTCTTGAACTCCTGGCCTCAAGCAATCCGCCTGCCTTGGCCTCCCAAAGTGCTAGGATTACAGATGTGAGCCACTGTGCCTGGACTTCCTTAGTAATTTGAACGTTGAACTAAGTTTAGCAACCACTGAACAAGTTAACTATAGCCATATGTCACCTGATGACAGGGGTAACGATGGGGAAATTGTTAGGTAATTTCAACGTTGTGCTAATATCACGGAGTGTGCTCACACAAACCTAGATGGTATAGCCTACTACACACCTGGGCTATATGGTGTAGCCTATTGCTCCTAGGCTACAAACCTGTATAGCAAGTTACTGTGCTGAACACTGCAGTCAGTTGTAACACAATGGTAATTGTGTAATCTAAACATATTAGAAAAGGTACAGTAAAAATACAGTATTACAATTACACAGCACCACCATAGCATATGAGGTCCATCGTTGACTGAAACGTGATGTGGCACATGACTGTATTATGATGGTCTCCTAACTGGTCTCACTGCCATCCATTTTGGACCCTCCCCCTGCCCACTCCACCTCTCTGCTGCTTGGCTATACACTGCTGCCAGAATGATCTTTCTAAAATGAAAAACTAATTGGGCCACCCCTCTGGTCAAAATCCTTCATTTTGTGGAGGGTAAAAGCTAAAATCCTTATCTTAGCATGATTTGACCCATGGTTAATTTTCCGTCTTATTTTCCCACAGCTTCCCCATTCATTACCTCGTGCGACCTATCCTCACCAGCACCATAACATCAACCATCGGTGGAGCTCCTTGAGCTCAGCGCTATACTAGCTCCTTTGTGCTATCTCACTTATTCCTCCCAAGAGCTCTGTGAAGCTTACTGGCACTGTATTGCAGATGATGAAGGTGAAGTGAGCAGTTACATCCTTGGCCACTTGGAAGGAGGTGAATGAATTCCCCTATGTGACCAACAGTTTTCTGGGAGGAAACTTCCTGATACCTCAACCTAGGAATCTCCCTATCCCTGGAGAGTCCAGAAATCTATATTAAAATGTGAAACAAAGCAAAAAACAAACAAACCTCCCTTAGTAATTTTTTTTGTTTTTGTTTTTGAGACAGCGTCTTGCTGTATTGCCCAGGCTGGAGTGCAGTAGCGCAATCTCAGCTCACTGCAACCTATTTAGCTGGTAAATAACGTCTGGATCCATCTGACACCAGAGCCTGAGCTCTTCCTTTGCTACACTGTCTTATAACTTTGCCCATAACTCCAAGTTCCCTGAAGGCCCCCCACTCCCCTAATGCCCTCATACTGCTGTGTATTCATAAATCCTTGCTTCGAGCACCCTCCTTGCTCCAGTCTGCCTGGCAGATACCTACCTATCCTTTTAGTCTCATCGCACACATTAATGAAGTAAAATCCAATCTATGCCACTATATGATTTGGGGCAAGTTACTTAACATCTGAGACCTTCAATTTCCACATCTGTACAACGAGAATAATTTCAATCTCATAGGGTTTGTTGTGGACAATTGCCATCTTTGCTGCCTAGAATTTACTATGTTTTGGCAACACTGCCCTAATTTTGCTTGGGGAGCCAGCCCTCCTCCACCTCTGCCCATGTACTTCCAGTGACAGTGATGGCCCTGGAGGGAGCACAGGGCCTGAGCTCAGACACTCAGCACTCTTCCTCCTCCTCACCATGGTGTCTGACCCATGGATGAGCCACAGGAAAAGAAACTCAATTCCTAGGCTCTTGGTTTGAACTCTCAGGGAAGCCGACTCACTTGTTTCTACTGGATGTGGTCCTAAGTTGCTAAGGTTTGGGGAAAATTGGGTTACATATAGCTTATGTGATTAACTCCATAAATGAATATGCAACAGAATTTAACCTGGAAGGAAAAAGCCCAGGACTTGTTGCTGGCAGCTCTCTTGTAACCATGATGGGAGAGCTTGTTGGAGAAGAGTTAACACTGAGCAAGCAGAGCTGAGAAACAGAGAGAAACCAGACTGCTTTCAGGGCCTGTGAGCTCTGGATCAGGCCATGCCCAAAGCCAATTTGTCTCATCTTATTTACTGTATCAGCTAACATGCCAATTTTGGGGTTTAGCCAGTTGGGTCAGATTTTCTACCACTCATGTTGAAAAACTCTTAATTGGAACAGAGGTGTTGTGAAGATTACAGATTATAAGGGCAAAATGGTGGCTGTATCAGTGAACAGTAGTCAGGATTATTTTTTACTTTCCAGTGACTCAAACCTCTCCTAAACTGCTCCCTCAGTTTTGGCTCTGTCTTCCCATCATAATAATAGGTGGTGTAGAGAGGTGTAGAGAGGTGACAGAGTCAAGGAACATGGTTCTTGTTTTCTGAAGATGGTTCTTTCCTCAAGCCCTTTGAGTCTTCTTTGGTCTTACATTCTTGTCACAGAAGGAGAGGTGATTGTCTTTCCCCAGTTTTGTCTACCATTCCGGTTCCATCTGCATTCCCAGAGGAGTCCTGTTGAGGGCAGAGTGACTGTGAGGAAAACATGAAGAGCTGTGTCACTAAGTTCCATAAAATCTGGGAGCCCAAGCAGCATATGTGTGGGATTTGTCTGACAGAATGCAACGGAAACAGAGCGCGGCATTCGCTCCATCTCCCCCAGGTGAGCGGCAGCTTTCTCACAGAGCGGGGGCTCTAGCGCATCCCTAATGGCGTCTGCGGGGAAGCAGCAGGGCTGGGTGAAAAAAGTGGGTCTCACGGGACCTGCAGTGTTCAGCAGAGCCGTGGGAGTACCTGCTGGGAGCATACTTGTTTGGGAACACATGAGAGGTGCCCCCTGAAGATTTCAAGAAAACTGGATAGCATTAGGTGATATACCTAATGTAAATGACGAGTTAATGGTGCAGCACACCAACATGGCACATGTATACATATGTAACAAACCTGCACGTTGTGCACATGTACCCTAGAACTTAAAAGTGTAATTAAAAAAATATACATATAAAAAGAAAACCTTGCCTAGTTAAGGGGATGGGAGGACTTTATAGGCCCTGTTTCAAAATACGTCTGCGAGAACAGTGTTGAGTCATTGTTGCTACAGGGACCCTATCTGGACCAAGAAGTTGCTAAGGTCTGGGGAAGGTTGAGCTACATATAACTTATGTGATGAACTCCACAAATGTCTATGCAACAGAATTTAACAGACAGAGAAAAGTGTAAAGATTTTTGTTGCATGTATAGCTATGGAGCAGAATTTCCAGTACATTTGTCAAGTGTGAAACAAATCACAGAATCATGATATTATTTAATAAAAAGTGCTTATATCACAATAATAAACATTAATGGCAATCCTGGGCATCATGTAGCTCAATGATTTTCAAAAGTTTTTAAGAAGCAGAACATTATAAAATTATTGTTTAGACTTTTAAGTAGATAATGTTTGCACATGGTGAAAATTTAACATGGACAAAAAAGCACATAGGAAAACTAGGTCTCCCTCCACCCCTTGTCCCCTGTCCACTCAAAGCTTCTACCCCAGGAAACCAATGTTACTGCTTTCTTTTGTATCCTTTCAGAGATGTTTTATGCATATTCAAGCACATTCTCACACACACACTTTCATAAGCAGTAACACAATAACCTTCTGAACTTTCCTTTTTCACTATGTACCATGGAGATTGTTCCAGAACGGTGCAAGTAGAGCCACCTCATTCTTTTTTACTGCTGCACAGATTTCCATTTCAGGTCTGTGCACATTTATTCTCTAATCTATTATTAGATTATTTGTTTGCTTCCAATTTCATATCTATGGAATATGCATATCCTTGTACATATGATGTAATATTGCAAATGAGGAAGTTAGCTAAAGAATAAATTCTAAGACATGGAATTACTTGTCAACAATGCACATTTAAAATTTTGATACATGTTGCCAAATTGCTCTCCACAGATGTTCCATAAGTTTCTACTTCCATCAGCAATGTAAGGAAGTGCCCAATTCCTCCTACCCCCACATTACTGAGGATCTTATCAAATTTTTTGATCTTTTCTGATTGGGTGAGTACTTAATGTATGTTTGAAAAATATGCATAAGGTTGACATATATTTAAAAGTTATTTATATGACCTTTGTTCATAGGCTTTGCTCATTCTTGCTGTTTTTTTTCTTACTGATTTTTTTTTTTTTTTTTTTTTTTGAGATGGAGACTCACTCTGTCGTCCAGGCTGGAGTGCAGTGGTGTGATCTCGGCTCACTGCAAGCTCCACCTCCTGGGTTCATGCCATTCTCCTGCCTCAGCCTCCCGAGTAGCTGGGACTACAGGTGCCTGCCACCACACCTGGCTAATTTTTGTATTTTGTTTTAGTAGAGACGGGGTTTCACCATGTTAGCCAGGATGGTCTCAATCTCCTGACCTCGTGATCAGCCTGCCTTGGCCTCCCAAAGTGCTGGGATTACAGGCGTGAGCCACCGTGCCCAGCCTTTTTCTTACTGATTTGTGAGTCTTTTATGCGTTAAGAAAAACATCCTTGTCTGTAATCTGTGTCATAATATTTTTCTCATTTTGTCAATTATCTTTTGACTTTGTTCATGCTGATTTATTGCCATGTATATAGATTTAAGGTCATTTTTATTTGGTCATATCTATTAATCTTTTCTATTACAGCTTCTGGGTTTTGTGTGATGTTTGGAAAGGCTCTCTACTTCGTGGTTAAAGTTCTTTAATTTTTTCCTTCTACTAGTTTTATGGTTTCATTTTTTATATTTAAATCTGACTCATTTGGAATTTACTTTTGTGTAAGTTGGGAACTAAGGTTCCATCTTAACATTTATTTTTTTCATAGTTACCTAGTGGTGCCAGCACCATTTATTAATCTTTCCCCTATTGATTAAAAATGCCACCTTTATAATCACATACTAAATTCCTGTATGTTTTAGGGTGAATATCTGGACTTTTGGAGTACAACTGAACCACTACCCTCATTGAGGTGAGGGCAGAGAGGCCAGAGCTCTGCGCACTGGTTTCCTCTCTCGTTGCCAACATTACCCCTGAAGTTGCTTTGGGGGAGATCTTGGGATTCTGGGGAACACAGTTTGAAAACTACCAGTCTGGACCACTCTCTTTTTTCACTGATGAGAATCTGTAGCTCGGTGTAACTAAGTGACTTAAAATAATGTTCTGACATTGGCAAGTTGCCGTATGTTCCCAATCCCCTAACCACCCGCCATGTGCATGGAATGTATCATTGGTGTAGGAGCCGCACTGATATGAGAATCACAGGAAGTTGGCCAGGGAGCCCACAGCTGCTATTAGGGACTGCTACAGTGTCAGAAGTCCTCATCCCATATATTTGGGGGAAAGAATGTTCCAGAAACAGGAAACAGCAAGTACAAAGTTTCTGAGCTACATATGTAGAGAGATATAGGTATAGGTATAGAAACAGTATAGATAATTTAGAAAGACAGAGATGGAGACAGACCTAGAGATTAGAATGTGCTTCAGCTAAGAATAGGACCATTTTTACTTAGCATGCTGTTCATATTAATAAGTTGCTGTTATAATTTTCACAGCCAAAAATCCATACATGATGTTATTTGTATTATTTATGTTGTTTTATATATTGTTTTTATTTATGCTTATATTTTCACAGCACTCCTAAATTGAGTGGAATGATTGCAAAGTGTTTCCAATAAATGAGGATACTCCACCCCTTACCCTCCAAAAGTCTTCTCTTCAATTTGGGTTTTGGTGCCAGCAATTTAGTCTTGACTGATACAATAACGTTTCAAATTTCTAGAAAGAGTTGGGGGAGGGAAGACTAGCCTGTGTTGTAGAGCTTTGAAGAGATAAAAACAGCTTTGCACCTGATGCCTCTCCCTGAGAAAGTAGCCCCAGAGAGTCCCAGTTCCACCTTCTTTTGAAATTATCTTAGAGGTAACCAATGGATCCCCTCCAGGAGGGACTGTCCATCCCCACCAGGTGCAGAGAATGAACCACTGCTTAAGTTTGCCTGGTAAATGGTTTAGAGTGTCACTGCTAGACATGGTGGCTGTGATGTCACTACTGTGTGTATCTTGAAAGGTCAATAAAGAATGAGTAATACATTTGAAGAGGTCCTTACTCAACAACAATATTTGTTTAAAGGCCTTATACTACTGGTTTCAAGTAATTCTCCTGCCTCAGCCTCTGGAAGTGCTGAGATTATAGGCACGAGCCACCACACCAGACCCATTTATCATTATTGTCTTTCAGTCCTGAGGATTAACTGAGCTCAGCCAGGCATTCCTTACTTGGCGTTTCTCTAGTGACAGTCACACATTGGTCAGGTCGGATCATTCCAATAGCTTCCTCCACCCACATGTCTGGTACCAGGCCTGAGGAAATATGTAAAGCTTGGGACTATAACAGCTGTGATGCCTGGAGCTTTCTATCCTTATGTGGTCTCTCTACATGGTGTGTCCAGCATAGCTGTTTCAAGGTAACAGATGTCCTCTTACCTGGCAACTCCAGACTCCAAAAGCATATGAGGAAATGCAGGGAGGGAGGGCGGGCATATGAGCATATGCCAGGCACAAGCTGTCTACTTTTATGACCTAGCCTCAGAAATCACAAAGTATTTCTATTTGTTGGAAACAAGTCACTTAGGGCTGTCCCATTTTCAAAGCAGGAAGTTAGACTTCTTTTTTTTTTTTTGGTTCGAGGACTGTCACAGAAGTGGCAGACATGGTGTGTGTATGTGTGTTTTTTTGGTGGGGGGATGGGACACGGAGTCTTGCTCTGTAGCCCAGGCTGGAGTGCAATGGTGCAATCTTGGCTCGCTGCAACCTCCACCTCCTGGGTTCAAGTGATTCTCCTGCCTCAGCTTCCCAAGTAGTTGGGATTACAGGTGCCCACCACCATGCCCAGCTAATTTTTGTATTTTTAGTTGAGATGGGGTTTCACCATGCTGGCCAGGCCGGTCTCGAACTCCCGACCTCAGGCCATCCACCCGCCTTGGCTTCCCAAAGTGCTGGGATTACAGGTGTGAGCCACCGCGTCCGGCCAGCAGACATGTTTAAAACAACCACTACACTCACACACATACTTCTTATGTACAGATATAAACACAAACACACACTTTTCTACATCACTTCCTTACAGAAGATGTTTTTACTAAGTGAACATACCTGTGAAACCACCACTTAACCAAGAAACAGAACATTACCAGAAACCCAGAGCCTTCAAGGCCCTTCCCAGGTTTACCTTACCCACCAAAGATAGGCGATATCCTGCTTTCTTACACTATGCAGTGGTTTTTGTCTATTTCTGAATTTTAAATAAATGGAATGATATAGGAGGTACTTTTTTCTCCAGCATCTTCTGTCCAGTACCACGTGTGAGGTTCATTTGTAATATTACATATAGTAGTAGTTTCTTTTCTTTTTTTTTTTTTTTTTAGACGGAGTCTCGCTCTGTCGCCCAGGCTGGAGTGCAGTGGCACAATCTCGGCTCACTGAAAGCTCCACCTCCCGGGTTCACGCCATTCTCCTGCCTCAGCCTCTCCGAGTAGCTGGGACTACAGGCGCCCGCCACCACGCCCGGCTAATTTTTTGTATTTTTAGTAGAGACGGGGTTTCATCATGGTCTCGATCTCCTGACCTCGTGATCCGCCCGCCTCGGCCTCCCAAAGTGCTAGGATTACAAGCGTGAGCCACCACACCCGGCCTTAATTTTCATTACTATATAGCAGCAGTACTCAATGGGTGGTCCAAGGACCACAGAGGGTACCTGAGACCCTATCAGGAAGTCTATAAGGTCAAAGCTATTTTCATACTAATTCCGAGACATTTGCCTTTTTTACTTATTCTCTTACCACTGGACAGGAGAGATTCTGAGAGACTACTAGAAGTGTGATAACGTCACATTCTGAAATCTAACAGAATGCGTGATTATGTATTTCTGTGTGTTCTAGAAGTTTCTAGAGTAGTAGGTTTGGGGAATAAACATGTATTTTCAGAAATTAGCTGACTTTGTTACCAGTACTTCTACTGTACTCTTAAAAACTGTATTTATTTATACCTGCTTTTATGTCTGTAGCCTCATTATTGTTCAAGAAATTATTGTGAAATCCCCAAGTTTTCCATGTACCTACATGGAAACAAAAGAATAAATACTTAATTTTAGAATAATATTTCATTATACAATAAAAAGAGAATATGTATTTCTTTTTTTTTTAAGACAGAGTTTCGCTCTTGTTGCCCAAGCTGAGGTGCCATGACACAATCTCGGCTCACTGCAACCTCCGCCTACTGGGTTCAAGCGATTCTCCTGCCTCAGCCTCCCGAGTGGCTGGGATTACAGGCGTGTGCCACCATGCCTGGTTAATTTTTTGTATTTTTAGTAGAAATGGGGTTTCACCACTTAGCCAGGCTGGTCTCAAACTCCCGACCTCAGGTGATCTGCCTGCCTCGGCCTCCCAAAGTGCTGGGATTACAGGTGTGAGCCACCGTGCCCGGCAGAGAATATGTATTTCTTATACTTGAAAATGGATGTTGGCTTTTTTTGTTTTGTTTTGAGATGGAATCTCGCTCTGTCCCCCAGGCTGGAGTGCAATGGTGCGATCTCAGCTCACTGCAACCTCCACTTCCTGGGTTCAAGCGATTCTCCTGCCTCAGCCTCCCGAGTAGCTGGGATTACAGGTGCGAACCACCGCATCTGGCTAATTTTTGTATTTTTAGTAGAGATGGGGTTTCACCATGTTGGCCAGGCTGGTGTTGAACTCCTGACCTCAGGTGATCCTCCCGCCTCGGCCTCCCAAAGTGTGAGCCACCGCATCCAGCCAGTTTTTTGTGTTTTTTTTTTGTTTTTTTTTTTTTGAGATGGAGTCTTGCTCTGTCACCCAGGCTGGAGTACAGTGGCGCAATCTCGGCTCACTGCAGCCTCTGACTCCCGGGTTCAAGCAATTCTCTGCCTCAGCCTCCCAAGTAGCTGGAATTACAGGCACATGCCACCACATCAGCTAATTTTTTTTTGTATTTTTAGTAGAGACGGGGTTTCACCACGTTGGTCAGGCTGGTCTTGAACTCCTGGCCTCAAGTGATTTGCCCACCAAGTCCTCCCAGAGTGCTGGGATTAGAGGTGTGAGCCACCGTGCCTGGCCAGGTTTATTTTTTGAGACTACTTTTATTACTAAAAAATCTGGCCTGGTGTGGTGGCTCACATCTGTAATCCCGGCACTTTGGGAGGCTAAGATGGGAGGATTACTTGAGTCCAGGAGTTTGAGACCAGCCTGGACAACATAGCGAGACCTTGTCTCTACTAAAAAAAATAAAAATAAAAATGTAGCTGGGTGTAGTGGTGTGTACCTGTGGTCCCAGCTACTTGGGAGCCTGAGGGGTCCAGGCTGCAGTGAGCTGTGATCACTCCTCTGCACTCTAGCATGGGTAACAGAGTGAGACCCTGTCTCAACAACAACAAAAACAACAACAAAAAAGATCTGTTGTATAACCCTGTGCCCATACTTGACAACACTGCATTGTACACCTAAAATTCCACTAAGAGGGTAGATCTCATATAAAGTATTTACAACACAAGAAAATTTTTAAGTGTTCACATATTTAATGAATACTTTTTTCTATTTCTTAGCATATAGCACCAATGTAAATAAATATTAATTATAGCATTCATAGTTAAATTTCTCAATATTTGTTTTCGAGAAACACTTTATTTCCCACTTTATTGAGGGAAAATTGACAATTAAAATTTATATATTTAAAGCATACAACCTGATGATTTGATATACATTTACCTTGTGAAATAATCACCACAGTCAGCTAACTAACATATTCATCAGCTTACACAGTTAACTGTTTTCTTTTTTTTTGTGGTGAGAACACTTAACATGTACCTTCAGCACGTTTCAAATATATGATACAGTACTGCCAACTAGAGTCATCATATATTATGTCAGATCTTCAGAATCCACTCGTCTTGCATAACTGAAGCTTTATTTTATTTATTTTTTTGAGATGGAGTCTCGCTCTGTTTCCCAGGCTGGAGTGCAGTGGAGCGATCTCGGCTCACTGCAACCTCCACCTCCCGGGTTCAAGTGATTTTCCTGCCTCAGCCTCTTCAGTAGCTGGGACTACAGGCGTGAGCCACCATGCCCAGCTAATTTTTGTATTTTTAGTAGAGGTGGGGTTTCACTATGTTGGCCAGGCTGGTCTGGAACTCCTGACCTCATGATCCACCCGCCTCAGCCTCCCAAAGTGCTGGGATTACAGGCGTGAGCCACCGTGTCTGGCCAGATTTTGACTATTTTGTTGTTGTTGTTATTGTTGTTGATTGAGACGGAGTTTCACTCTTGTTGCCCAGGCTGGAGTGCAATGGTGTGATCTCAGCTTACTGCAACTTCTGCCTCCCGAGTTCAAGCTATTCTCCTGCCTCAGCCTCCCAAGTAGATGGGATTATAGGCGTGCGCCACCACGTCCGGCTAATTTTTTGTATTTTTAGTAGAAACGGGGTTTCACCATGTTAGCCAGGCTGATCTCGAACTCTTGACCTCAGGTGATCCACCCTCCTCTGCCTCCCAAAGTGCTGGGATTACAGGTATGAGCTGCCATGCCTGGCCAAAATTAGACTTTAGGAAAGTTTGTATCAGCCCCTGTGAGCTTGACAGCTTCCAAATACTTAAAAGACTTACCTGATTAGATTCGTGGTGTTATTAACAAGTATGATTTTTTGGCTATTTTATAAGAAAATGTGTCAAAGTCTGGAAGATCTGCATAACTAATTGGAGCAATATTTTCCAAATAACTAATGCATCATGTTACAAAACAGGTACCACAGATAAGAGATCCATTCAAAGAACAAGACAGACTAGTGAGTTTTAATTTAACAGATTAAATTCAGAGGCAGACGTGAGATCCACCTGTCTTCTTTTAATCCAAGCATTAAAGAAATGTGCAAAAAATGAAAAACATTGCCACTTTTCACACTAAATATTTTCATTTTGTTTTGGAAAATATAACTTATTTATGTTAACATATAGTTTATTATTTTTAAATGAATTAAATGAATATTTCATTTTTCCTAGATTTAATTTCTAAGACAGTTAATATTGAAGGATATAATCTACATATGTAAGAGCTCTTGGGGTTCTCAGTTTTTAAGAGTATAAAGGCATCCTGAGAATAAAAAGTTTGAGACTGATAGCTATATATAGCATTCCATTCTAACACAATTTATTTTTCCATACACCTAATGATGGACATTCTGGTTGCTTCCAATAGTTGACTATTATGATTAGTGCTGCTATGAACATTCCTGTACATTTCTTTTGGTGGAAATAATTACTCTTTTCCGTTAGGTATGCACATCAGAGTGAAATTGCTGCATCATAGGATATAAATTTCTTCAGCTGTAGTTGACATTATGCAACAATTTTCTAATTTAGGCCAGGTGTGGTGGTTCACGCTTGTAATCTCAGAACTTTGGGAGGCTGAGACAGGCATATCACTTGAGGTCAGTAGTTTGAGACCTGCCTGGCCAACATGGTGAAACCCTGTCTCTACTAAAAATACAAAAATTAGCTGGGTGTGGTGGTGGGTGCCTGTAATCCCAGCTACTTGGGAGGCTGAGGCAGAAGGATCGCTTGAACCCAGGAGGTGGAGGTTGCAGTGAGCTGAGATGCGCCAGTGCACTCCAGCCTAGGTGACAGAGCAAGACTCTGTCTCAAAAAAGCAATAAATAAATAAATAACATTCTAATTTAAAATTCCACTTTCAATTTACTTTCAATTCTTTTGCGTATATACCTAGAAGTAGAATTGCTGGATTATATGGCAATTCTATTTTTAATGTTTTGAGAAATTACCATACTGTTTTCCATAGTGGCTGTATGATATAGCTTGGGTATGTGTCCCCTCTAAATCTCATGTGGAATTGTAATCCCCAATGTTGGAGGTGGGGCCTGGTGGGAAGTAATTGGATCATGGGAGTGGTTTTCTCATAAATGGTTTAGCACCATTCCCTTGGTGCTATCCTCATGGTGAGTGAGTTCTCATGATATCTGGTCCTTGAAAGTGTGTGGGCTGGGTGCAGTGGCTCATGCCTGTAATCCCAGCACTTTGGGAAGCCGAGGTGGACAGATTACCAGAGGTCAGCAGTTCAAGACCAGGTTGACCATCATGGTGAAACCCTGTCTCTACTAAAAATACAAAATTAGCTGGGCGTGGTGGCAGGCACCTGTAATCCCACCTACTCGGGAGGCTGAGGCCGGAGAATCACTTGAAACCGAGGTGGAGGTTGCAGTGAGCTGAGACTGCACCATTGCTTTCCAGCCTGGACAACAAGAGTGAAACTCCGTTTCAAAAAAAAAAAAAAAGAAAGTGTGTGGCACCTCCCCACGCCCCCCACTCTCTCTCTTGCTCCTGCTTTCACCATGTAAAATGCTTGCTCCTGCTTTGCCTTCCACCATGGATAAAAGCTCCTTGAGGCCTCCCTAGAAGCTGAGCAGGGCCATGCTTCCTATAAAGCCTGCAGAACCATGAGCCAATTAAACCCCTTTTCAAGTTACCCACTCTCAGGTATTTACAGCAATGCAAGAATGATCTAATACATTGTACCATTTTACATTCTCACCAATAGTGCACAAAGGTTCAAATTTCTCCACATTCCTGGCAACATTTGTTATGTTTTTTTCTTTACATTAACCATCCTATTGAGTGTGAGGTGATATCTTATTGCGTGTTTTTTTGTTTTTTGTTTTCGCTTTTGTTTTTGTTTTTCAGACAGAGTCTCACTGTCACTCAGGCTGGAGTACAGTGGTGTGATCTCAGCTCACTGCGACCTTCGCCTCCCAGGTTCAAGTGATTCTTGTGCCTCAACCTCCCAAGTACCTGGGACTACAGGTGCGTGCCACCATGCCCAGCTAATTTTTGTATTTTTTGGTAGAGACAGGGTTTCACCATGTTGGCCAGGCTGATCTCGAACTCCTGACCTCAAGTGATCCACCTGCTTCGGCCTCCCAAAGTGCTGGGATTACAGGCATGAGCCACCGTGCCCAGCCTCATTGTGGTTTTGACTAGCATTTCTTTAATGGCTAGTGATTTTGAACATCTCTTCATGTGCTTGTTGGCCCCAGCAGCACAAGAGGTATGGAGCAGATCAGAATAGCAGTGTAATGGTTCTGAAAACTAAACTGTCATTGGAACTAAAGCCTACAAAAGTAGATCAGATCTTTACTAAATCTAACAGGATAACTACTTGCTCAAATTGATTAAACAGAATCAAGATTCTCTGAAACATAATAACTAAAATATCCAAGGTACAACTGAAAATCACTTGTCATACCAAAAACCAAGAAAACCAAAATCTGAAGGAGAAAGGGCAATCAACTAATGCAAATACAAGGATGAATCACATGTTGGAATTATCTGACAAAGACTTTAAAACATGCTTCACAAAAAGCCTTTGCCAATCAATTATAATTCTCTTGAAACAGTATATTTTATTATTTATTTATGTTTTTTTTGAGACAGAGTCTCACTCTTGGCGCCCAGGCTGGAGTGCAATGGCATAATCTTGGCTCACTGCAACCTCTGCCTCCCGGGTTCAAGCAATTCTCCTGCCTCAGCCTCCTGAGTAGCTGGGATTACAGGCTGGGCCATCATGCCCAGCTAATTTTTTGTATTCGTAGTAGAGACGGGGTTTCACCATGTTGGCCAGGCTGGCCTTGAAATCCTGACCTCAGGTAATCCACCCTCCTCGGCCTCCCAAAGTGCTGGGATTACAGGTGTAAGCCACTGTGCCTGGCCTGAGCCACCATGCCCAGCTGAAACAGTATACTGTAAACTTAAAAACTGCTAGGAGAGTAGATGTTAAATGTTCTCCCACACACGAAAACATAAGTTTCTAAGATAACTATTGGGGAAGAACAAAAAAAGAAGCATGTGCAGTAATAGATATGTTAATTAGCTAGATTTAATCGTTTCACAACATATACGTATATTAAAACATCACGTTGTAGACCATAAATATATACAATTTGTATTTTTCAATTAAAAATAATTTAAAAAATAATCTGGCTGGGAGCGGTGGCTCACGCCTGTAATCCCAGCACTTTGGGAGGCCAAGGTGGGTGGATCACGAGGTCAGGAGTTCGAGACCAGCCTGACCAACATGGTGAAACCCCGTCTCTACTAAAAATACAAAAACTAGCCAGGCATGGTGGTGGGCACCTGTAATCCCAGCTACTCAGGAGGCTGCGGCAGGAGAATTGCTTGAACCCGGGAGACGGTGGGTCCAGTGAGCTGAGATTGCCACTGTACTTCAGCCTGGGCGAAAGAGTGAGACTCTGTCTTAAAACAAAAAAATTAAATAATAATAATAAGAATCCATGGGTCAAAGACGGAGTCTCAAAGGAAAAAATTTTGAAAACAACTATAAGTACATATATACATCCTTTATATATATGAATATACAGAACAATAAGAACACTACATACAACTTTATACTTATAACTTCAACAAATTAGAAGATATGGATGAAATCTTTGAAAATCACAAACTAGCAATACTCTGCTAAGATAAAATAGGCAATCTGAATAGTCCTACAACTATTAAATAAATTGAATTTATCATTAAAAAGCTCCCAAAAAGAAATCTCCAGGTTCAGACAGTTGCTTTGGAGAAGTTTACTAAACATTCATATGATGTTTTACAGAATTTCTTCCAGAAAACAGAAGAAAAGACAACACTTCTCAACTGACTTTATAAGGCCAGTATCACTCTGATACTAAAACAAGACTAGGGTGACACAACAAAGAAAATACAAATCAATATCTTTCATGAACTTAAATGAGAAAATTGTTAACTAAATTTTAGCAAATCAAATCCAACCCAACAATGAATAAAAAGCATAATATACCATGACTAAGTGGGATTTATTCTAGGTATAAGAAGCTAATTTAATATTTAAAAATAGTTCAATGTAATATATTATATAAATACGATAAATAAGAAAAATAATATGATCACATCAACACTCACTGATATTCAAAAAAAAAAACCTCCCAGAGCATTAGAGAGGGGAACTCCCTCAACCTCATAATATAAAGTATCTACAAAATTCCTAGAGTTGGCCAGGCACGGTGGCTCACGCCTGTAATCCCAGTACTTTGGGAGGCCGAGGCGGGTGGATCCCAAGGTCAGGAGATCGAGACCATCCTGGCTAACACAGTGAAACCCCGTCTCAACTAAAAATACAAAAAATTAGCCAGGCGTGGTGGCAGATGCCTGTAGTCCCAGCTACTAGGGAGGCTAAGGCAGGAGAATGGTGTGAGCCTGGGAGGCGGAGCTTGCAGTGAGCCGAGATTGCTCCACTGGACTCCAGCCTAGGGCACAAAGCGAGACTCCGTCTCGGGGAAAAAAAAAAAAAAAATTCCTAGAGCTAACATCATATGTAATGTTAAAAGACTGAATGCTTTCCCTCCAAAATGGGGAAAACACAGGATGCCCACTTTTACCACCCTTATTCAACATAGTATTAGAAGTTCTTGCCACTCCAATAAGGCAAGAAAAAGAAATAAAAGGCATAGATTACGAAATAAAAAGAAAATTATCTATTTGTTGATAATTTGTTTATAAGCAGGAATCTCTAAGAAAAAAATAACTAGTACTAATATGCAAGTTGAGTAAGATCACAAAATATAGAATTAATATATAAAATTAACTATACTCCAATATAAAAATGCAATGCCATTTACAAATGCTCCAAAGAAAATGAAATACTTAGGTATAAAAGTAACAAAACTTATATAGATTCTGTATGATGAAAATTGTAAGATGCTAATAAAAGAAATCAAGGAAAACAAAAATATTTGGAGAGGCATGCTGTGTTCATGCTTTGGAAGACTGAATAGAATAAAGGTGTTCTCTCTTACTTCATCTATAGGCTTAACACAATTCCCATGAAAATCTCAGCAAATTTTTTGTAGATATAGACAAGCATTTCTAAACGCTTGGAAAGAAAAGGTAAGTATATGGAAAGGTAAGTATATGGAAAGAAAAAGGTCCTAAGGATAGCCAAAATAATTATGAAAAATAACACAGTGGGAAGAATCAATCCTTCCAATGTTAAGGTTTACTGTATACCTGCAGCCATCATGAAAAGTGGCACTAAAAGAGAGATGGTCACAAAGATCAATGCAACAGAACAGAGAATGCAGAAAGAGAGCCACACAAATGTGCACAACTAATTTTTGACAAAGGTGAAAAAGCTATTCACTTGAGAAGGGATAACTTTTAAATAAATGCTTTGGGCATCCATAGAAAAAAAAGAACCTTGATCTAAATCTCATAACTTTACAAAAATGAACACAAAATGAACCACGAACTTAAATGAAAAATGTAAAACTATAAAATTTCTGGCCAGGCACAGTGGCACATGCCTGTAATCCCAGCACTTTGGGAGGTAGAGGCGGGCAGATCACCTGAGGTCAGGAGTTCGAGACCAGCCTGGCCAACATGGTGAAACCCCGCCTCTACTAAAAAAAAAAAAAAAAATACAAAAATTAGCCAGCTGTGGTGGCACGGGCCTGTAATTCCAGCTGCTTGCAAGGCTGAGGCAGGAGAATTGCTTGAACCTGGGAGGTGGACGTTGCAGTGAGCTGAGATTGCCCCATTGCACTCCAGCCTAGGTGACAGAGCAAGACTCCGTCTCAAAAAAAAAAAAAAAAAAAAAGCTATAAAATTTCTAAAAAAAGAACATTAGAGAAAATCTTAAGGACCTTTGAGTAGGCAAACAGTTCTTAGACATGACACGAAATACACATACACACACCAAAAACACAATTCATAAGAGAAGATAAACTAGACCTCATCAAAATTAAAAACTTTTGCCCTGCAAAGACCCTGTTAACAGGGATAAAGAGACAAACTACAGGGCAACCTGCTGGGGTCCCCTTCCATGCTGTGGAAACTTTGTTCTTTCGCTCTTCACGATAAAGCTTGCTACCGCTCAAAAAAAGACAAATTACAGACTGGGAGAAAATATTTGCCGGTCATAAATCCAACAAAGGCATTCTGTCTAAGATACAAAAAGGACTTTGAAAACTCAACAATATAAAACTAACCAAATTAGAAAATGGGCCAAAGGCATGGAGAGACATTTCACTGAGTAAGATAGACAGATGGCACACACAGATGTTCAACATTACTTGCCATTAAGGAAATTCAAATTAAAACCACAGTAAGATATAATTACTCACTTATTAGAATGGCTAGAATGAAAAACAATTAGAACACCAAGTGCTGGCTATGATTAGAGAAACTGGATCACACATACATTGCCAGTAAGAATGTAAGACTGTACAAACATTGTCGACAATAATTTGGCAGCTCCTTGAAAAACTAAAAATGGACTTATTACACCACCCAGCAACTACACTCTTGAGCATTTATCGTAAACATAAACAAATGAAGACTTGTTTTCATGTACAAGTTTGTACATGAATGTAAAAAACAAAAACCCATATATATGTGTATGTGTATATGAAATGAAAAAAAAGCCATTTTCAAAAGGACAAGTATTGCAGGATTCTATTTATGTAACATTTATGAAATTACATAATTATACAGAGAACAGAACAGTGGTTGCCAAGGTGTATTAGTCTGCTCTCATGCTGCTGATAAAGACATACCCAGGACTGGGTAATTTATAAAGAAAACGGTTTAATGGACTCACAGTTCCACATGGCTGGGGAGGCCTCCCAATCATGGCAGAAGGCAAACGAGGAGCAAAGGCATATCTTACATGACAGCAGACAAGAGAGAATGAGAGCCAAGTGAAAGGGGAAACCCCTTATAAAACCATCAGATCTTGTGACACTTATTCACTACGACGAGAACAGTATGGGGGAAAATGCCCCCATGACTCAATTATCTCCCACCTGGTCCCTCCCACAACACGTGGGAATTATGGCAGCCTACAATTCAAGATGAGATTTGGGAGGGGACGCAGCCAAACCATATCACAAGGGTTAGGAAAAAGAGAAATGGGATAAGTACAGCTCTAAAGGGGTAACACAAGGGAGTCTTGTGAGGTATTGTTGAGTATTTTGGCTATTGTGGTGGTGACACAAGGCTACATGTGATAAAACTGCATAGAGCTATAAATATACACACAGAAATGAGTGCATGTATAACTGGTGAAATCTGAGTAAGTTCTATGAATTATAGCAATGTCAATTTTTTGGTATGGTATTGTACTATAGCTGAGTAAGGTATTAATCCTGGGGGAAGCTGCAAAGGGGGTGCACAGGACTCCCCTGTACCTTTCTTTGCAACCTCTTGTGAATCCATAATTATTTAAAAATAAAAAGTCTTTTTTTAAAGAAAATCCATGCCAAGGAAAAGGCCTATCCAGGTATAAAAAAACTGGTAAAGGAATGTTATCTTTACATTAAAACATGTATGAGAATATGTATCGTTTTTCTATGATTCCTCTCTATTAGTTTCCTAGGGCTGCCATTAACAAAGTCCCACAAACTGGGTGGCTTAAAACAACACAAATGTATTCTCTCACAGTTCTGTAGCACTTGATTGATTGATTGATTGATTGATTGAGACAGGGTCTTGCTCTGTTACCCAGACTAGAGTGCAATGGCAGAATCATGGCTCTCTGCAGCCTTGACCTCCCAGGCTCAAGCAATACTCTCAACTCAGCCCCTTGAGTAGATGGGACTATAGGCAGCATGCCACCATGCTAGGCTAATTTTTTTTTTTTTTTGGTCTCACTATATTGCCCAGACTGGTCTCAAACTCCTAGGCTCAAGCAATCCTTCCACCGTGGCCTCCCAAAATGCTGGGATTACAGGCGTGAGCCACCACGTTCAGCCTATAGCACTTCAGTGAGTCACAGACATCATCAAAGAACTCTATCTAGCCTGTAGAATGGATCTGCCCCTGGCCTACAGCACCCCAAAGTTTCCTGGTTGATCTCCTTCCTTGTCAATCATCCCTCTGCCATCTCTACTTCCTCAATATAGTCATATATTACTTTCTCTAACTTTCCTAATTTCTAATCAACACTATTTTTTTGCCTAGTGATTCTATTAGAACATCCATCCATGTATTGTTGATCCCCTGTTAGATGGAAAATGTCTCTATAACACTTTAAAAATGTATTCCCATCACCTAGCAAAGCAACTTGTATGGATCTTTTATCTATTTATTTAGAGACAGCATCTTGCAGTGTCACCTAGACTGGAGTAAAGTGGTACAATCTTGGCTCACTGTAGCCTCAAACCCCTGGGCTCAAGTGATCTCCCATCTCAGTCTGCTGAACATCTGGGACTAGAGGCATGTGCCACCATGCCTGGTGATTTTTTTAATTTTTAATTTTTTGTAAAGACAGGGCTTTTGCTATGTTGCCCAGACTGGTCACAAACTCCTAAGCTCAAGTAATCCTCCCACCTGAGCCTCCCAAAGTGCTGAGATTACAGGTGTGAGCCACTGAGCCCGGCCTGAATCTTTTAAAAAATTAATAAGCAGGCTGGGCACAGTGGCACATGCCTGTAATCCTAGCACTTTGGGAGGCCGAGGTGGGAGGATTGCTTAAGGAGGTCGAGACCAGCCTGGGCAATATAGCGAGACCTCATCTCTGCAAAAAATTTTAAAATTAGCCAGGCATGGTGGCGTGTGCCTGTAGTTCCAGATACTCAGGAAACGTAGGTGAGAGGATTGCTTGAGCCAGGGAGGCAGAGGTTGCAGTGAGCTGAGTTTGCACCACTGCACTCCATCCAGCCTGAGTGACGGAGTGAAACCCTGTCTCAAAACAAACAAACAAAAATTAATAAACACTGTAGATTGTGTCCTTTGATGTACAGAAGTTTTTAGGTTTGATGTAGTCCCATTTGTCTATTTTTGCTTTTGTTGCCAGGGCTTTTGGTATTATACATAATAAATCATTGCCAAATCCAATGTCATGAAGCTTTTCTCCAATATTTTCTTCTAAGAGTTGTATTGTTTTAGCTCTCACATTTAGGTTTTTGATCCACTCTGAGTTAATTTTTCTATATAGTGTAAGACAAGGGTACAACTGTATTCCTTTGCCTATGGATAATCCAATTTTCTCCATGGAAGTGTTGGCACCCTTGTCTAAAATCATTTGACTATTTATGCAAGGGTTTATTTCTGGGCTATTCTATTCCTTTAGTCTATCTTTATGCCAGTACCACACTGTTTGATTACTATATCTTTGTAATATGTTTTGAAATCAGGTTTTCCCTAAGTGTTTGGTTTAAAATAACCTTGCCAACCCAACATTCTGACCAGCTGACCTGCTCTCTGCAAGAGCTTCCTGTGCTTGCTCAGTCACCTGGGCACCATCTTCCTGTCTCTTCCCTCACAACCATCCAGGGCTCTTTCCCTTGCTCCAGTGAGGAGATTACGGCTGGCTTAGAAACAGAAAGTCCTAGTTATAAGAAAAGAAATTGAGATGAGATGGAAATGAATGTATCCAAATACAGTGATTTAGAACTGATTAAAATAAAAATAAATCACAGATAAAAATGGTACTTGATAAGGGATACAGAGGAAATAAAGGAGAAGAGATGAAACACTCATATTCAGATGAACATAGGATCACAACAAAGCAAACAAATAGGCAATAAAATAGTACTTAAATTTATGTAAGGTTTCTCTTTTTTGCTGTGAGGAAAAAAAAGGAAGCTTCCTGAGATTTTTTTTTTTTTTTTTTTTTTTTTTTTTTTTTGAGACGGAGTTTTGCTCTTGTTGTCCAGGCTGGAGTGTAATGGCACAATCTTGGCTGACTGCAACCTCCACTTCACGGGTTCAAGTGATTCTCCTGCCTCAGCCTCCTAAGTAGCTGGGATTATAGGCGCACACCACTCTGCCTGGCTAATTTTTGTATTTTTAGTAGAAACGGGGTTTGGCCCATATTGGCCAGGCTGGTCTCAAACTCCTGACCTCAGGTGATCCACCCGCCTCAGCGTCCCAAAATGCTGGGATTACAGGCATGAGCCACAGCACCCAGCCTCATATTTTTTTAATGTTAACTGTACAAAGTTCTTAAAAAATAACTTCCAAAGGCAAATCATTTAAAAGAGAGTACAGGTCAGGCGCGGTGGCTCACACCTCTAATCCCAGCACTTTGGGAAGCCAAGGCGGGTGGATCACTTGAGATCAGGAATTGGAGACCAGCCTGGCCAACATGGCGAAACCCTGTCTCTACTAAAAATACAAAAATTAGCTGGGCATGGTGGCGGGCACCTGTAATCCCAGCTACTCAGGAGGCTGAGGCAGGAGAATTGCTTGAACCTGGGAGGCAGAGGTTGCAGTGAGCCAAGATGTGCCATTGCACTCTAGCCTGGGCGACAAAAGTGAAACTCTGTCTCAAAAAAAAAATTAAAAAGGCCAGGTGCGGTGGCTCACACCTGTAATCCCAGCACTTTGGGAGGCCGAGGCAGGTGGATCACCTGAGGTCGGGAGTTTGAGACCAGCCTGACCAACATGGAAAAAACACATCTCTACTAAAAATACAAAATTAACCAGGCGTGGTGGCACATGCCTGTAATCCCAGCTACTCGGGAGGCTGAGGCAGAAGAATCGCTTGAAGCTGGGAGGCAGAGGTTGCGGCGAGCCAAGATCACGCCATTGCACTCTAGCCTGGGCAATAAGAGCGAAACTCCGTCTCAAAAATAAATAAATAAATAAAATAAAAAATGAAAGAGTACATTTATTATAGGAAATGGAGTGGTGCTCATTTGAGAATAGTAAATGAACCTTTATTACTCCAGCCTATCACTCTATTACCCAGGAAAGAAAAAAGCTTCACTCCTGGAACCCATGTGTCTAGTTTTAATCTTATGCTAGTACACTGGCAGATTTAGTACAGTGGAAGTGAAACAAAAGAGACAGTCTGCTTTGACAGTGTTATGCTTTAACATTGCAGATTTCCAGTTCTGCCCCTTAAACATCAAGGAAGAGTTATTATAAGAAAGGACCAAAAGAACATGTAAGGATGGGGAAAATGAAAATGTACCTCCATTTAGCTGTGCTGGTTTCTACAATACATAAAGAGAAAATTCATCCAGTTATTTGAAAGCTAGCCCTAAATTAATAGGGGAGAAAGCAGAAATTCCAAGAAGTAGATTGTGAACTGTTAGAGGAATTCTGAATTGTCAGGTTCTTAATTTTTAGATAACTTTACCAAGTGACACCAAGTTGCTATAATTCTCCAACATCACCTCCTTGTACAAATTTCTCTGCGCTGGGTTCAGGCATTCCCATTCCTCCTGAGAGACATCTATATAGCCACATTTCTGAACATCACCAACTCCTAAAATGACAAATAATAGTACTAGTTTTGAAATTATAAGAAATGTTTTTAAAAAGAAAAGAAAGGTGCTAAAAGAAGGTACTGCAAGAAAGGAGACAGTCTACTGAATATATAGGCTAAGCCTGGGACATGGGTCAAAGAGGAATTTAGTGTGACTGAAGCGGAGTGCCCATATGTTCTTAATTCATTTTCTGCAGACACATCTTCTTGTGTAGGTGGGAAACTCCTGTTTATCAGTCATCTCAAAACTAAGAAAATAAGTAGAGGCTCCCAATTAAATTAAATAGTTAAAAACTTTTAAATCTTTCCAAAATGTCTTATTAAAATCTCTATCTTGAGAAAAAGAACTTGAAGATTTTTCTTCATGATTATGACTATCATGCCATAGGCATTTTTAGTTTTCCTACAAATTCTTTAGTACACATCTGGTGCAGACTATATTTTCCATAGATGGACACTGCTGTATCTTGCATCCCAAATATTCTTCTTCAATGTAACCTTGACATGCCCCTTCCAATTGGTGTAAAGGTCTGTGTCCCCTTCTCTTGAACCTGAAAGGACATCTGTGACTTAGTCAACCTATAGAATACGGCAGAAGTGATTATGTGACTTCCGTGGTTAGATCACAAAAACGTCTCATACTTCTGCCTTACTTTCTAGGAATGTTCGTTCTGGAAGCCAGCCACCATGTTCCTAGGAAGCCTAACCAGCCCATGGGATAGCTCATGAGGAAAGGAACCAAGCCTCCCCAAACAACAGTCAGCAACAGCTTGCAAGCCATGTGAGGGAACTATCTTGAAAGTGGGTCATGTAGTTCCCAATCAGACCATTTCAGCTGATACCACATGGAACAGAGGTGAGCGATCCCTACTGAGCTCTGCTCAGATTGTGGATTTGCAAGCCCAACCATGATTGTTGTTTTAATCTACTAAATTTTGAGTTGGTTTATTATCTGGAAATAGTTATTGTAACTGTAATATGATTTTTATTGGTAGCATAACATTTGATTTTTTTTTCTTTTTAAGAGACGGGGTCTCACTATATTTCCCTGGCTGGTCTTGAGCTCCTGGGCTCAAGCAATCCTCCCACGTTGGCCTCCCAAAGTGCTGGGATTACAGGCATGAGCCACTGCACCCAGCCTCATTTAATCTTACAATAAGAGATTTAATAATTCTCGGCTGGGCGTGGTGGCTCACGCCTGTAATCCCAGCACTTTGGGAGGCCGAGGCAGGTGGATCACGAGGTCAGGAGATCGAGACCATCCTGGCTAACACGGTGAAACCCTGTCTCTACTAAAAAAATACAAAAAATTAGCCAGGCGTGGTGGTGGGCGCCTGTAGTCCCAGCTACTCGGGAAGCTGAGGCAGGAGAATGGCGTGAACCCAGGAGGCGGAGTTTGCAGTGAGCTGAGATCATGCCACTGCACTCCAATCTGGGCAACAGAGTGAGACTCCAACTCAAAAAAATAAATAAAATAAAATTTTTTAAAGAATATTTTCCTTTATTATTTATAATCTGCTTTCTTGGAGTATTTTCCTTCATTGTGAGTCTCTTGAGAGCCTTGGAAGAACTGATCTGACATTTTTATAGCTGGAAACACTTAATTGTGTTTTTATTATTGAGGCTTCATTTTCTTGACACCTAAAGTGACTTTATCTTCCTCTGTCTCATATTTTCCTCTCCCTGAATTGACATCACCACAACAGGCCTAAGTCCAATTTCTTTTCCTATATACAGGACCTTTTATCTCTAAGCCAGATGTGATTTCCCCATTGAAGAAAAGGAGATAGCCGTGAATGTGTGGAGAGTAATGTGTTAAGGTGGCTCAAAGAAGAGGGAAGCCATTGCAGACAAATGCTCAGCTGATATGAAGAGTCAAAACTTCAAGGTATTGTTTGAGAAACTTTTCCCTCAGTGGCCAGTGGAGAGAACTGAGGTCCCTTCAGTCTGAGTTCCCAAAGACACCTCACCATCATCCCTCTGTGTCAGTGTGTCCATAGCTCCTTCTATAATTCTTCCAGTTTTAAGGAGGGAAGGATTAGCCTTGTAGAGTTTCTAATTATAAAAGAAATACATACTGAGCATTAAAATTAAGAAAACAGAGAATCCTATTCCACATAGCAAAGGAAACAATAGAATGAAGAGACAACCCAAAGATTAGGAGAAAATACTTGCAAATCATATATTGGATAAGGGGCTAATATCCAAAATGTAAAAGGAACTCAGACTTCTTAATAACAAGAATACAAATAACCGGCCGGGCGCCGTGGCTCACGCCTATAATCCCAGCACTCTGGGAGGCCGAGGCGGGTGGATCACGAGGTCAGGAGATCGAGACCATCCTCAGGGTTAGGTGAAACCCTGTCTCTACTAAAAAATACAAAAAATTAGCCAGGCGTAGTGGTGGGTGCCTGTAGTCCCAGCTACTCGGGAGGCTGAGGCAGGAGAATGGTTTGAACCTGGGAGGCGGAGCTTGCAGTGAGCCGAGATCGCCCACTGCACTCCACCACTCCAGCCTAGGTGACAGAGTGAAACTCCATCTCAAAAAAAAAAAAAAAAAAAATACAAATAACCCTATTAAAAATGGGCAAAGGACTTATATACATTTCTCAAAAGAAGACATACAAATGGCCAACACACATATGAAAAATGCTAAACATCTCTAATCATCAGATAAATGCAAATTAAAACCACAATGAGGGGCCGGGAGCTGTGGCTCACGCCTGTAATCCCAGCACTTTGGGAGGCCAAGCTCGGCAGATCACGAGGTCAGGAGATCGAGACCATCCTGGCTAACACGATGAAACCCCGCCTCTAATAAAAACACAAAAAATTAATCAGGCATGGTGGTACGCACCTGTAGTCCCAGATACTTGGGAGGCTGAGGCAGGAGAATCGCTTGAACCCAGGAGGTGGAGGTTGCAGTGAGCCGAGATTGTGCCACTGCACTCCAGCCTGGGCGACAGAGCGAGACTCCATCCCCCCCAAAAAAAAACCACAATGAGATATTACTGTGCACCTGTTAGACACCTGCTATTACAAACAAAGATGAAAGATTAGTGTTGGTGAGGATGTAGAGAAAAGGAACACTGTTGAGAGCACTGTAAATTACTATAGCCTTTTTGGAAAACGGTATAGAGCTTCCTCAAAAAACAAAAAATAGAATTACCATATGAGCCAGCAACCCCACAAGGAATTGACATCAGTATGTCAAAGATGTCTGCACTCCCATGTTCACTGTAGCATTATTCACAATAACTAAGATATGGAAACAAGCTAAGTGTCCATCAATGGATGAATGGATTTTTTAAATGGAGGATATATATACAGTGGAATACTATTCAGCCTTAAACATGAAATTCTGACATTTGCAACAACATGGGTAAACCTAGAGGATATTATGTTAAGTGAAATAAGCCAGACACAGACAAATACCGTATGATCTCACTTATGTGGAATCTAAAAGTTGAACTCTTAGAAGTAGAGAGTAGGAGGGTGGTTACCAAAGGCTGCGGGGTGGGGATGTGGTGGATGGGGAAAGGGGAAATGCTGGTTAACAGGTACAAAGTTTCATTTAGATAGGAAGAATACATTCTGCTGTTCTTTTGCCCAACACAGTGACTATAGTTACTGTATTGTATATTTCAAAATAGCTAAAAGATAGGATTTTATATGTTCTTACCACAAAGAAATGGTAAATATTTGAGGTGATGGATATGCTAACCAGCCTGATTTGATCATTCCATCATGTATTGATGCATAGAAATATCACATTGTACCATATAAACATATACAATTATTGTACAAATATATACATCAATATACAATTGTACATACAATATGTACAATTATTGTACAAATATATACAATTATTACTTGTCAATTAAAAATTTCAAAAAAGAAATCTAAAATAACAGTTGCCCCCTATGAGCATCTCACGATAAATCCCTTTACTCTCCTCTACATACACTGAGTATTAAAAACAGAATCGGCTGGAACATTGTTGCTGTTCTGAAACCTGTCTTTCTCATTTAACACAAGTGAACATTTTTCTTTGTCAACAAGTAGTGGTAAACATCATCCATTCTAATGGCTGTATTTTTTAATAGGTGGAGTTGTATCTTCAGGGCAGATTCCTAACAGTGGAATGGCTGGGTCACAAGGGAAATATGTAGATAGTTTTTGTACATGTTGTCAAATTTCCCACCATAAGGGTTGTGCCGGTTTGTTTTCCCACCAGCAGTATATGAGACTGCCTGATTTCTTGTACATTCATTACTGTGGCTGCTCTAACAAGTTACCACAAACTTGGTAGCTTTAAACAATAGTTTACTCTCTCACATTCTGCAGGCCAGAACTCCAAAAATCTAGACATCAGCAGGGCTGGAGCGCTCCTAGAGATTCTAGGGGAGAATCCTCACTTTGCCTCTTTTTCTGGTGGCTGTAGCCATTCCTTGACCATTCCTTGACATTCCTGGCCCCATCACTGAGATTTCCACCTCCAGGGTCACATTGCTGCCTCTTCTTCCACTGTCTGCCAGTCTCCTTGTGTCTCTTTTAAGGATGCTTGTCACTGGATTTAGGACCTACCCAGACAATCCAGGATAAACTACTCATCTCAAAATTCTTAATTTAATTTCATCTGCAAAGACCCTCTTTCCAAATTAAGTAACATTCACAGTTTCCAGAGATTAGGACATGGACATATCTTTTTGCAGGGTCATCAGTCAGCTGACTATATCCTGTCTCACCAACAGAATATGTTGTTATACTTTTTAATTTTTGTCATCTTGATAGGTTAAAAATGGTCTCAGTATTCCCCCTCTCCCACCACCAAGAGACAGGGTCTTGCTCTGTTGTCCAGGTTAGAGTGCAGTGGTGCAATCACAGCTCACTGTAACCTCAACCTCCTGGCCTCAAGCAATCCTTCCACCTCAGGCTCCCAAAGCACTGGGATTACAGGTGTAAGCCACCTCACCTGGCCTGTCTCCATATTATTTTAATTTGTATTTCTCTTTTTACACATTTAAGGGTCCCTTTTACATATATTTTGTGAATTGTTAATTTCTCTTACCCATCTTTTCTGTCAGGTTTTTGGGTCTTTCCCTTGACATTAAGAGGAGTTTTGTTTTGTTTCGTTGAGACAAGGTCTCACGCTGATGCCCAGGCTGGAGTGCAGTGGTGTAATCACGGCTCACTACAGCCCTGACTTCCAGGGCTCAAGTGATTCTCCCACCTCAGCCTCCCAAGTATCTGGGACTACAGGCACACAACCACACCCAGCTAATTTTTTGTATTTTTTTGTAGAGATGGAGTTTCACCATGTTGCCCAGGCTGGTCTTGAACTCCTGGGCTCAAGCGATTGGCCCACCTTGTCCTCCCAAAGTGCTGAGATTACAAGGTGTGAGCCACTGCACCTGGCCAAGTTTTTTTTTTTTTTTAATTGAGAATTGTTATAGACTGATTTGTTCCCCCTCCAGTTCACATGTTTAATATTATTAACTACAGGCATCGTGTTATGCAATAAAACACCAGAACTTATTCCTCTCGTATAACTGAAACTTTGTATACACTGATCAACCTAACTCTTAATTTCTAGTAGTATAAGACTTAAGACATACAACCAGATATATGTAGAGAGAGTGAACAAGAGGGAATTAACAAAATAATTACATGATAAAGGGTGGGTGCTATAGCTCACACTTGTCATCCCAGCACTTTCAGAGGCTGAGAGACAGGGGGATCACTTGAGGCCAGGAATTCGATCAGCCCGGGGAACATACTGAGATCCCATCTCTATAATTTTTTTAAATTGTTTGGGTGTGGTGGTGGTATGCACCTGTAGTCCTAGCTACTTGGGGAGCTGAGGCTGAGATGGGAGGATTGCTTGAATCTAGGAGTTTGAGGTGGCAGTGAGCTATGATAGTGTCACTGCCACTCTAGCCTGGAGTACAGAATGAGTCCCTGTCTCAAAAAAGAAAAAAAAAAGGTTAAATTACAAGCTACTACTATGTACAGCAACATGGATATAATGTTATCTATATGTATCTATATATACAGAAATAATGTTGAGCAAAGGAGGTCAGACACAAGAGTACATACTATATGATTCCACCTATATAAAGTTCAAAGCCAAACCAAACTATTCTATTATAGAGGTCAAACTAATGGTTAACTTTGAGGTATAAATTGGAAAGAGATATGAGGGAGCCTTTTGGGATGCTGGAGATTTTCTATGTCTTTAATGGCGGTTGCATGGGTTTTTTTTTTTATTATTATTTTATTATTTTTTTGAGACGGAGTCTCACTCTGCTGCCCAGGCTGGGGTGCAGTGGCACCATCTTGGCTCACTGCAAGCTCCACCTCCCGGGTTCACACCATTCTCCTGCCTCAGCCTCCCGAGTAGCTGGGACTACAGGTGCCCGCCACCACGCCCGGCTAATTTTTTGTATTTTTAGTAGAGACGAGGTTTCACCATGTTAGCCAGGATGGTCTCGATCTCCTGACCTCGTGATCTGCCCACATCAGCCTCCCAAAGTGCTGGGATTATAGGCGTGAGCCACCATGCCCGGCTGGGTTTATTTTTTTAAAAAGCCAGCAAGCTATAATTTTAAAATTTGTGCTTCCTCACTCTCTGTCTCTCTCTCTCTCTGTGTCTGTGTGTGTGTGATTTCATGTGTTCATTTCTTTTACTCACTTTTTCTGTCGGGTTTTTGGGTCTTTCCCTCGATTTTAAGAGTTTTTTGTTTTTGTTTTTTTGAGGTATAGTCTCACTCCAATGTTCAGGTTGGAGTGCATTGGCACAATCATGGCTCACTACAGCCTCAATCTCCTTGGGCTCAGGTGATCCTCCCATCTCAGCCTCCCAAGTAGCTAGGACTACAGGTGCACCACCAAACCCAGCTAATTTTTTGTATTTTTAGTAGATATGGGGTTTCACCATATTGCCCAGGCTGGTCTCAAACTCCTGGGCTCAAGTGTTCCACCCATCTCAGCCTCCGAAACTGCTGCGATTACAGGGGTGAGCTATCCACACTCAAATGGCATATCTGCATTTTTAAATCACATTTTTCTACCTACAAAACCAATTTTCTTTCAGTTCTGGTTTTTGTTTCTGAAGCCCATATTTTATTACACTGAATGAAACCTGTGCATGGGTAATTCATTTAAATAAACACAATTTCTACTGGATTGGTGGATTTAAAAGACTAATGATGGCCAGGTGCGGTGGCTCACGCCTGTAATCCCAGCACTTTGGGAGGCCGAGGCAGATGGATCACAAGGTCAGGAGATCAAGACCATCCTGGCCAACATGGTGAAACTCTGTCTCTACTAAATACCAAAAATTAGCCATGCGTGGTGACATGCGCGGTGACATGCGCCTTGTAGTCCCAGCTACTTGGGAAGCTGAGGTGGGGGAATTGCTGGAACCTGGGAGGCGGAGGTTGCAGTAAGCCGAGATCATGCCACTGCACTCTAGCCTGGCAACAGAGTAAGACTCTGTCTCAAATAATAATAATAAAATATAATAATAATAATAAATAAAAGACTAATGATATCATATAGTAGTGAATAGACATTCTCATAGTATGTTGTATATTGGTGCAAACTTAATCACGGCAATTGATATAGATGTGTAAACAGGTTTTAACTATGAAAGCCTCATTCTCAGCAAAATATCTAAGACTCTATCCAAAAGATACAATTCACATGTGCACAGAAAGGCATATGCAGTACAACATTGCATATAATGGGAAAAAGCTGGAAAGAACTTACATATACAAACAAAACAGTGCAGCCATTAAAAGATCATGACACAGTTCATAATTTAGTGACATGAAAATTTGTTCACTATATTTTGTTAGAAGAAACAAGTAGATTTCAAAACAATTGTTATATAACCCTGTTTTGAATGAAAAAGTCCTATAAGCCTATATCCATGCACTTATTCACAAATGAGGTAAAGTGATTTGGAATAAAATGTTCAAAGGGCTTTACTTTAAGCTTTTTTAATATTCTCCAATCTTCTGAATTAAGAATCTACTAATTTTACAATGAGAGAAATCTGCTTTGAGAGCAGAAAAAAATAATAATAAAAGGAGATATGTGTATGATACATGGAATGCAATGTTGAAATGGTCTGAATTCTGGCTGAAGAGACCCAAACTTTCTTCATAGACATTCCAGAGCACTAATTCAAATACTGTCTTAAAGGTCCTAAATCTAGAATCCTAAGATTTTATACACAATGAGTTCCTCTTATTAGTTGCCTCTCATTTACCTGAGCACAGAACTGCTGTTAACCAACCTCTTCACGAACTATTGCTCCAAGAAGGAAATCACATCTGGTTTGGACATAAATTAATAGGGTAATTAATAATAAACCCTTCACATAGGCAAAGAAATGGAATTTTGGTCTGATGTGGCTATGGAGAATTGAGACCATTTCTTAATCATCAAGCAGAAAGAAGTCGAGAAAGTATTCTGAAGGATTAGGGTGATAACACTTTAGAAATAACACAGGAGAGACGCCCATTTCCAACTCTAGGAATCTTAAACCAGTCCTTCAGAAAATTACCTAAGAACCCTGAAGATTCCCTAATCAATCAGGGTGAAGAAAGTAAGATGTTCCCAGAATACACAATTTGAACTGGAAAGGGGAAAACAGATGTAAAAAGGGAGACCCAGCTGGCCGTGGTGGTTCATGCCTGTAATCCCAACACTTTGGGAGACTGAGGCAGGCAGATCACCTGAGGTCAGAAGTTTGAGACCAGCCTGGCCAACTTGGCAAAACCCCATGTCTACTAAAAATACAAAAATTATCCAGACATGGTGGTGGGCACCTGTAGTCCCACCTACTCGGAAGCTGAGGCAGGAGAATCCCTTGAACCTGGGAGGCGGAGGTTGCATTGAGCCGAGATCACGCCACTGCACTCCAGCCTGGGTGACAGAGCAAGACTCGATCTCAAAACACAAAAAAGGGGAGACCCAATTGGCTAGTTAAATAAATGTATGTAGGTGTTATATCACACCCCTGAATAATTCCTCTGAATGGGGGAGGGGGGGTGTCAGTCATCTGTACTCCACCCAGAAGTCAATGCCACATTCCTGAGTCTACATACCTGTGAAATGATAGGAACCCATGTGCCCATAAGGTCCTGGAGGGGAATGTAAAGTTGGTCAAGACATGGGAGCTAGACAGCAAGGAAAAGGAATTGCAAAGGGAAGTTAGTAGTTAAATAAATTACCACATATCCATGTAATATAATACTAAGATAGACAAATGCAAAGTTGTAGAAAATAGTTAAGGAATATTTTCAAGATACTGTATCAGAGAAATCACTTTACAAAACAGGTTGAACAATACAATTATATCAATATGGTCATTTAAAAAGTCTGGAAAGTTAAACACCTGTTTCAGTTATCTATTGCTATATAACCACTTCAAAAGTTTATGGCTTAAAACAAAAAATAATTAGCTCATTATTTGGGTGGGGGGGTTGGCAATTTGGGCTTGGCTTGCCTGAGTGGTTCTTCTGCTGATCATATTCATGTGACAGCTGTCAGCTGTTGGCTTGGTGGAGGCTGGATGGTCCAAGATGGTCTCCCTGAAATTTCTGGCCGTTGTTGCTCACTGGACCTCTCTCTCCAGGTGATCTTTAATCCGCAAGCAAGTTGCTCTTAGCCTTCAGTCATGGTGGTCTCAGGGCAGGAAAAGGGGAAGAGAAAAAGCTGCAAGACTTCCTGAAGCTTTGTCTCAGAAGTCTCACAATATCACTTCCACCACATTCCATTGGTCAAAGCACCTCACAAGGCCCTGCCTAATAGTAACTAATCACTGACTAGCATTTCAGGAGGAGAAAAAAATACTCCCTTTCTGAAAAACAAAATCAAAGAGAACAAAAATAGAAAATACAACAAAACTTCCTTGACCTTGGTTTTCAGATATGCTCAGCAATGGTTCCCTTTCCTCGGGGCTCTTACAGAACCTCAAGGCAAGGGAGAAGGGGTAAGGAGTCATGAGACATCAGACCTTTCTTGGAACCCAGATTGGCTAAATTGGAAAAAATTATTCCCACCACACAAGCTCACATCATCTACCATACACATAATCAGATGGAAGTAAAAGGGAGATGGGAGTACTGCTAATCCTTCTTAGTATTCAAGGGAAAGGCCAGGGTCACTGATATCCAGGACTGGGGACTTTCTCTAAATTCACATAAGTCTCCTGGGGAGACAGCTCTGGGAATGATGTGGATCACATGGAACCTGACCTCTGAGAGTTCCCAAGGGAGAGCCTCTGAGGAAGGAATCCTACTCCTAGGTTCTCCCCATCACGTCTTCCCAGAACTCTGCCTAAGGGACACTTACAACTCGAAAAGCCTCATTCCGAAAACAGGTCTGTGCTTTTTCTGTTTGCAGATTTTATTCCACCACTCGATTATCCCTTCCCTTTTTGATGGCCATTTCACTGCAGCTGGGGTCTATACGGCTATAAAGCGGGAGAAAAAAGGAAGCTGGGAACTCAGAGATGCAGAGCCCAAGAAACAATCGAGTCTAAAACTGCCGCTTAGGTGGGCACTCCGCCAGGATCCCGTGTCAAACACCAGGCTGAGAACTGGGGACGGGGGTGCCCTGAGAAGACAACGCGGGCCATGCTTCATTGCAAGATGACTCTGCTTAACATAGGCATGGATCATAGTCCTCACAGGCACATGGGGGAGATCTTCGACAGACCCCTCAGTCCCAATATTAAACACAGCACTGCAGAAACGAAGCTTTACCCGTTACACACACAACACCATAGACTTAAAGGCTCTTCCATCACACTAGGCCACAGCAGCACTGTCATGATGGAAGGTCTCAAACCCTACAGTGTCACACACCCCGCATGACAGCCAACCACGGCCACCCAAAGGTCCCGCATCCGAGCAGGGACAGGAACACAATCACGCACCTGTCGCAGCCTCCTCGCCGCGCACACCGCCGCCTTGTCCTGGCGTCAAACAACTCACACACGCACACGCGCATACACAGGCCCGAGCTACGGCCCTGCACACCCTGTCTGCGTCCCGGGAGCTCGAGGCTTCCTCACCGTGAGCGCCGCCCGCATCCCAGCCACGCACTGTGAGAACTTGGAAGGGGAACCGTAGATCAAAGTTCGAAAACGGCCCGGGCGCCTGTGGGAAATGTAGTCCAAGGCCGGAAACGCCCGGATGTGGAGAAGGCGCGCGTAGCCCGTGGACAGCAGGAACGCGCCGCGGAGACACCTGGGAGGCATTGTCCGCGCGGGAGTGCGCATGCGCAGACGGCCGGCCGGCGACCGAAGGTGAGGCTGGCTGGTTCGGCGGGCGCGGAGGAGGCGGGTGACGGTGTGACCCGCAGGGAGGGCTGAGGAGGGAGGCGGGAGCCTGGGCTGGGGAAAGCAAGAAGGGAAGAGAAGCAACCTGGGACGAGGAGTTGACTGGAGGAAAGTGCGAGTCCGGGCCCCAGAGAAGTCTGGGAGGGAAGCAGGAACCAGAGCGCGGGCCGGGGAGCGCCCGAAGAAGGGAACCGGTTGCCCGAGACGAGGGGTGAGCTCCCCAGTGGCAGGAATTTTGTCTGATTTTCGTCCCCCGGCTCCTGGAGCACGGCCTGGCACAGAACAGGCGCTCCGTGTGTGTGTGTGTGTGTGTGTGTGTCTTTTTGTACCTGTCCTGTGTGTTGTGTGGTAGGGGAATGTGTTATTCTGTGTGACGTTGTGGAACCGGTTGTTTATGAAAGTGTTAGGGTCCCTGCGTGTCTTAAGTTTTAATTTAAATTAGGTGCGAGTCGATTTGTGTTTGAGCCTGTGTCCGACTCTGGAGAGGCGACAATGAGGGCATTGTGAGTTAAAGGTTGTTACTTTTTCTAGAAGTATAAGTTCTGTGAAATTGTGCACGACGTGGGGGCCTATGGGATTATGACTATATAGTCCATGATACAGCTATGAATATGCCTAATTTTTAAAGTATTTGGCGTATACGACCTATGATGACTGAATGTGGCACACTGTGTGACTTAGGTGGAGTGCTTGAGAAACCGAGTGCTGACTAAAGTATGCATTGTTTAGATTGATTTATGAGTATTGGGCATTTTATATATGCCTGTAGAATTTGACTCTGGTAATTAGACAAGTAAAATAAGTAATGATTTTTTTTTTTTTTTAATGGAGAGGAAGAGGCAAAATAATTTTCAGAAGGTAAGATTGGGGCCCATGCGGGCCGGGCGCGGTGGCTCACGCCTGTAATCCCAGCACTTTGGAAGGCAGAGGCGGGCGGATCACGAGGTCAGGAGATCGAGACCATCCCGGTTAACACGGTGAAACCCCGTCTCTACTAAAAATACAAAAAATTAGCCGGGCGTGGTGGCGGGCGCCTGTAGTTCCAGCTACTTGGGAGGCTGAGTCAGGAGAATGGCGTGAACGCGGGAGGCGGAGCTTGCATTGAGCCGAGATCGTGCCACTGCACTCCAGCCTGGGTGGCAGAGCAAGACTCCGTCTCAAAAAAAAAAAAAGATTGGGCCCATGTGCGGTGGCTCACTGGCTCACGCCTGTAATCCCAGCACTTTGGGAGGCTGGGGCGGACAGATTACCTGAGGTCAGGAGTTTGACCAACATGGTGAAACCCCGTCTCTACTAAAAAGTATAAAAATTAGCTGGGCATGATGGCGCATGCCTGTAGCCCCAGCCACTCGGGAGCTGAGGCAGGGAAATCGCTTGAACTCGGAGGTGGAAGTTGCAGTGAGCCAAGATCGCGCCACAGCACTCCAGCCTGGGTGACAGAACGAGACTCCGTCCCTCCCCCTCCAAAAAAGATCATTTATTGGGAAACCTGGTATTGACTGATGACTGATATGCTTAAATGAATAGAATACCACTGGGACCACACAGAAAAAAACTTTATCTCGTAACTGCCACTCTCAAAATTCCTATTTGAGTGTGTGTGTGTGTGTGTGTGTGTGTGTATATATATATATATATATATTTTTTTTTTTTTTTTTTTTTTTTTTTTTTTTGCTGGATGAATTTCTTCTGCTGGAAGCCTGAAATGTGAAAGGATACATGATTAGTTTCTTCTCTAATTCCCCAACCTTTATTCTGTCTCCTCTTTACTCCCTAGAGGCAGTCTTCAGCTCTCATGGATTGGGAGCTGGGAAAGGAATGAGAAGACAGAAGTCAGAGACAAGAAGAGGCTAGCATGACTGATACCACTATAATTTAGTGTAAGTCATCTCTTACCTTCCAAGAGAACCTGCTGCTTGGAACCTCCAGATACACTTCCCTTCTCATGGGCGTAGCCTCCTCTCCAGCTGCTGCCCCAGTGCTTCCTCTGGGCATTCAGTGGCCCACTGACTCTGGTGGGTGGGTTTGTCCAGTCAGTCCTCTTTGATAGGACCCAAGACAACCCAGACAGCCTCCACCCATGGGGTCTTCACCTACTGCTAAAGTGAGAATTAGCCACCTCAGTCACTTTGCCCTCCCAAATCCTAGAAATATGTAAAATTTTTGCCAAGAATTCTGTCACCACTTTGGTTCCTGGTGGCCTCAGGGTCTGAGGGACCCCTTGTGTGTTGTAAAGAAGGGAGAATCACTCACGTTTTTCCTCCTGGAAAAACACTGTTCTAAAAATAACAGTCTCTTAAAAATACATTCTCCTGTCAGCCTCTCCACTGTCTTTAAAGGAGGAGTTTAATGATAGCAAAACTTTACACTCAACAGCTGTATAAGATCCTGTTCTTGAATGAAGTTCTCTTAGAATTTTGTTTCATTCACTATCTTTGGGATATCAGCTGAGGCTGAGGCAGAAAGATTTCTAAGTTTTCATCCTATTAAAAATGAACAGTGATAACAATTAGAAAACTCAAGGTTGTTGGAAAAAACATTAACAAATAAATAGG